>NC_022025.1:13016471-13023232 GCF_000317375.1 Microtus ochrogaster | reverse complement strand
TAGCAAGTTCTAAGGCAACCAGGTACTGACTTCTAATCCAGGGTTAGGAGGTGGAATGGGGGCTCTTGGGAGTTTCTGGTTTGGCATTCCAGCTGAATCAGTGAATTGATTGCAGGTTTGATGAGGAACT
The DNA here is from genome assembly GCF_000317375.1 of Microtus ochrogaster. Taxonomy (NCBI): domain Eukaryota; kingdom Metazoa; phylum Chordata; class Mammalia; order Rodentia; family Cricetidae; genus Microtus; species Microtus ochrogaster. The sequence continues at coordinate 13,023,102 of NC_022025.1, read as the reverse complement.
GTCTCAAAAAATGCAGTGGGTGGGAGACAGAAGACATGTCTCAGCAGTTAGGAGCACTGGCTACTCTTCTGGAGTATCCACATCAGATCCAACACCCACTTACTTCATGGTGCACGTACACGTGCCGGTGAAACACTCATAACATAAAATGAGTATGTTTAAACCTTTTTAAAAATATTATTTATTATGTATACAATATTCTGTCTGTGTGCATGCCTGTAGGACAGAAGAGAGCACCAGACTCCACTACAGATGGTTGTGGGCCACCATGTGGTTGGTGGGAATTGAACTCAGGACCTTTGGAAGAACAGGCAGTGCTCTTAACCTCTGAGCCATCTCTCCAGTCCTGTTTAAACCTTTTAAAACTGTGAAAAGGGTTGGTAAGATGACTCAGTGGGGAAGTGCTTACCTGCAGACCTGATGACCTGAGTCTGTGCGCTAGACCCAAAGCATGAAGTATCTGGTCCTAGCACATGTACTGGAAATGAGGGGCAAATACACTCTCCCCAAGTGCACAGGACAGCTAGCCTGCTGTATCCAGTGGTCCTGCAAATAGACTGTCTTGACCACACAGATTCTGTGGCCGCATACACACGCGCGCGTGCACACACACACACACACACACACACACACACACACACACACACGGACGGACGGACGGACGGACGGACGGACGAGCAATTGAGGAAATCATCCGGTATTGACCAGTGACCTCAACACATGTACCTGCACACCTGTGAACATAACAAAAATGGTGAATTGTATAAATCTGGTGTTAGTTTCTAAAGATTGTGGCTTGGGGGTTCTTGAAATATCTGCATTGGAATGTGTAGAAGTTAGCTCAATTCAGGAAATAACAAGGCTAACTAAAAGATAAACAATTATGTTTTTATTTATTATAAGGGGAAAACTCACAAAACAGGAACGAGAAGCCCAAGCTCAGCTGTGCTGCAAGAGAATCACACAGAGAGAGAGCACCTGGGCCATGCGCCTGTTTTTTCTCTGGGTCCCTGAAAGCCACACCCTAACATGGTCCCACCTCTTTTTTTGTGATTTTTTTTTTTTTAAAGATTTATTCATTTGTTATGTACACAACATTCTGCCTCCATGTATGCCCACAAACCAGAGGAGGGCACCAGATCTCAGTACAGATGGTTGTGAGCCACCATGTTGTTGCTGGGAATTGAACTCAGGACCTTTGGAAGAGCAGTCAGTGCTCTTAACCTCTGAGCCATCTCTCCAGCCCCCATGGTCCCGCCTCTTGAAGATAATTGGTTAACAAAGCTTCCCCATCACCTCCCCCTTTTGTCTAAACAAGAGCGATCCAAACCCAACGCAAAACTATATACAATAGGGAACAGATATCAAGTATAAAATTACAAACAACATAAACAGTATTAAGCAGGAACACATGTTAACTGTTTTAACGAACATTCTATTCCAAAGACTCTAAGTCCAGCATTGGAAATAAGCTTGGCTAAATCATAAGAGGAAGGTAACCACAACTATCTAATCTTCAACCCCATCGAAGCCTGAGAAGGAAGATAATATTACTTGAGTCAAGTAGTATATAATGGAGACAATTGGCTACCTGAGCAACCACCCAAAGTCTCATTTGCAGCGTTGCAGCACCAACTTTGGCTAAGGCCTAGCGTAACTGACAGACCATTTTCAGAGACAGGGAATTTTTCAGAACCGTCCTACCCTGTCTTGGCAAGGTTTGTCAGTCCTTTTCCCTCTGTCCTGCTTATCCAGTCTGGACACTATGTGCTTTGTCAGTGGTTGAGGTATAGGCAGTTCCTTGCCCAAAGGCCATTTATGCCAAGAAGAAACCACTCCGAGTGGAGTGTCTTTGCTCAACATTCTCTTGGGAATAGATTGGTGCTGTCGGGGGCAATCATGTCTCATGTCAACAGAACCCTAAGTTATTTAAATGCCATATTCTACAGATCCTTGAAGTGTTTGAAGATTATCTATCTAGGCAGAATACAATCTCTATATAGCTAAACAGCCTAATTAATCTGACTATATGTATAACAAACATGACCAACGATTGACCTATGATATTTAATACCTGTATAACTTAAAGACTAAGGCTTCATGTCAGAATATTAAATAATCTTTAAACTACTGTGCAGTAAAGGAGAACAATGACCTCAAAATGTAAACAATGTATGAGTATCTTAATCAGAGGTAAGAATAATATATAATGCAATATGAAAACATCCTAAAAGTTGTATCAGTATACAAAATGTTCTAAACAGAGGTAGAAACACGCATGTATACAATATTACAGAATAACTTTGCATAGGTATACAAATACTGTAAACAGAAATAAACAATCCTTTAAATCAATAACTATAAGAGGCCATCCCTTTGGTAATAGAGAAGGCAGAGGAATTCCAGATTGTAGAGGGCCCAACAATAACCTTGTTGATTCCTCAAACCCAGGTCCCTCGAAGAGCAACCGCTTAACCACTTAGCTATCTCTCCAGCCCCTTATTTTGTTTCTTTGAAACAGAGTCTCACTCAGTGGTCCAGCCTGGACTCACTATGTAGCCCAGGATGAGCCTCTAACTTACATGACCCTCCTACCGCCACCTCCTAAATGCTAAGATTATAGTGCGGACCACTGACAGTGTATGCCTGGGGTTTGTCAGCACGATCCATCCATAGACAGTCCCTAGCAGCCTTTATGCCATCGTCCCCTTCGCACCTTCCGGGCATTCAAGAAATGGAAATTGTTTTCACACCCTCTGGAAGCTTACAGGTACGAATGTGACGTTTCCACCAGAGTTGGGAACTGACTTCACATACACCAAACTCCACCAACTGGGGGAACTGCGAAAAGAATTCAGAAAAGGAGCTTTGTGGTGGCGCACACCTTTAATCCCAGCTCATGGGAGGCAGAGGCAGGCGGATCTCTGAGGGTTTGAGGCCAACTTGGTCTACAGAGTGAGTTCTAGGACAGCCAAGGTTATACAGAGAAACCATCAAAAACAAAAAGCAAAACAAAAGGAAGGGAGGGAGGGAGAGAGAGAGAGAAAGTAGGAGGACTAGAGATGGCCCAGCAGTTAGGAGCACTGGCTGCTCTTCCAGAGGACCCTGGTTCAATTCCCAGCACCAACGTGACAGCTCACACTTGTCTGTAACCCTAGTTCCAGGGCTTCTGACACCCTCAAGCAGACATACATGTAGACAAATCACCAATGAACATTATATATATTCAGAACAGATTTGTCACTAATGGTTGGAATCTGAACCAGGTGTTCCCAGGGTCTTTCTTTTCAGAAACGAAATGAAAGCTCATACAGATTGCAACATAGAATTTCATTCAAGAAGCAGAGCCAGGGCTGGAGGGATGGCTCAGTGATTAAGGGCACTGTCTGCTTTTGCTGAAGACCCAGGTTCAATTCCTAACACCCATATGGTAACTCACAAGTGTAACTCTAGTTCTAGGGGATCTGATGCCCTTTCTTCTGGTTCCCTCAGGTATCATACATGCATAGACATGCAGGCAGGCAAAACATCCAGTGACATAAAAAGTTAATTTTTTAAATAGCAAACATCAGAAAGAACTATGCTGCTGTAGCAGGTCACATGAGCAAGAAAGAACTCTGGGCACAGTTATTGCTTGGAGTTTCTTTTATGGGACGAAAGGAAGTGAGTAGTTAGTTGGGTGCTTCTCAATTTTGATTGATAGATTAGGTAATACAATAGTTTCCTACTGCACAGGTCCCTTCCCATGATGCATCTGGTTTTAATCATGAGCACACCCAAGGATGCATAGTATAAGATGGTAGACAAGGAATTCCTCCTCAAAAGTACTCTTGAGGATGTAGTTTTGCTTGTATATCCCAAACCAGTTCAGGCCAGATGGGTTTCCCAGCATCAGTACTCAGATATAAACAGGTGTGCTTGAATGCACTTTGTGTATTGTTGAGTAAAATCTGTTAGATGGTTGTCAAGAGGAGAAGACACTCAGAGTCAAGTGGTAGATGAACCCCAGGTTGGCACAGGTGGCTGGGTGCATTCTTCAAGGAAGATGTGCACAAAGCCCACGCATCCCAGAGACCTAGGTTCCTACGCTGTTCCTGGTGCTTGTCTACCCCGGAGTGGGGAGGTGGTTATGGGTCTCCTTGGTGAAGCTACGGTGAAGCAGATGTGTCTCTGGGAGGTGGTAGCCCAGCGCACTCTGTCAGGAAATAGGAAACGGGCACTTGGTATTCCATTCCTGGAGCTCAGCTTAGAGGCTTCTGCTCTAAGCTGCCAACCTGCTGGAACTCTCACATAAATCCCCCTTAGCTTCAACTGCTCGAGTGTGAGTCTTGTTATCATCAAACCCTGACATCTCTTCTAAGAAGTACTGCAAACAATATTCTGAGCATTGCCTAAGGGGTAGATGAATAAGCAATACATAAATCCAACCAGCGTCTCCTGAGTTCATCAAATGGGTGCACACCTGTAATCTCAGTTCTGGGGAGGAGATAAGAAGATGGTAAGTATTTAAAAAAAAAATAAAAGGGGCAGGGGCTGGAACTCAGACTGCTCTTGCAAAGGACCCAAGTTTGGTGCCTGGCACACATGTTAGACAGCTCCCAACCCGTATGAGTCCAGCTCCAGGGAGACCCAGTACTTCTGGCCTTATCAGGCACTTCATTGTAGTTTTTTCTTTTAAAACTCTCACTTCTTTGCTTTTTGGGGGCCAACCACCCAGCTCCCAAATACACAGAGTCTTATTCTTTCTTACGAATGTCAGGCCTTAGCTTGGCTTGTTTCTAGCCAGCTTTTCTTATCTTAAATTATCCTGTCTACTTTAGGTCTGTGGGTTTTTACCTTTCCCTATTCTATATACCTTTTTTTAAACTTCCTTTTAAAAAATATTTAACTATATTTTATGTGCATTTGGTATGAAGGTGTCAGATTCTGTTGGGCCTCTTGAGGCCCAGTGTAACTTCCTGAACCTAACTTTTGGGGAGGAATTGACTCAGCACAGCCTGACCTAGGCCCGCCTCTGCCCAGCCACTGATGGTGTGGCAGGATATTATTGGCCCTTATTCCTCTCTCTACCTCAAGACTTTCGCCCACTACCTCAGCCCTATAGAAAGAAGTTCCTGCCCCACTGCAATAAAGTGAGATCTGCTTTGACAGACTCTTGGCTCAGTGTGTTTCTCCTCAGTTACCAGTGGGGAGGTCTGGATGGCTCAACACTCACCGTGAGAGACTGGTGGGACCAGCTCTGCCTCAGCCCTATCTGCTAGAGAACCCGGCCAGATTCCCTGGAACTGGAGTTACAGTCAGTTCTGAGCTGCCACGTCGGGGCTAGGATTGAACCTGGGTTCTCTGGGAGAGCAGCCAGTGTTATTAACCACTGAGCCATCTCTCCAGCCCCCTTTCTTTATTTCTTACTCCATGGCTTGCTGTGTAGCTGGGTGGCTGGCCCCTGGAATCCTCCTCTCCTCCTTTCGCTCCCTGATCTTTTCTTCCCTGATTTCTCTTCCTGTTTATTCTCTCTGCCTATCAGCCCAGCCTATCCTTTTTTCTGCATAAGTATTGGCCCTTCAGCTCTTTATTAGACCAATCAGGTGTTTTAGACAGGCAAAGTAACACAGCTTCACAGAGTTAAACAAATGCAACAAAAGAATACAACACACTTTTGCCTTGTTGCACAGCATAAAGGAATTCTACTGGCTGGTTTTGGGTGTCAACTTGACACAAGCTAGAGTCATCAGAGAGGAAGGAGCCTCCCTTGAGGAAATGCCTCCGTGAGATCCAGCTGTAAAGCATTTTCTCAATTAGTGATCAATGGGGGAGGGCCTGGCCCATGGATAGTGCCCTCCCTGGGCTGCTGGTCCTGGTATGTAAGAAAGCAGACTGAGCAAACCATGTGAAGCAAGCCAGTAGTTAACTCCCCTCCATGGCCTCTGCATCAGCTCCTGCCTCCAGGAGCCTGTCCTGTTTGAGTTCCTGTCCTGACTTCCTTTGGTGGTTTAGTGTAAGCTGAATAAACCCTTTCCTCCTCAACTTGTTTTTTGGTCATGGTGTTTCATTGCAGCAATAGAAACCCTAAGACAGAAATGTAATACATCTTCAACTAATATTCTACAACACTTCATTCATTCACACACATATGCACAATACACACGCGCACGCGCGCACACACACGCACACACAGGGTCTGAAGAGAGATGGCTGCGGAATTAAGAGCGTTTGTTGCTTTTGCAGAGAATTCAGGTTCTGTTCCAGCATCCACATGGTGGCTCATAAACCTCTGTAACTCCAGTTCCAGGAGAGCTGATTCTGACTTCGTGTACATATGTACATGCAGGCAAAACACTCATACAAGCAAAATAAAAATATATCCATCTCGAAATATAGTAAAAGTAAAAATGTTTTATAGATGACAGCCACCAAGTTCCACTTCATCCGGAGAATTTAGGCAATGATTGACGCTCTCGTCATCGGTTACCTGTGCCAGAAGCCAGATGGACACAGCTCTGCACAGCACCAGAGCTCACTGGACAGCAGAAAGTTCACGAGGAGCAGGAGCAGTGGTTTCCATGGCAGCAACTTGCTCCGCCAGTTTCCTTGGAAGCCCTGGCTAAAGTAAACATGGTTCTTCTCTTCCTTT
>NC_022025.1:13009038-13015771 GCF_000317375.1 Microtus ochrogaster | reverse complement strand
ATCCATACAATATATGTAGGTTATAATGTGCCTACAAAGACTCATGGAGTTCCAAGAGGGAAGTCGAAGCTCAGAAACCTACAGAGATGCACGATTCTCTGTGTGGACAGGTCAGTATCTGGAACAGAACCAAGCTGCAGCAAGGAAGCTGGTGCTTCAGGCAGTCTCAGGCCGCTCCAGATGTGCACAGGAGCAGAGCCAAGTCCATTTGCAGAGGCAAAGAGACAGCACCGTGTGCAGAAGGAACTGCTGGGTGGTGGGTGGATGGGTGGACAGACAGCAGACCTGGACAAACAGGTGGCAGTTGAGTGGACACATCAGGGCAGGGATAAAGCCAAGTTGAAGCTCCAGAGAAAGTTGGGAGTTCTCAGCTCTTCAGTCAGGGATACACATTGTGTGTGTGTGTGTGTGTGTGTGTGTGTGTGTGTGTGTGTGTACATGTGCGTACAGCAAGGTGTGCATATAGAGATCCAAGGGCAACATGAAAGAACCAACCCTCCTCTTCCACCAAGAAAGCCCCAGTGATGTGACTCATTTCATCACATGCACGGCCCAAGTTCCTTTGGCTACTGAGCCATCTTGCAGGTCTGTTGGACAACTACCATCTTTACTTGGCTCAGGAAAAGGAGTCACACCCTTTCCTTGGTCTGTTGTCCCTGCTAAGTCCTTGGGTCTGGTTTATCTGGAGGAACCTAATTGCACCTACGTACCCCCACTGTCCTTGACACACACATATGGAGACCCTCTCTGCTCCCAGGAATGAGGCAGCTCCACGCGGTGAGCCAGACAGAGGGTTCCTGCTCGTGTACCCACCAGGTGCTCTACTTTTACAATTCAATTTAAAGACTTCCTAGAAATCTCAGGGCAAGACATTCAGAACCACGAGTGCTACACAACATGGCGGACCTGAGGGCAGGGCTCGGCCTGACTGCAGCCATTCTTATCTGAGCCTATTAGAGAGGTGGAGGAGTGCTTCTCTTTTCAGACATTTAAAAACAATCCCATAATTATTAAGACAATTTTATCATGTAATATTTTAAATACTGTCTTTTTCTCTCTTCCTTTTTTGATTTTTTGAGGCAAGGTTTTTCTGTGTAGCCCTGGCTGTCCTGGAACTAACTTACTGTGTAGACCAGGCTGGCCTTGAACTCAGAGATCCACCTGCCTCTGCCTCCAAAGTACAGGGATCAAAGGGGTGCGCCACCACTCCCAGGCTAGCAGGTCTTTCTGTTCAGCGTTTAACACATAAATGTTCAAAAATACAAACGCCGAGTCATACAGCAACCCATGGTCTACGATTAGCGACTGCTGCATCTGCCTTGTTACCCCTATAAACACTTAGGTTCCCTTCATCCTTTGGCCCAGGTGTTGGCAGGAGGGGGGCGGCGGTTCAAAGGAAGCTGCAACCCGGCAAGTTCAGGAAGTGTTTGGCCACTGGAGGGCGTCCAAAGGCCACGAAATGTGCTAGGGAGTCTCTGGTGTAAGTCCCTGGTGTGAGGAGGAAGTCCCTGGTGTAAGGAAGTCGCTGGTGGTGAGGGAGAAGTCGCTGGTGGTGAGGACACCCGGGTAAAAGGAGCTGTCTGGAGTGCACGAGTCCCCAAGAGGAACGGTGTCAGAAACCTTCTATTACGCTGCCTCTTGATCTCCCGCTTCCCTGGTCTCAGAGAAGTTACCCACGCTGGACGTTCTAAGGCAACGGGCTGGCTAGAACTCCCACGATTGTGGAGAGGCTGGACCGTTACAGACCTAGAGTCAGGCGTCTCGGGCTTTCAGCCTCTAGGTAGCCACTTACTGCTCACTCTGTGTATAACCTCCCTGTGACCACTGAACCAGAAGCTGAGCATCACCTGATAGCATCTCGGGGGGGGGGGGAAGCAGGGGTCACTTTCCTGTGACCCATCTGATGCTACCATCCACGAGCTTGAAAATGTTTTGATATATGACTTTTCTTTTCTTTTTTTCTTTTTGGTTTTTCAAGACAGGGTTTCTCTGTGGCTTTGGAACCTGTTCTGGAACTAGCTCTGTAGACCAGGCTGGTCTCGAACTCACAGGGATCCGCCTGTCTCTGCCTCCCGAGTGCTGGGATTAAAGGCGTGCGCCACCATTGCCCTGCGATATATGACTTCTTTTGTTGTTACTATAAAACTACAAAATTGCTACTTTGTTAAAACAAGGAATTTGGGGGGCTGGAGAAAAGGAACCTCGTTGGGAGGGGTCTGCTCTTGCAGAGGACCCGGCCCGAGTTCTGAGCACCCACACAGTGACTCCCAGCCACTCCCAACTCCAATTCCAGGAACCTGCGTCTCTTTTTAAAACATGGGATTTGAGGTAACCTAAATTTGCCTTCCTGGGCCTTGGTCATTCATATTTTACTTCAGAGCAAACTCTCTTTCCTTTGATGTCTTTCACATTGATGCCTTCATTTCTTCTTTTTTTAAAACAGTTGTTTAATTACAGAAGAGAACCCACATCACTGACATCAAAGGATTCTTGCTATCACAAATTCTAATGTAATGATTTGGATCAGAAAGCTTCATTAACTCGGGGTGTTATATTTACGGAAACTAGCTCTAATGCACTAAATGTTGGGTGTTTTATGACATGGGCCTTCGGGGCGGTCTGTTCTAACAGAAGTAAGGCTAGCACCCCGTATGTAAATGCCCCATTCCGAGCGGTATGTACAGCACCAACGTTTGTGGATTTGCCTGCTGCTTTCTGTGAACACAGGACCAGTTTACCGGTGTCCCCAGCACTCACACAGAGCGCTGTCCAGCACACCAGTTCAGGACGTCCTTACCAAAGTACTGAGAGGATTAAGAGAACCACCAAGCATGCAATGTTCTGTGATGGAGAGAGGACTCTGGAGAGATGGCTCAGAGGTTAAGGACACTATCTGCTCTTCCAGAGGTCCTGAGTTCAGTTCCTAGAGAATATGGTGACTCACGATCATCTATAATGGGATCCGATGCCCATTGCTGGTGTCCATGAAGATAGAACACTCATGTACATAAAATACTTTAACAACCCACAAGTGTGTGCCCCAAGGCCCAGCTTTAAAAGAAAGGTTTATTTTTATTTTATGTGAATTAGTGCTTTGCCTATATATATATATGTATATACATATATGTATACACACACATATATACACATATATATGTATACACACACATATATATATATACACATATATATGTATACACACACATGCTGCATGTGCACCTGGTACCTAGGGGTCCTCCTGGGACTGGAGTTAGAGACATTTCTGAGCCATTATATGAATGTCCTCTGCAGGAGCAGTTGAGCGTTATGAGTCACCCAGTCAGCCTTATTAGGAGTGTTTTTGTAGGTTTGTTTTAATCTCCAGAGGAGAATGTAATATCATTTTTCATATTGTAATTTCAAATTCATTTGTTCCCCTATCCCATGTCATCTTGACAGCCTGTCCAGGTGGAGATCCTGAGACAGAGGAGAAATTCTTTCTTTGTTGTCGTTGAGACAGGATCTCACTACATAGCCCTGGCTGGCTTGGAACTTTGTGTAGACCAGGCTGGCCTCGAGATCAAGGAGATCTGCTTGTTTCTGCCCCACCCCTACCCCTGAGCACTGAGATTCAACACTTGTGACATGTTTTGGTGAGGGTTTCTATTGCTGTGATAAATACCATGACCATAAACAATGTACGGAGAGATATTTATTTCAGCTTACAGTTCCATAACACAGCCCATCACCAAGGGGAGGCAGGGCCTGATGCAGAAGCCATGGAAAGGCTGTGAACTAACTTTCATTTTCCTCGATTGCTCTGAGCAGTCTGGTGGAAATCAGGATCCTGGGAGGAGAAGCGACAGAAACTGAGGACTCTAGAAGGGGAAGAAGAGCTGACCTACATGAGGAGAAAACACATCATGTTTCTCCTTTGTCTTTGCCCTGGACCTGAGCTCTGCCATCTGCTGTGTAGCTGGACCACTGATTCTATTCCTGAGTGTGCCGAGAATAAGCTGCAGTACCTTGACTGATGACTGGGGACACTGAGAGCTCCGCCCCCTGGTGACATAAGTACAGAATGGAACGCGGTATAGCAGGGCAGGCTCTGTGGGTAAGGAAAGAGTAGGGCCGCCAACAAGAACTGTAGAATGGGCCTGTCCAGACCGGGGTTCACAGTAACAAGCTCACCTCTAATGGGCAAGGGTACAGGACAAGCAAACTGTGTTCCCTGCTCTTGCGACTTCCACTCTGTACATGTATGTGTGCATACATACACACGTATGTGTATACAAACTATAGACCCTGATACAACAGAACTCAATGAGAATGATTTTCACCTGAGGGCAACTTTCCTGTTAGACTTCACATTCTAAAGAGCAGGATAGTAAGATTATCACAGACATTTCTGGATGAAAACTCCTGCAAAGAAGCTGTGTATGCAGAGATTGACGGGCTGATTAGAATTGCGGTACAGCGGAGATTGGAATGTTGCGGGTTCAGAGGTAAGTGCTTTATCTTGGGCTGTTCTAGCACACCGGAACAGCCATTCCTTACCCACCTCTGTATAGAACTAACACCTTGTGACAAATACATACATATATTCAATCTACTAATTTAACAGACTTTTGGCTTTCTTCAGTCCAAAAGCTAAAAGTGTCATTGAATAGTATCTTGAGTCCATGAAAAAGTGTCCCCATCTGGTTATCCTTGCCTCTCTGGTGTGTGTAGCTAATAGGTTTTCTGCCCTAAATAATAAGCCTCTTTGCTGATGCAGTAAGCCAGATCAAGCTGAACTGAAAAAGTATAACAACAGGTTTGTTGTGGGCAAAGCAACTCCCGGGCAGGTTCCCTGGTCTCAGAGACCAAGGTCAAAGAGGTCACATGCCTGAGCAGGGCAGGGAGGTTTTATAGGTTGTAGGTGAGGGGTGATGATGTGTCCACAGGAAGCTGGGTTTGTGCCCAAGTTTGGTCAAAAGCTGAGAGCTTATATGGGGATTTGGGTGACCGGCGGCGTCAGGGAAGGAAGCCACAGCAACCCCCAAGAATGTGGAACTGGGCTTATGGCTCCTTTCCTTTGCTCAGAGACTCTCTGAGTGGGTGGGGTGAGGCGGGGAGAGATGGGGTTGTCCATGCAGGGGTGAGGCAGAAGTTCCATCAGAACAGACCCAACAGTATATTTGAGACTCGCCTTGATTTATGACTTTCTCTGTTCTATACAACTGCATGGAACTGCTTACATTAGGGTATGGAACTGAGGTGAGTCTGTGTTCCCGGACTGTGAGCACTCAAAGTATCTCCAGAATAAACTCTCTCTTGTTCCTTTTAGGAAGAGAGCTGTGGTTCTGCATGGACACATTTAATTTATACCTAATATATCGAGTGAATGCATCAAAGTACAAATAGACAAATGGGGTTAAGTTCGGGTAGGATAATTAAAGATTTTTTTTTTTTAACAAAAATGCTCCTTTCCTCTAATTTTCAAATGTGTTGATGTGTTTGTGTCTTTGCTTCAAGACTGACTGTAACGGAACACCATTAATATTATTTGGCACAGAAGAAGCTTGGTTAATGCCATTAACACAGACAGAAGCACAGTCGGAATGCCCATAGTATGTATGGTCCATTTCCAGCACAATTTACAAACGGCACATGCCTATAAAACTCAGCTCCTGGAAGGTGGAGGCAGGAAGACCAGAATAACAACAGGCTAAGGCCAAGCGTATTGTGGCTACATAGTGAATTTGAAGCTTGGGCTTCATGAAATCCTGTCTCAAAATTGCAAAAGAGGGAATAGAAGCTGGGTGGGTATACACTTGCAGTCCTACCTAGAATTTGGAGGCACGCCCAAGAGGCTCAAGCCTGGATTACAGATCAAATTATTATCTCAAACAAAATGAAATACCTGAAGAGAACAACACAGGCTGCCCACAACTGAGATTCTATTTCTGGAGGAAGGAAAGCAGGTAGAGAGAAGTGTTCTGGGGGAAAAAAAAGAGGGCAGAGGTCACCGTGGTCCAGATTTTGCAGAGGCAGAGTGTGGCCACGGAAGAGCTGGGCCATGGAGTACCGGGTCTACCAAGACTGAGTGCTGAGAGGACCAGAACCAGAGAAATCAAAGGCAATAAGTGACCTGTTGTTTTGTGTACTTTTAACCTTTAGTTTATGTGTGTATGGTTGTTTTGTCTGCATTTACATCTCTGCACATTTATGCAGTGCCCACAGAGAACAGAAGAGAGTGTTGGATCCTTTGGAACTGGAGTTATAGAGTGTTGTTAGCTGTCTTGTGGGTGTTGGGTATTGAACCTAACCACTAAGCCATTTTTCCAATCCAAAGACTAGGTCTTCACAGTGCTCTATAAGTTATGCAAATACTCCTAGAATGCAGAGAATGGAGAAACAGAACAATACCCAGCTTCTACGTTATTTTGTTTGTTGTCATGATAGCAGAACCAAATAATTTTTCTTCCTTCTTTCCTTTCTTGACAGGGTCTCACTGTTTAGCCCTTGTTGGCCTGGAGTTTGCTTTGTAGATCAGGCTGGCCTTGAACTCACTTCCCAAGAACTGGGATTAAAGGTATGTGCCACTAGAGCTGTTTTTTTCTTTAATGTTGATTGCCTTGACGGGCTACTTAGTCTAGGGTTAGTAACCCGTCTGGCAGTTCAGTTATTCCAGGGTCCCGGAGAGGCACTATCTGTAAGATAAATGGGCTAGGAGACAAGAAGGAGGCCATGCTACATTTGTCAGAGCCTC
>NC_022025.1:13001007-13007421 GCF_000317375.1 Microtus ochrogaster | reverse complement strand
AACTGAGCAGAATGTAGAAAACTTGTGCTCCCTCCTCAAATCAACACTACTCCCCCCAGGAGTGCTCCATTTGCTACAATTGATAAGCCAATTGATGCATCCAGAGCCTATTACTTATATCACAGAGCAGAGTCTTGTGTTTGGACAAAGGCACAATGACATGCACCCAGTGTAATAACGTCAGAGTATTTCATCTGCCCTCAAACACATCGTTCCTCTACTCGCCCCCATTACCCATGGTCTGTCTCCAGAGCTCCCTTCCCAGAACTTTATGTAGCAAATCAGGCCAAACCCAGCATTTTCATTAGCACTCTTTACCTAGTCTTACTTCATGTCTTTGCATGGACTGATACCTTCTTATTCCATTTAGTGATGAAGAGTACCCATCCCATTGGCTGGCTACATCACAGTTTATGTATCCAAGAACGTCTTCGTTGTTCCTAGTTTAGCAGTTATGAGTAAAGCTGCCATAAACATTCATATATAAATTCTGTGTGACCCTGAGCTTTCAGCTCCTTTGGGTAAGTTCCAAGGAGCATGATTTCTGGGTTACTAGAAGACTAGCAAAGTACCTGTTGCTCTCTGTTGGTACCAGCACTTGGTAAAGCCAGAGTTCTAGTCTTTGATATACCAATAGGTGTTTGGTGGTATCTTGTTCTTTGTATTGGTACACATTTCAGCTATATCATCTGATGATGGAAGATACAAAATAATCCCACACTAGTTCAAAATTATGTATAATAAAGGGTTATTTATTTAGGGGAGACCCACAGATCACTGTCCTAAATCACAATCCTCTGCACTAACGGGGAACAGAAACAGACTCTAGCAGCCAGAAGTGAGAACCGGGAGCAAGAGAGCCAGCACAAGCTTTATGGCTGCATTTGTAGTGTAAGAGACCACGCCAAAGTGGGCTGCTATCTTAAAGGCTATTGGCCAAAGGAGCTCCCACAGGAATCATCTTTTCATAGGTGTGTGCCACCGGTGTATCCTCTTCGGTAAGGATTTTCTTCAGGGTCCTAGTTTCATTTCTGTTGCTGTGTTAAAACCATCCCGACAAAAAGGCAGCTGAGGGGAGGAGGAAGGAGTTTATTTGGCTTTACAATATATAGTCCACTATTTGGGGGAAGTCAAAGCAGCGATTCAAGTGGTTAGTTTCAGTCATATCCACAGTCAAGAATAGAGCGAAACAGACGCATGCTACTGGCATGCTTGCTCTCAGCTAGCTTTCTTCACTCAAACATGCTCCACCCATGGAACAGTGCCACCCACATTCACTGTAAATCGGTTCTAGGGGTCTCAACACCCTACACAGACATATGTTCAGGCAAAACACCAAATGCATACAAAATCTCAACAAAAGTTATAACTTCAGTCCTGTGAGATGCAAAGCCTGGTGGGGGCCCCATACTGGAAGAAGAGGAGCTTCTTCAGGTAGTGTTCTGCCTCCACATATGCGTGTCCCCAAATCAGACCAATGAATGAAACACAAACCTAAAAGATTGTATTGTGTGACTGTGCCCCAGATTAGGAAGGGGAAGTTTTACAAGTTCTATGGAAAATACAAATTTGTGCATTTTGCTCTGTAGTTATCTCGGACTTGCTTTTTGTGGCTCATAGGGAGTGGTGTTATTTAAAAGGTTTAGAACACGTTGTCTTGTAGGAGGACTGTTTCTGGTATCTATTTAATTGAGTTAGTTTTTGGTGTGTATGTGTGCAGGGCACCCATGTACCTCAGAGCATGCGTAGACGTCACAGGATAGTCACATTGGGTGCTGGCCCTCACCGTTCACTGCTGCCAATGAAACTCCACGGGCCCACAAGATGCGAGGCACTTTCCTGTGTCTGCCTTCTGTCTGGACCTAAGGGTGCTGGATTACAGATGCATCCCACTGCATCCAGCTCTCCATGGGTCCTGGGAACCCGATCTCCGAGCACTTTATTCTTTCTCTTTCTTCTAGAGACAGGGTTTCTCTATGTGGTCCTGACTATCCTGTCCTGTAGATGAGGGTGGCCTTGAACTCACACAGATCCGCCTGACTCTCGAGTGCTGGTAATAAAGGTGAGTACCACACCACCACGCCCAGTCAGTCTTTTAAGCCTTGCTCCCAACCCTGTTTGCGTATGAATGCATGTTCATGTACACCGCGCTTCTGGAGGCCAGCGTATGCTTGAAAAATGAGGACATCACCGCTCTTAGGTATGGTTGAGAGGGGCTTTTTTGTAGAATTGAGGGAGAGCACAGTCAGAGGTATCTGGAAGGGTCTGGACTGAACTGGGTGATGAGTGGAGGGCCAGGGGACAGTGAGACAGGAGAGACACACACATACATATATATATATACACACACACACACATATACATACACACACATACATACACACACATACACACACATACATATACATACACACACATACACACACATACATACACACATACATACGCACATACATATACACACATACATATACATACACACATACACACATACATATACACACATACATATACATACACACACACATACACACACATACACACACACATACATACACACACATACACGTGTGTGCGAGAATGGCTGAGTTATCTAGGCATCTGGAACAGGGGAAGGGCAGTGAAGCCCCTGGGCTGGAGAGGTTTAGGGGAGGGGGAGGGGTGAGAAGTGCTGGGAGAAGCCGCAGGGACTGAGACTTGTCCTGGGTTTCTTTGGGACCTGACAGTTTTTTTGCTACAAGATAGGATACATCGAAAGACAACTGACTTATCATCAGCACACACTCTAAATTTCAGCTGTTTCATAAAGGCCTTTGAAATAGCCAGGTGTGGTGGTATACACCTGTAAACCCAGCACCTGGGAGATAGAGGTAGGAGGGTTTCTGTGAATCCGAGGTTCACTTGGTCTACTAGTGAGACCCTATTAAAAAAAAAAAGGTCTTGGAAAACAGAAAACATTCTAAAGCTAAGTTGGGGCGGAAACCCCACCTGGCACATCATCCTAAGGGTGGTGAGATTTTGGCAGAGTGACTGACATTACAGCAGAAACCCCACCTGACACAGGTGAGGTGCCCAGTAAGCAGCATTTTAGGCAGTGAGATTTTGGCAGTGGGATTGACTCTACAGAACTGATCGTGATGATGCTGGGGACAGGGTTTCCCTGCTCACAATTAAAGCGAAGGAGATGTGGGGATGCAAGTTCACAAACTGGGCAAGGGCTGGGTCTTAAATCCAGACGCTCCGTGAGTAAGAAGTTTCCATTACACTTTGTCACGTGAAGGTTTGAGGTCACGATACACTGTGTTGTGCTCACCATCTTTGCCAAGTGACCCCTCTTCCGACAGGACTGACTGGAAAACAGGCTTTCCCTTCCTTAAAATGGGCACCAAAATGATATGACACCCCTTCATATAAAAACCCTGAGCGCAAAATAATTTCTCAAAGAGACATTTAAGAACGGCTCCTACTTACTCCCTGTGGGTCTTCTGACTCCGCCTTGCACAGTCTGCTTCCTGCTTTGTGGTTGCTACTGTCTCACCAAGGAAGCTTTTACACAGTGGCCGAGCCTTCGCCTACAGTTCTCTTTTCTGCCTTCCTGTTTTCTCCCTCCCAAGCTTAAGTACATACTCAAACTGGAAGGAAGACTATGGTTAAGAAGCTGTGGAGGGACGGCTCAGTGGTTAAGATCACGGCTACTCTTCCAGAGGACCTGGGTTCAATTCCCAGCACCCACATGGCAGCTCACAACTGTCTGTAAAACCAGTATCCAACACTCTCACACAGACACACATACAGGCAAATACCATGGGCACCCATAAGTACATACACAGAGAGAAACAAATAAAACCCTTTAAAAACAAAACAAAACTCACAGGCCTGGTGATGTGGTTGGTTCAGGGGGTAAAAGCACTTGCAGATGGGGCCCTCCTGGTTTGTTTTTTTAAAAAGTCTGCTTGGTAAGTTCCAGGCCAGTTAGAGATCGTGTCTAAAAAGACAAGGACCAGCACCCGAGGCTGCTCTCTGGCCGCATATTATACACATGTAGACACACAGAAGAAGACTACGCCAGGAGCTGACAACAGTGGTAAAAATTCTTCCCCAGTTAAGCATTGTTAAGTATGATACAGTTGACAGGTAATGGCTGTTTATACAGAGACAGACTTTTACTAGCTAGCATCCTTGGACTTAGTTATAATTAAGCATGTTTTACAGTACTGTCTTTAGGTCCAGGTCCAATGTCCCTGCCCACTCAGCTCTTTTCCTATTGCAAAGGGTAAGGAGACCATGAGGTCAAGAAACCTGCAGACCTTCCACACTGCTCAGATCCTAGGGCACTCTTAGCTGCTGATCATGTCACTATTTTTAGGAAAACGATGAATGTACTTATTTTAAACACATCATGAATATGTATGCTTTTTTTGTATAGAGGGTGGAGAGTTGGGGCAGAAGAATGGAATCAATCGGGGCCCTGAAACTTTTAAATTTGGCTTTCCAGATCATCGTGGACGTCGCTTTGTTCAAAGCAGGAGAACAGATTTGTTTCAGTCACGTTCTATCGTTCTATGGATTTTTCATGAAGAGGTTTTAAAGGAAAGCAATTAACTGGGGGCTTGCTTACAACTTCAGAGCACTGGTCCACTCTCACCAGGACAGGAAGTGGACAGGCAGGTTTCGGGAGCAGTAGCTGAGAGCTTTACATCCTGACCCCATAGGAAGAGAGAGACAGACAGAGCCTGGAATGACCTTTGGAAACCTCAAAGACACACCTATCCTAACAGGGCCACATCAAACCCTTAGCCACACCTCCTAATCCTTCCCAAACAGTCCCACTAACTGGGACCAAGCACTCCAACAAGCCTATGGGACCACTCTCATGCAAACGACCACAGTATTTTACACGAGTTTGTCATTTTGATTTATAAGGGTCCATGAGCATCCACAACCATATTTTTGCTCAGATTCATCAAGTTTAGGAATACATCTGCTAGTAGTGTATTATGGGGCAAGAAATAGTAACTGCACACAGTGCATTGTAGCCTTAAGGTCAGATTCTCCTGAATTAAAATGTGAGGTGAGAGGTGCAAACTTCCTGGCGTGACACAACTGGTAAAGAGGCGCTCTCTTTAGGGTTAGTAGCTACAAAAGTTATTTTAGGGGCTGGAGACATGGTCAATAGGTAAGAGCACTTATTGCTCTTGCAGAGACCATGGATTTGTTTCCTAGTAAGGCTCACATTCCAGAGAAGATATTTAAAAATTTATTTTACTTTAGTTTTTTAGCCAGATATTCATGAGGCCAAAGTTGGCCTTGAACTCCCTATTTGCTTAGTTGAACTTTTGGTCTTCCTGCTTCTACCTCTCAGATGCTAGGATCACAGAGCTGTATCACCATGTCTGATGAGAAATTATTTTAATTGTAATGGTTTCAGTGTGATTTTGAAATCCTGAAGAAGACAAATATACGCTAATAGTAACCATGTAGTCAAATCTGCTCACTTAGCACAGAGACAACAGAGGTCTCACCAGGCAAAGTGGCCTGGCAGGGAGACTGGTGAGCAGCTGACTTGGGTCCTGTCTTATCTCTCACCACACGCAGTCAGCACGCTTCAGCACTTGCTCTCACTGCTAGACACTATGCATTTTGATACTTAATAGCTGAGATGCATAAATATATAGTTGTATTTTATTTAGTAGATCATTAAACAGTCACTTCCTTCCCCTGGAAATCACCCCACCGCACGAGCAGATGCTTTCTAAAGAGAGAAAATGGAAAAGTGAACCTTAAAAAGATTACTAGACCAACTGATACTAGCCATAGAACTTGAGTCTGTTCGGAATGCCCAGATCAGACCATCCGCAGCACTAAACAGTCTTCCTTTTATTGTCTTATTTGCATGGCTTCCTGAGGACATTTCCATACATGTATATATAGCCTTGTTTGCTCATATCCATACCGCAACCCTCTCACCCGTTTGTGGATGGCCCCTCTTTCAAGTAGTCCCTCTCTGCTTTCATACCATATACTGACTCGTTCCATAAGTGAGAACACGAGGTAACTTTCTTCCTCTCATTTCCTTAATTCTCTTTCCCTGTCTACTTTTTTACATGAACTACATATGCGTATGTATGTATGTAGATTCAAATCTAGATTTCATACATCAGACAAAATATGCGAAATTTGTCGTTCTGGGTCTTGCTTCAGGAAATACTCTTTTTGTCAACAATCTGGTTCTAAAAACCAAAGGAAAAAAAATGAGGCTGGACATAGCGGTGGACGCTGGAAGATGGGGTGGGGAGAAGATGGACAGGTGGGGAATGGCAGAGGCTGGCAGGGTCTGTGAGTTTGAGGCCAGGCTAGTCTACATCACGTTTCAGGATAGCTAAGACTACACAGAGAGACTATGACTCAAAAAAA
>NC_022025.1:12999537-13000871 GCF_000317375.1 Microtus ochrogaster | reverse complement strand
GGATCTCTGTGAGTTCGAGACCAGCCTGGTCTACAGAGCGAGTTCCAGGACAGGCTCCAAAGCCACAGAGAAACCCTGTCTCGAAAAAGCAAAAAAAATAAAAATAAAAATTCCAAGTCCTAAGGCAGCGGGGATGAGACCAAAACAAAGATAACAAAATAACAAAGTATTCTAATTTCCCGAAGCCAGTAGACTATTCTTGAGAGGTAACTGTAAACTCTGCAGAAACTAATAGTTACTGTTGGTAGGGATCACACAATTTTTCCCCTGGTGAGCTAATTTATCACTTCTTATCTTTACATCCAGCCTTCGGAGATTCTGAACTCATTCAGGATCTAAGAGGCACGCCCCGACTAAGGCTTCCGCGGTGTTGTAACCCATACCTCCCTAATTCCGATTATTTGAGATAGAAGTCAAAGCACATGCTTGGCGAACTCTGAAATATAGAAACCCAACTTGATTTTCAAACATTTATAAACATCGCTAACAGAATTTTTTTTTCCCCGGTGAGTTAAAGGTACAATTAAAGTTAAAACCTTCAGCACTGAAGCTCAGTTTAAAGTGATTTTTATCTTCCCGCTCCAAAGAGATCCAAGTTCTGGCTCTGCAAGAAACTCTCTTAAAGCATTAACACTTACGACATCAGTTAAAACAAGGCATGTCTGCACTCTTTTAGCCTTTCCGGTCCATCGGGTTCTCGACCGATTTTTCTCCGAGACGAACAACGCCGGATCCCGGTTGGCAGAGCGTGCAGAGGCAGGAGGGACCCGAGCCAATCGTGGCAGAAAGAGAAAGCGGTACAAGTAAGGCAGGCAAAGTCTCCGGGGCGAACGGCAGCGCTACCTCGGTCCTGACAGACGTCGGGGCTCTTCCCGCGAAGCTCGATTTCCCCGGGGCGCCGGCCGCGCGCCCTCCTTCCCGGGAGCTCCGCCACCGGCCGCGCCGAGAGGCCCTCTGACCTCCGCCGGAGGCCCGCTCGCTGATCCCGCCCCGACGGCCAGCGTCCGCGCCTTGGATTGGCCAGTTCAAGGATCCCTCAGTCGAGCGCGCCCAATGGCAGCTCGGCCGGGGCCTGGAGACCCCGCCCCGTGCCCCCGCGCCGGGGAGCGGACGAGAGTAAATACAAGAGGAGCGCAAGATGGCGGCCCCGCCGAACCCCGCTCCGGGCGCCGCGGCCGCGCTCTCGGACAGGGAGGCGTTCGGCAAGCTGCAGCCGGCCTCGCGGGAGCCTCCGGGGGCGGCGTCCGCCAAGAAGGTCCGGACCGAGGAGCGGAAGGCGCCGCGGAGAGTGAACGGCGACGGCGGTGGCAGCGGCGGGAGGCAGCCTGCGAGCT
>NC_022025.1:12971394-12999091 GCF_000317375.1 Microtus ochrogaster | reverse complement strand
GGAGACTCCCGGTTAGGGCGCCGCGGGACGTGCACGGGGCTGGAGGACTCCCCGCCTGAGCGCAGTCAGCTAGGGACGGAGAGGAGAAGAGAGGTCTTTAGAGATCGGACCGGTCGCAGGGTTCGTATTGGCGACGCAGCCTCCAACGCCAGAAAATCCTGTAAAAAAAAAAAATGAAAAAAAAAAAAGAAGAAAGAAAAGAGAGAAAGAAAGTGCGTGCGTGGTGGGTGTACCGGCAGAAGCTGGAAGCGTCCAGGACCAGGACGTTTCTTTCCTATTAGGGAAGTGAGGTAGTGCGCGCGGCACCGAGTGTTTGGTTTCTAAGGTGCCCGCCTTTCACTTTTCGAACTGCTTCATGTTCTTAAAGTGTTTAGAGCGGTCTCGTCTTAAACACTACCCTTCAGGAGCATTCAGCCGTATTCTTTCTCCCTCCTGCAGCAAATGATAAAAATCAGATGCCTTGACTTTTTTTTTTATTTTATTTTAATGGCCAAGTCAAGTGACTGCGGAAGAAATGGGCAGTTAGTTTTCTTAAATGTTATTTTCCAGTATGCTTTTGTAACGTAAGCTGGTATAGTTTTCAGCGTTTCCTAAAGAGTCTTTAGTTATCTGTGGCTGTGTGGAGCTCTGACTGTAATATAAAGTGGACTAGCCGGAAACTAGATCTTTATGAGATCACGAGGTTACATAAATATACATTGTCATTGTCGCACAGTGTTTGGAAGTGCTGTTTTGTTTTGCAACGCAAGTGAAATGCCAAGCAGTTTTAGCCTTGCTGATCTCATGGTAGCTTAGATCTTGAAAAAATTATCTGAATAGAATATATTCATCATTTAAAGGCATGCATGCTACCCTTGTACATTTCTGCATCCGAGCCAAGCGAGTGGACCTGTGCTGTGCTCCTGGTCCCAGTGAAACACTGTAACGCGGTTCCAGTTTTCGAGAGTGTTGCTTCAGGAAGGCTTTGAGGATGACATTTATTTCCTTCTGCTCTGGAGTTGTAGGTGGTTAAGTGTTTTAAACGTCTGTGTCGCAGTGGCTAAATAAAAAGTAAGTTATAAAGTGCTTCAGAGTCCATCCGTACACAGTTTGGTCTTGCTTGTGTAAGCTTCCCGTTTGCTTCTTACTAATCGCTGCAGAAATTAACCCCATTGTTGGAGTATTCGAATGGTGAAAGGAAATAAGCGTTTTAAGAAATGATATTGGCTTATAACATAGCATAACATGTGTAGTATATATATATGTATATATACACATATATATGTATATATATACATATATATAACACAAATATATATGACCATTATGGTGAAGTGGCTGTTAAAGATACATTTTCTTGCAGTCTTAAATGACGTTTAAAATCCTTTTGGGGACTGTTGCAGTGGTTTGGGCATTTGCCATGTTGCATGACAATCTGGGTTCAGTCCCCAGGACCCACAGGATGGAGGGAACCAGCTTCCCACAAGGTGTCCTCTAACTTCCAGGTCTTCTGTGACAATAAGTGTGCCCCTCCAAAGAAATGTAGTAACCCCCGAACCTAAACCCCTTCTGTTGTGGCCTACCTGTTACTTTTAAGTATAAGGAGTGACAGTTTTTACATTAAGAGGTGGGAAAGATATTTTTCCATGACCCGTGTGGGATAATGATTAGATGGTAACTGTTTTCTCTTCCTCTGTCTCTCTCTTTCTCTCTTTCTTTTTGTTTTTGTTTTTTGAGACAGGGCTTGTCTGTGTAGCCTTGGCCATCCTGGAATTCACTTTGTAGACCAGGCTAGCTTCGAAGTCAGAGATCTGTCTGCTGGGATTAAAGGTGGGGCCACTACTTGTAGCTAGATGTTAACTATTAACTTTAAATAATTTATTTTTTTTTGGCTAGAAGCAGCACTTTTGGGGGGAAAAATTAAAATCAAAGCAAAAGGTAGCTTTTCAGTATTTTGGTGCACTCTAGGGTTTGAATTTGACTGCATCTAGGTTCTGCTTTAACAAAAAAAGTGATAACAAAGTAACAAGATTTTTAGATATATTTGTTTCATAGATTGTTGCAAGTATAGGCAGTGTTTATTTTCGGTGCGTTTTATACAAATCTTAGTGAATGAATAAGTGATTGTTGTTTGACGGATATACTCTTTAAATGAATCTCTAAGTTGGCGGTACTAGTTCAGAAACCCCTTGTTTACATACAGCACACTGACTTAACAGACTAAGTACCAGAAATTAGGTATAAAGACTTTTGAGAAAAATAGATCTTGCCGGGCAGTGAAGGCACACGACCTTAATCCCAGCACTGGGAGGGGGTGGGAGTGGATGAGGCAGGCAGATCTCTGAATTCGAGGCCTGGTCTTCAGCCCGAGTTCCAGGACAGCCAGGGCTACACAGAGAAACCCTGTCTCAAAAAAAAAAAAACAGAACCAAAACAAAAAGAGAAAAAACTAGATCTCAGTTCTGTACCTGTATTAACCCTCACTGCTGTGTTTACATACAGTTTCAAACATCTTTAGAACTGTTTCTTTGTTGTTTATTTGTTTTTGTTTGTTGTGTTGTTTGTAGCTCTGGCTGGCCAACTACCATGTAGAACAAACAGGCTGGCTTCAGCCCAGTTAGTGCTGGGATTCGGGTGTGAGCCACTACATCCTGTGTCTGGGCCATCACACCCGGCTAGATCTTAGCTTCATTTACCTAACAGAAGCATTCAGATAAAGTAAATGCGTCTTTGAAACAATCTGAGACAACATTTAATAGTTGCTGAGTCTGAAGCATGGCTATTAATTTTCCTAACCCTACCGTGAATTAAAGGTGGGTCGGTCCTAACCCGCCTTTCAAGCCAGGAGGGCCCTAATGTAGACGCCTTGCGCACAGAGCTGACATGGTGTGTGCCCATCGTCTCCAAGGGTCTGATGGGCTGTAGCTGTGCACAGGCTTCAGGGCTTACATAGTGTTGTGCAGTTCAGGCAGGCTTTAGAACAGCCGTCCTCTTCCTCCTGAGATCCACCTGCCTCTGACTCCCGAGTTGCTGGATTAAAGGTGTGCGCCATCACTGCTCCACATTGGACTGAATTTCTAAAATTACAAAATAACCACATGAACTACTAAATTCTTCCTTAACACCAAGTGACATTTGAATTGAAAAGTATAGAAATAGGCATGATGGTGCATGCCTTTAATCCGAGCATTTGAGAGGGAGCCAGAGGATTTGTGGTCTTAGACCAGCCTGGGCTACCTGTCCTTTAAAAAAAAAAAGTAAAAACGGTGTGTGGTAAAAACGGTGTGCCGTAACGACAGTGTGCCGTAACGACGGTGTGCTGAGGGTGCCATGCTCTTTCACATGCTCCAGCCATGGACTGTTTTCTGTCTGTGTCGCTGGGTGTATGTGCAGACTGGGGTTTATGCGTGCTGCATGCTCATACAGAGGCCAGACGAGGGATTCGGGTGTTTTCTATTGCTCTCTACCTCACTGCCTTGAGATAGCATCTCTCACCGAACCAGAAAGCTTGTCTGTGGCTAAGCTGACAGGCCAGAGTGCTCTGTGGGTCCCTGCCTGTACCCCAGTGCTGGGGTAACAGTCACACTCATGTCCTCATGAGGAGCAGCCAGCTGCCTGCCCACTGAGCCACCTCCCCAGTCCCACTCTTCTGAGAGGTGATAGTCCGCTAAGGTTGTGTTTGGGGTGACCTATTGTACCCCCCCTCCGCCTCCACCTCCGTCTTCTAGTGACGTCTTCCTGTGCCCTCCAGCGGCTGCTTCTCTAACATGCTCCTTCATATAATTTTCCATGTAAACGACAATCCCTTCTGTCCCTTCTTCCTGATTTCGTCCGGTCGCTTCCTCTTAAAGGCCTGTGCACAAGCTGTCTGCCCTGGGCCTTGAGCTCACTGACGACGCCCCAGGTTCTTTCCTTGCTGTTGTGTCCTTTTTCTGGTGGGTTACTCTCATAGTCTCATTTTTTCTACTAGCAGACTGGGAGGAATCTGTAGAAACTGTAGTTTTTTGGAGTTTGATTTCCCCCCATACTGGACTGTTGAGGATTTTCTCAGACCGCCTGCCCTGGAAAGTCTGCAGATGAGCCCTGTTGTCCCCTCTGGTGCTGCTGTGTAGAGAAGCCGATCTCTCTGCAGTTGTCCGCTCTGTTTCGGGGTGTGCCAGCTCTCTCACTGAGTTTTACAATTTCAGCTTTAAAGAAAAAGAAGAGTGTAAGCCTTGTGTTTTTCTTCCTGTATTGTAATACCTTTCTTTAAAATCGGGCTTAGCATCTCTGTTATTTCTTCAAGGAAGCTAATTATAGTTTCTTTGAAATGTTCTGTTTCCTGCCTTGCTTTGGTTGTACTAATCTTTTTTCCTGTTTGTTTTGGTCTCATTTATTTGGAGGCTGCCCTCAAGTCTGTCTTATTTTTAGCAGTCCTTTCAATTTAGAGAAAGTTACCAAGATTCATCGAAAGCCCCTGAGCACAAAGCGCAGGGCTTACTCACCCAGCTCATGTTTTATCTGTTCTGGTTTTTTCTGGATTAAGCACTCTGCTTCTTCAGACTAAACTTCATTTCTGTTTCTTTTGTGCCAGATGCTGGACAGAATGGCTTCCTCACCTAGACTAGGTGGCCTAGCTTGCAGGACGCTGGGAGCCTGAGATCAGGGTTCTGAAGGGCCGCTCCCTGTCTGCAGGTGTGTCCTTCCCAGCTGTGTGTACTCACGGGCCTTTCTCAGAGGCACAGTGGGACGCAGTGGTTTCTTCCTAAAAGGCCACCAGCCTTTCTTGGATCTGTCTCTCCGTTTGTGACTGCTTATTCTGCCCCTAGAAGCCCAGTCTCTTGTGCAGCACAGACACAGGTGTCTGGGTTCTGGTGAGCAGGGGAGAAGAAAGCCACAGATCTTGCTAGCTGTTTGATAAACTCAGTCAGTTTCCTTGCTTTCATCTCAAGCCCTCCCTTTTCTTTGTGGGAACTCCTGGGCCTGGAGCTATTCTAGAGAACTTACCTGTTTTCCTTAGGAACATGTGGGTGTTCTGCCCTCTTTGCCCACTGCCTCCCATTTCCAGCCCTTTTTATGCTGTGTAAGATTGTCCTCATCAAGTTGGGGTTGTGGTAGAGTGCTTACCTGGTGTACACAAACCCCGGTGCTGCAAACAAGATTGTCATCGTGTCTCTGTCGTGTTCACCAAAGCATTTACCATTTTACTTTTTGTTGTTGTTGTTGTTTTATGCTTTATATTCCAAGTTACAGTTAAAGTATCTTCTGATTACACCAAAGGTGGTCTTTATGCTTCTCTTTCTTCCCACTGTCTAAGTGTATTGTATGGAGGACATACCACTCTGTGCTTACCCCGTTCCTGCCTCTCCCCTGCCATCAGCTTTATTCTCCTTCCATGCCACCTGGACGTCTCAGCTTCATGTGTGAGGCCCAGGAGCCACACGCATGTGCTGTTTGTCCTTTCCAGACTGGCTGGTCATTCACTCACTTTATCTTGCGTTTTCTTCCTCCTGTGAATGGCGTGGGTCCTCGTTATGACTGAGAGGCATACATGCTCGTTAAGGGATGATGTCACCTTTTCACAGTGTGATTGCTGGGGAGATAGGAGCCTGACATTTATTTGTTTACTCTGTATGGTATTCCGTCTGCCTGTATGGCTATAAACCATGTGTGTGCCTGGTGCCTGAGGCCAGAAGAGGGTATAGATCTCAGGAACTGGAATTACAGTCCTGAGAAAACAGCCGGTGCTCTTAGCTGCGCCACCTCTCTGGCTCCACTCTTTCTCGTTAGTTTTCACTGAAGCTGCTCCTAAGGGGTGAGCATTCCCAGCCTTCCTTTTCTCTCTGATGTGGTGTGTGCACCCGTAGCTGGAGTTTATATGCATATGACTTCCTGGTGTCTGAAAATGTCATGTATGTACGCGTATAAAATATTGCCATATTCTAGCTTTTGTTCAAAAAGTAAAACTATTCATTTTTGCGTATAGATGGAGCTGTGTAAGCAAGTGCCCCAGAATGCATGTATGTGTAAGCATGTACCTCAGCATGTGTGTGTTAGCATGTGCCCCAGATGCGTGCAGAGGTCAGAGGACAGCTTTCAGGAGGGAGCCCCTCAGCCCCTGCACCGTGTAGGCCCCAGGGTTGAGCCTTGGTGTTGGACTTGGGAAGTGCCTTTGCCTTGTGAGCCACTTTGAAAGCCCTGTACTAGCTTTTTGAAAGAAATGACTATTTCAAAGGTTTTACATTGATTATAATAAATCTCAACTTTTCTGTCTTCCTTGGTGAATTAAACTTTTCAAATTTAGATGAACTGTTTAAAATAGGCTATGGAAAAATGAAAGTTTTGATTTTTTTTTCCTATAATAAAAATAGCAAGTATGAACTATTTTACAATCTTGTATTTAGTAAACAAAATTATGTGTCTTATCCACTAGACTACTTTGTAACTTCAAATCTATTTATTTTGAACACAGACTGATCCTTACATTGTATACTTTGTGTTCTTGAACTATAGATTGAAAAAATTTAACATTTTATATTGAAAAATGTAATATAGATAAAAATACAAACAATATAATATATTCTGGGTATAACCATCACGCTTGCTTCAATTTTATTGCTTTAATAGATATTTAATTCAGAGCCACTTTCATTGGTTTGTTCTGTGGAGCAGTTCTGGAGAGCAGTTGCTCTGCTGTTGTTTTCTAGCTGAATTATGGTGAATATTGTATCTTAAAGATAACAGGCACAAGGCTGGAGAGGCGGCTCAGTGGTAAGGAGGGCTGGCTGCTCTTCAGAGGTCCTGAGTTCAATTCCCAGCAACCACATGGTGACTCAGATCCACTTGTAGTGGAATCCAACGCCCTCTTCTGTTGTGCAGACCTAGGAAGACAGAACACTCATGTACATAAATACACACGTACATATATCATACATAGGTACATACATACATACATAGTAAAAATAAAAAAGATAGCAAATATGACCAGGCTTGGTGGTGTATGCCTTTAATTTCAACTCATGGGAAATAGAAGCAGGCAGATCTCTGAGTTCAAGGCTAGCCTGGTCTACAGAGTGAGTTCCAAGACAGCCAGGGCTACACAGAGAAACCCTGTTTAGGAAAAACAACAACAAGAAAAAGGTAGCAAATATTGACTACTACTCAGTTTTCCTGTTTGAAGGTAATGAGAACTAGTTAGTTCTGTCAGACGTGTTTGTGATAGGTCATGGATTGATGCAGAATGTTCTTAGGTACACCTTGAGCTAGAATATGAATTTGAGAACAGAAATGACAGTAGCATTTATGGAACTGTAGTCAGCATTTTACCTATAGTTTTATATGTTTTATAATTCTTTTAAAATGCTAGATACTAGTCTTTTACAGAGACTGTGTAGCAGTCTTTAGAATGTAACTATAAAATGCATGAAAGTCTAGGTTTCAGACTTGCAGATGATCTGGCTTCAGAGTTCTGGCTCTCAGCTGCTGAGTAAATTGTGTTCATTTTGTTTAGGTCTTCAGCCAGACCTATAGCTACACTGTGAGATTATTTGACAGTCAGAAAATTGGGCTCTGGAAGACCAGTTGTGTTTACATGTGGAGATGATGGAGAAGGCATTTTGGGGGTGGGAAAATGGTGGAAAGGAGGATGGGGAGGCTTAGAGATGGCACAGTGGTTATGAGCACTTGATAATCTTGAAGAGGATCTCTCAGTTCCCAACACACACTGTGGCTCTCAACAACCTGTAGCTGCAGTTCCAGGGGATCCAGTGCCTCTTTCTGGCACCCCTGCTCCCCAACCTTACGCCATACATGCAACTCATGCAAAAGAAAAAAACCTCTTAAAAACGATTATAGGAAAATTAACATGTGTGGAATATTCAGTAGTCTGTGAGTAGAGCCATTTGGATGAGATCGATACTTTACAAGTTTTTATTATTTGTTTATTTTGCGTATATTGGGGGGGGGGTCACATACCTAGATGTGCCTGGGAGATCAGGGAACAACTTAGTTTATTTTGTGTATATGGGGGGGGTCATGTACCTAGGTGTGCCTGGGAGATGGGGGGGGTCATGTACCTAGGTGTGCCTGGGAGATGGGGGGGGGTCATGTACCTAGGTGTGCCTGGGAGATGGGGGGGGGTCACGTACCTAGATGTGCCTGGGAGATCAGGGAACAACTTAGTTTATTTTGCGTATATTGGGGGGGGTCATGTACCTAGGTGTGCCTGGGAGATGGGGGGGGTCACTTCATTTTGTAGGCATTAACAAGGCAGGCAGGTTTTTGTTGTTTGCTTTTGTAGGGTGATAATATATTCAGATTGATCATATAGGAAAAACAACTCGGCAGAATGTATGACGGATTGGCTAAAAGTGCAGGAGAGAGAGTGACATGGAAGTAATTTTCTATTTGAAATTGATAATATGACTGAGATTCTGAACACAGAAAGATAACTACTTCTAGAGGGAATTGTAGTAAGGTATATTGATTGTTGAATCTGTAGCAAGAAAATTGGATTTATTCAGGCTAGAGAAACTCTGTCGTTAAGAGTCCTGGCAGCTCTTCTAAAGGATCCCGGTTCAATGCCCAGCACCCACATGGCAGCTCACACCTGCTTGTAACTCCAGTTCTAAGGGATCTGATATCCTCACCCAGACATACATGTAGGCAGAACACCAGTGCACATAAAAACGAATCATTAAAAAAGAGAATTGGATTTATTCATACATATATAATTTCAGATGAGAGGATAAGGATATGATTTAAAAGTTGTGTGTAGGCCTGCAGAGCTGAATTTGAGCCATAGACAGTGTAGAGGTCTGTTACTAGAGAAAGCCCAAAATTAGTGCTGAGTTCAGAAGTACTTGAGTATTCTACAGAGAGGGTGATTACTCCTTGTTAGTGTGTGCTCCTGTGCAGAAAGCTGTGGAGAGGGCCACCCCGAAAGCATCGGGGAGCATGGCTGCGGTTCCTGTAAGGAACAGGGCATCCACCAGTTAGCCGTTAGCCTAGAAAAGCTCTCTAGAAGCCAAGACTAAGCCTGGTTTCCCTAACCCTTATTCCAGTCTACAGTTTAAGAGTTTATCCTCCAGCGTTTCTTCCTCCGTGTATTGTCTTATTTCTCCTGTTAGTAACTTCAGTGCCTGTCTGAGTTTGGGCCAGTGTTTTAGGTTCGTATTCAGCTATCTGCTGACATAATGCTGTGTGACAGAGTTTTTCCTGGGAGGCCCAACACACAAGTCCTCTCACCCTAGACAGGGAGCCCACGGCAGACCAAAGAATGGATGGATACCACTGGATTCCAACTTGCTGAGCCGGTGAGTTTTATTGTGGTTACTGACAGGAGCAGGAGTGACTCAGATAGCTGTATCGCCAAAGCCACCTCAGCATGGATGACAGCTCACACATACGGGAACCTGGAGCCCAGCACACAGCCTGCACAGCTCAACAGGCCGGAGCGTGTCCCTTCCAGGCCCTCAGTTGTTCTCACCCTGTCCAGGCAGCTTGGCTACTTCCTGCTTCTTTCAGGAAGTCATTACGGTCTGAGTTGTCTCCGCAGCTTTTCAGCTTTGACAGTCTTTGCTGCTCAGCTTTGACTTCCTCTGAGCTCTTACTGTTTACTCTGTCAGGGAGGGGCCTAGTGAATCTGGACCATTTCAGGGACTTCCTGAAGCATTTTGAGTTGTTTGCCTTCCTTACTGAGGAGCTTTCCTGCAGGGTGGAAGGTTTTTGTCTGGGAGGAAACTGATCCACAACACAACTCTTATCCAGTGTGTGCTCAGACCTGGTGTCCTCCTGCCTTTGTGGTTTCCTGTAGTCTTTACGCAGTGAGTCAAGCTGGGATTCTGAATTCTGTCCTCCATTCCCACCCAGCCCGCTGGTTAGTTCAGGCCGTTGTCTTTTGTGTCTTTATTTACTTTTGGATTACCATATCATGCCCGAGGTGTTTATAGTTGCCTCCTTCTTGGCCTCCACCTCAGATCTGTGCTCTTTCAATTCACAGTGTAGTGAGTGTAATGAGACCTAAGTACTTTCCTGTTGAGATGCAGCTCAGTTTCTTTAAAATGTTATCAGGTGCTTTTGGTTGTTCATATTCTTGCTGAGCTCTCAGCACCTCTGAGGAGCTCCTCATTGTGCAGAATTTTCTCCCTCAATCGTCTCTCCATTCCCAGCTCCACACTGCTGTCCCACCGAATCCTACTTGTTTCAGGCAGGCCTTCGCTACCGAGGTCTCTGCTGCTTTGAGCTGGGTTAAATGTCCTTGCTGCCACTTCTCTTCTTTAGTCCTATCCTTTCCATTCAAAGACCCCACAGACCCCCTGAAAGACCCTACAGACCCCCTCCTCAAAACCCGCAGCTAGCATGCTCCCGGGGGAAAGTCCTGTTTGCTTTAAAAAAAATTCTCCGGATCAGCAGCCAGCCTGCTCTTGTAAGAACATCCCAAGTGCTTGAGAGAGCAGGATGTCTTGAGATAGGGAGACTGCAAGGCAGGATGTCAATAAGATAGCACATCAACAAAGCGACCGATAACCATGCTTTTGTTTTGCTTCTGTAAACTTGTTGTTTGCTCTTCCCTATAAAAAGCCCGCCCTCCAGTTAGTGGGTGCGCAAAGACTTTGCTGCCCACAGGTACCTGTGTTTACTCAATAAACCTCTTGCTAATTGCATCCTGTGGCCTGGTCTCGGAGTGTCCTGGTTCTGGGGTCTTCATCGGAGAAAAAGGTCCTCTCTGAGGGTCTTTCACCATCTGCTGATGGTCAGATGGGGGGGGGGCTTGCGTCACGCCAGGCAAGTCCAGCATTCCCAGCCCGTGTCTTTACTGGACTCTAAACCAGTGGTTCTCAGCCTTCCTAGTGCTGTGACCCTTCAATACAGTTCCTAACTTGTGACCCCAGCCAGAAAATTATTTCATTGCTACTTCATAACTGTAATTTTGCTACTGTTCGGAATTGTAATGCAAAAATCTGATATGCAGGCTATCTGACCTGAGATCCTTGTGAAGGTCATTTCACTCCCAGAGGAGTCTTACTGCTCTAAACTCTGTGGAGTTTATATTCCCCATTATCTCATTTTTAGTCCAGCCTTCATCTTCTGGGTACTTGGTAAATGTTGGGGGAAATTAATTGCATATATTTCAGCCTGGAAGATATTCTTGTCGTTCTGAAACATTGCGTCAGCTCTTTGACACTGAGAGCACACAACAGTGTGATGGGATCAGAAGTTGTTGACTGGGGGTGCGCACCAGAGATCGTTATCTGTGGTTTGGGAATTAAAAGGGAATGAATTGTGTGGGTAGTGGAATTATGCTTGGTTAATAATGAGTTGTCAAAGTTGGTCACCCTCACAAAAGCTTTTCATTATATTGTAAAACAGAATATTCTGTGTTCTAAGTGTCTGTTTACAAAACGATTTAACCAGCAGTGATTTGGGAGTGGAAGAATTGGGAAGGAAGAGCACTTTGGTTTTTTTTTTTATTTTTTTATTTTTTTTTCCGAGAGAGGGCTTCTCTAGCTTTTGAAGTCTGTTCTAGTACTCATTCTGTAGATCAGGCTGCTCACAGAGACCCGTCTGTCTCTGCCTCCCGAGGGCACCACCACTGCCCAGCAGGAGTACGGGTCTTTATTTCAGAATAATACTCTCTTGGATCGAAAAGGTCTGTGCCCAAAAGATTGCCATATCAAGTATAGCGCCCTGATTATTTTTAGTAAAATCTGATCTGTTACCAATAGGTGGATGTGTTATATGCAATTTTGCTGTTTTTAAAAATAGTTGAGATTTATTTGCATGTGTATGAGTATTGCCTGCATGTGTGTATATGTTCACGTGTGCATTGCTTTTAGAGGCAGGGTCCTGTGGAAGAGCAGTCTGTGCCCCTAACCACTGAGCCGTCTCTAGTTCCTTAGCTGGAACAGACTTCAGTGTGGCCAACGTCCGAGTTGTACAACACAGAACGAGGAGGCCTCAGTGAATCTGTGACTGACTTTTGAGACCGTGCTTTTCTTTAGGCCCAGCTGGTTTAGAATTTACCTTGTGGATCAGGCCAGCCTTGAACTAGTCTTTACCTCCCGAATGCTGGGTTATAATGTGACCCACCATGACCGGCCTTGAAGTCTTGAAGTGTGTGCGAGTGCGCACGTGTGTGTGTGTGTGTGTGTGCGCGCGTGTGTGTGAGTGTGTGTGTGTGTGTGTGCGTGTGTGTGCGTGCGCGTGCGTGCGTGTGTGTGTGTGTGTGCGTGTGTGTGTGTTGGGGAAGGGTGTAAATGGTGGTGTGGTGGTGGTGTGGTGGTATTATAGTGACTAGAACACCACCTCTAGTGTTGTTTTTCAGGTCCCCCCCACCCCCATTCCCTTGCTCCTTCTGAGACAAGCTCTCAGAAAATGGGACTGGGATGGGGCTTGCGCTTTAGACTAGGCTGTCTGGACAGAGCGCCGGAGGAGGTAGGAGGGGAGCCTGTCCCCCCACCCCCAGCATGGGATCCCAAGCTTACACTGCCTTGCTTGGACTGACTGTTGTGTATGGATGCTGGGGACCCAGCTCAGGGCCTCCTATCTCTGCAGCGAGCATTTGCTGACTGAACTGTCTCCTTTGTCTGAATCCTTGCCTTAGAAGAGGGGTAAAACTTGTCTCATCTCTACAGGGAGACATTGGGGCTAGGTGCTCAAGGTTCTTATAAACTTGAACATTTTAGGATTTTGAAGGCTAGACTTTTGTGTGCCCTTAGTTTTTTGTTTTCTTGGTTTTTTTTCCAACTTGACACAAACCAGAGGAAACCTCTGTTGATGAATTGCCTGGATCAGGTTGGCCTGTGGGCAAGTCTTTGGGGGCATTTTCTTGATTAGTGATTGCCATGGACAGGCCCAGCCCACTGTGGCTTGTACTGCCCCGGGCAAGTGGTCCTGTTCCTGCCTGGAGCGTCCGCCCAGCCCAGCCCAGCCCGCCTCTGATGCTGGGTGCAGCCTGGGAGCCAAAGGTGCTTTGGTCAGTGTTCGCCCAGCCCAGCCCAGCCCGCCTCTGATGCTGGGTGCAGCCTGGGAGCCAAAGGTGCTTTGGTCAGTGTTCTATCACAGGGACAGATGCATATTGTAGCCTAGCTGGCCTGGAACTGACTTTGTGGGCTCCTGCTGCTTCAGTGTCTGGAGTAAGGAATCACATAGGAGAGCCAAGACGACTCAGTGCATATCCTGTCACCCTGCGAGAGATGACAAGATACTAAACTGACCCCTCCCCATGGCTTAAATTTGTGTGCGTGACTATGATGTATGTGTATTTGTGTAAGTGTGGGCAAGTACCATGGCACACGTATTGAGGCCAGACGAGAGTCTGAGGTGTTGAGCTGCCATGCTGACCTTGTGTGGGCTCTCGAGTTGACCTTGAGTCCTCATGCTGGCATAGCAAGCATTTCACTTCTGGGGCCTTTTGCCAGCCTCTCTCCATATCTTAGCAGGTTTCAGTTTGGTCTCAGACGAGCACGAGCCAACTTCTTATGGGCTTTGGATGCTGGAGCCAGTTACACACACGCACACGCGCACGCACACTTTTTCTTTTGTGTGTGTACGTATAGTTGCCTAAGAATTTTTACTTAGATACATTTTAAGTGGCACTAAATTTTGCCCGCCCCCCCCCGTTGTGCTGCTCAAATTCCTGCACTTGTTTTGCTATGTCTCTTTTCTTTGTTTTAACGATGTTTATTTTATATTTGTGTCTTAGAATTTCTATTTCAAAGAAAATGTATTTCTGTTTTGGTAAAACATCATGGCCAAAAGCAACCTGGGGGAGGAAATGTTTTATTTCAGTTTATAGTTCATCTTACGGTCCAGCATTGACGTAAGTCAAGACAAGAACTAAGGCAGAAGCCATGGAGGAGTGCTGCTTACTGGCTTATCCCAGGGTTTCCTCAAGTCAGGGACCCCAGCCCGAGGGTCACTTTACCACAAAGGCTGGGCCTTCCTCATCCGCTGCTTATTTAAGACAATGTCCTGCAGGCCAATCCCATGGAGACATGTTCTCAGTTAGATACTGTCTTTCCAGGTATGTTAGGCCGAGAAAAATCAGATAGTGTGTGAGTGCTTGTTTGCAGGCATGTTTGTACAACATGTATGCTTGGTGCTTGTACAGGTCAGAGGGGGTATTTGATCCCCTGGGCCTGCAGTGGGCCATCCCTCTGACACCAGCCTTCCTGCTGGTGACTAGTCAGTGATAGAGACTCTGTAGCACTCTAGGAAGGTAGGTCTGTGGTTGTGACTGTTGCTGTAGGAGTAACTGTGCTACGTTGTTACCATTTACCAAGAAAGAGAATAATGGAGAAAAGAAGCAAACGACCTTTGCCCTCCAGAGTCCGCACAGCCTGGGGTTTTAGAAGCCCCAGAGCAGCTGCTCCAGGACTCTCTCAGGCCAGCAGTTTACAAGGCCCGTGAGCTGGGTTGGATGGAGCTGGATGTTCCAGTCTCTTAGTCTTTTTCTTGGTTACTTTTCGAGGCTGAGTTTCTGAGTTTCTCTGTAACTTTGGCTGGATAGACTAGGATAGACCAGGCTGGAGACCCGCCTTCCTTTTCCTCCCAGTGCTGAGATTAAAGGCATGCGCCACCATCACCTGGCTCAGTTCTTAATACACATAAGTTTCATTGATTTAAAGACACCCTTCCAGCAAACATTTACAGGAAGGGGCAGGGTCAGGTACTTTACTGTCCGCCTTACAACTGTCTTTTCATGGGAAAGATTTCTTTTTACATTCCTAGTAACATGCCCCCCCCCAGCACTCCCCCCCCCTTTTTTTTGATCTTAGGCAGGGTCTCACTGTGTAGCCCTGACATTGCTAGAACTTACTACATTACCAGATTGGCTTCAAACTCAGAGACCCATCTGCCTCTGCCTCCCTAGTGCTGGGTAAAGGTATAGTGATGTGTTGCTTTTGAACGAACAAATAAAGTTTGCCTGAAAATCAGAGTGCAGAGCTAAACCATTAGTTGGCTATAGAGGCCAGGCAGTGGTGGCACGTACCTTTAATCCCAGCAACTCAGAAGACAGGCAGATGGATCTCCGGATCTGGACCTCCTCGAGCTCAAGGCCACCCTGGGCTACACGAAATTGACAGAGCTCACACAAAGGTGATCCCAGCCCTTGGGATCGCACACCTGTAATCCTAAGGAGGTGGAGGCAGGTATATAAGGTGGGAGGGGACAGAGCTCAGACGTAGTCTGAGGATTTGTGGAGACGGGATGCCCATTTTGTCTGAGCATCGGTAGAGGTGAGAACTCTCTGGTGACTCTGACCTCTCAGCTTTCACCCTCTGGTAGCTGACTCTGGGTTTTTATTATAAGAACAGTTAGAATTTGTGCAGCATAAAGGTGCACACTACGTGTCTGGCTAATTCTGCATCTTTCTTTTTTTTTTACTTTGTATTAAGACTCTCCTGTTTTGTCCTTCTGCTTGCATCTTACAGGAATTAAACAAGTGCAGAGATATTGCCTGCTGTAGGGTGCGGGGAATGCAAACCAAACTGTTTTTAATTTCATTGGAGAGTGAATAACGAGCTAGATCATTAGGTTTCAAACCAGGAGTTGCCTACTAACATATCAGAGCAGACCTCGGTCCCATTCTCCCAGCATCCCTCAGTCCCTACCTGTTACAGGGTCGTACTGACCAGCACACCTGGAGCCTACCCAAACTACTCTGATTCTTATGGAACCCAGCCATTATGCCAGCCCAATTTACCCTTTGACCTCTTTGCCTCCTGGCTCTCCCTCTCCTCTCCCCGCTTCCACATGGCCCAGTTCAGCCTGCTGATCATGTCCACTATGCACTTTCCCAGATGTCTCTGCCTCCAGCTGTGTTTTTCTCTTGTCTACAGTAAGCTTTCTCCATCACATCTAGGAGGATCATAGTCTTTTTTCCTTCTTCCTACTTTCCTTCCTTTCTTCCCCCATCCCTTCTTCTCTCCCGCTCTCCCTCTGTCCCTTCTTTCCTTCCTCCCTCTCTTTTCCTTCCTTTGGTTTCTTAAGACTGTTTCTCTGTGTAACAGTCCTAGCTGTCCTGGAACCTGCTTTATAGACCAGGCTGGCCTCAAACTCACAGGGATCTGCCTGCCTCTGCCTCCCGAGTGCTGAGATTAAAGGTGTACGCCACCACCACCTGGCATAAAATCATTTTTAATTGGTAGGGATAAAGGAATTCTCGAAAAAGGAACATATGATTTTGGCAGACTGAGTTGGGTTAGGCAAAGGCATTCTTAAGTGTAATTAGCAGAAATGTTGAAATATTACATTTGAGCAAGGAACCTGGAATGGCATTGGTAAGTAGAGGAAGAAAAGACAGAAAAATTAAGTACTGACCTCAAAAGTCTTGAACAGCATACCAGTGTAACAGAACTGAAAACTGCAGAGAAAACAACGAGTTTCTGGGCCTTATTTGGAAAAAAAGCCTTTGCTTTGCTTGCTTTTGTGTGCAGTGTAAACGGCTCTGCCAGACCTGCAGGCCCCCTTTGTCCAGGTGCTCTGAGTTGTGGGAGATGCTCTCTGTCATCCTTGCTGTGCTCCAGGTGCTGAGTTGTGGGAGATGCACAGTCATCCTTGCTGTGCAAAACTAGCGTGTTCACACGTCAGATACGTAGGAGTGTTCCAAAGATGACAGCCATTCTCTACCCTGCAGTCCTCCAAAAAACATATGGGAGAACAGAGAAATGTCTGGAGGTCTCCTTTTCTCTGTCCCCTGCTCTTCTGTGAGGCGCAGCTACACCCTGTTTTCCCAAGCCTGCACGTTGACTATCTCCCCAGTCTGTGTGGGGGGGCTTCTAGGACCTGCTGACACCAACCGTGTTTTCTTCTTTTAGTTAGACAGAAGCAAGGAGAATTTGTTTAATTTGTTCTAAGCAAAAGTGATGTGATTAATTATTTTGAAGAGATTTAATTAATGTGTTACCCCTTTGAGACACTCACAGTTTCAGCTTTTTAAAAACTAATAAGCAGACGAATGGGTTTTGTTCGGACGTTTTCATACATATGTTTTGTTGATTCTCACCTGTGATGTTGCTTCCTCCCTCACTAACCCTCTGCACCCTCATGTTGCCTGTACTTTGTTAACCTGGAGAGAGGATGAAAGATGATTTGGTTATAAGTACCTTAAAGAAATGAAGGTGTCGGGGCTGGAGAGATGGCTCAGTGGTTAAGAGCACTGGCTGCTCTTCCAGAGGTCCTGAGTTCAATTCCCAGCAACCACACGGTGCTCACAACCATCTATAGTGGGATCTGATGCCCTCTACTGGCGTAAAGCTGTACTTGCAGATAATGGTACCAATTTACATAAAATAAACAAGTAAATATTTAAAAAAAGAAATGAAGGTGTGGAGTTTGGCAGGGACTGGCTAGGCAGATTTGGAGATTCATGTCTTTAATGACAGCCATGTAGTCACAGGAGGACTGTAGGTGAGACAGAAAAGCCACACCACTCCTCTGTGGAAGACTTGCCAGGTGTTCCTCAGCACCACCTTCTGAGTCCTGGCTGGACTGTAGAACAGGTTCAGATAACACTGCACCACCTTCTGAGTCCTGCTGGACTGTAGAACAGGTTCAGATAACACTGGATGACTCAGACCACAGAAGGGGTGAAGAAGGCCAGGGTGTTTCCGACTTCTTTCTAGGTGACCCGTAAAGAATGTTCTCTGAGGCAGGGACATTGGCCACACCTGTGCCCGCCAGGGACCGAAGTGCTGGAGGCTGGAGCTCAAGCTCCTCCTGAGTCTTTTCTAAGCCACTCTTCACCTGGGAGGAGCTCGCGTGGTCAAAATGCCACTCTGTTTTCTGACCAACGCTGTCGGGCCACGAGGCCAGGCCAATGCATGTGGTGTCATAGGAAGCTATGAAGTCCCTCCACAGAGTCTCCAAGAAGTAGAAGGCCATGGCTGTACTATAGATGCAGAGGCATAGGGGCGTGTGTGAGCCCTTTGGCTTCTAATTCAGTTCTGTTTCCTAGCACACACAGAGGACTGTGGATTGCTACTAATTCTGTGAGTTTACCCTGTTATAAATAAACCTGTTATATACTCCATTCTGGGCTAGTGTGGAAATGTTCTTCTTATTGCCACAGTTTTATAGTAATATAAACTATTGACGGCAAGGCCCTATCTTTGTTTGGATTTTTTTAGAATATAGATCACTAAATGCTTATGCCTGATAATTTGATATCACAGTTTTACTAGCTAACCATGTTCTTCCTAAATGGTGAGGGAACTGGTATCTAGTCTTCCTGTAATTCTCTGTAGTCATTTTCTGTCTTCATTTAATTCTTGTGATAATCCTGTGACAGGTTGGAAGTGTTAACAGGGTGTGTGTGCTTGCTTTCAGAGCAGAACTGTGCAGCCTACCAGTCTGCTCCAGTAAAGATAGCCTGTGGTTTTCTGTAATTCGAGTTAACCCTGCATTTTATGACATGAAATGAGGGAAAATTATCATTGAAATTAAATGTGTGATAAATTTTGATCTGTATTGTGTGCTCAGTGAAAGAAATGTAGAAATTTGACCTAAAACTGAGAAAGGAAAAGAAAAGGGAATTTTTTTCCTGTCATCATGATTTTTGTGTGTATAATATTTATTTTGTTTGTGTTTTTGTTCTTTTTGGGGGTGATCAGGTGTCACTTTGCTGTCCTTGCTACCCCGGACTTCATGTGTAGACCACACTGGCTTCCAGCTCACTGAGATCAGAGGCGCGGGTGACCACGCTCAGTCTTCTTATGTATATGTCTAGGAATTGAGCTAAAGTTCATGGAGAATAAAGAAGATTTCTAACAGTTTTAATTATTTTTTGTCTTTTCAGATAAAATCAAAGACAAAATTAAAGAGAACGACAAAGAAAAAGAGAGAGAAAAAAAGAAACACAAAGTAATGAGTGAGATCAAGAAGGAAAATGGAGATGTAAAGATTCTGCTGAAAAGTAAGTTTGTATTAGTGAACTTTGTACTCATAATGTTCAGTACACGGGTCAGCCAGGCGAGTGAAGTAAGGAATGCTATCTGGTAATGATTTTTCCTGAGAGTGAAGAGCAGCCCTAGTGCTGGGCCTGTAGTTTGCAGGCTGCCATGCTTTTATGGGTAAGCTTATATAAAAACAGCTTGTGTAGTTTGATGTATGCATTGATATAATTTGGAATAAAAGGCATGAGAGGGATGGTCACAGCGGAATCGCAGAGCAGGGCTGAGAGGGACAGTTCACCCCGAGCTAAACCACAAGGGGCACTGTCTCCTTTTCTTTCTTGCTTGCTGAAGAGTATCTTGTTTTTGTTTTTCTTTTCAGGACACGGTTTCTCTCTTTAGTCCTGGCTGTCCTGGATCTCACTCTGTAGACCAGGCTGGCCTTGAACTTATAGAGATCCACCTGCCTCTGCCTCCTGAGGCTGGGTTTAAAGAAAGGCCTGTGCAGCCGGGCAGTGGTGGCATATGCCTTTAATCCCAGCACTCGGGAGGCAGAGACAGGCCTGTGAGTTTGAGGCCAGCCTGATCTACAAGAGCTAGTTCCAGGAGAGGCACCAAAAAAAAAAAAAAAAGGAAGGAAAGAAAGAAAGGCCTGTGCTATGTGTTCAGTCAGTTGTTCAGTTTGTGTTTGTACATGGGAAAAGGTAGGGAGAAGAATTTTGGGGTAGTATATTGGACAGCAACATAACAAATTCTATAAAAAATCAGAACATATCTTAGAATAGAGATAAGAACAGTCTCAAATTCACGTAGGTGTTTAGGTATGAATCAGTGACGTTCTTTTGTTAGGAAGCTGGGAAGGCATTGGCTATTCTGTTAGATTGATAGTTGTTAAAAAAACAGCTGGGGATGGCGCACACCTGTAATCCCAGCACACAGAAGGTAGAGGCAGGAGGATCTCTCTGAGTTTGAGGCTTGCCTGGTCTACAAAGCCAGTTCCAGGACAGACAGGGCTGTTAGTTGTTGATCAGAACCCTTTGATTTCCATTAATTTCAGATTGGATTTGGGTAACAGTTAACATTTATATCCACAAGGAAGAAAATAACACTCTCCTGTAGCTGGTGTGAAACACAGTAACGAGTTTTTATTACTTATGGAAAATGTGGACTCTTTTCATTTCATTCTTCGTCATATTTACAAATATTCCTTGTTTCTTTACATAATAAACTTTTGTACAAGTCATGTTTTATTCATAGATTTATCTGATGTCCGTGTGCCTGGGTGTACATGTATGTTCATCACATGCATGCGGTCTCCTCAGGGATCAGAAGAGGTTGTCGGATCTCTTGGAACTGCGGTTACAGGTGGCTGCAAGCCACTCAGTGTGGGAGCTGGGAACTGAGCCCAGGTCCTCTGGAAGAGTAGCAAATGTTCGTAACACTGAGCCAGCTCTCCAACCCCAGGATGTTTTTTCCTGTAATATTCTTTACACCATAAAGACACGTATTCCCAGTTAGGTGATGACTTCTTGGTTAATGTTTTCAATCCCTTTGTTCTGTTTATTTTGCCCCTTTGCTTTTGTTACTGTTGTTGTTTTATTATTTTTCTTTAAATTTTTATTTACTTATTTTATTCCCTCCCTCCCTCCCTCCCTCCCACCTTTGGAGCTCTGGGTTAAAGGCATGTACCTTCATTCCAGCTGTAGTTTATTTTTTAAACTTTGTGTGTATGAGTGTTTTGCCTGCACATGTAAATATGCGCTCTGTCTGTGCCTGGTGCTGGTGGAGACCAGAATACAGTGTCAGATTCCCCGAAACTCAAGTTACTGCCATGTGAGTGCTGGGAGCTGAACTCAGGTTGTCTGCAACCACGGAACCATTTCTCCAGTCCCCCGGGTTTCACACTGGATATGCAGGAATGGCCTTGCCCTTCTGACCTGCTCTCCACGGCCCAGGGCTAGGATGACGGGCTAGGATGAGGGGCGTGTGGTTCCAGGGAATAAAGCCCTCCCTGCTCTCTCATGCGTTTCCACTGTGCTGTGGACCCAGAATGTAGACCTCTGAGTTTGGGCTTGAGTAGCTGCGGTGTCACTCATACTCCAGAGTTTACCTAACTGCACCCTACTGGCTCAGCCAGATACTTGTTTAGTGCTTCATTTGGTGAGCAGTGATACACATTTATGCTATTAGAGCAGCAGTCTGTGGCCTCAAATACTTAGGCTCACATAATTTTGGCAACCAGATCCTTAGGGATGGTATATATGAAAATATCCCTGTGAACTGAGAATTTTCTAGGAATATACAGTATTTACCTTGATTTTGAAGTGACAGAAAATTTAGGAGACATTGTGAACTGAATATAGATGGAGCTAGTGATGCAAACAAAGAGAATGAAGTAGGTTTAGAACTAATTTGTAACCTTTGGGATGACCAGGAAACTTTAAGGAAGCGGTTACTCTGCAGTGGAGGTAATTGATATTAATATTGCTGTGCAGATTATTATGTGAGTAAAAGTATAGGATGTCAAGTTCAACAAGTAGATATG
Organism: Microtus ochrogaster; assembly: GCF_000317375.1. NCBI lineage: Eukaryota > Metazoa > Chordata > Mammalia > Rodentia > Cricetidae > Microtus > Microtus ochrogaster. Next base: position 12,977,692 of record NC_022025.1, on the reverse strand, counting down.
AATATCGGAAACATCTTTGAAGGAATAATTTTGGGATCAAAAAGGAAGAAAACCAGTGCTATCCTTCCTCCTCAGTCTAGAGTGTATAGGTACTCACATGATTCATTTGGAAAGCGGCCTCGTCTGTAAGAACCAAGTGTTGAGCATCGCGTGGACGCGGTAAGGGAATAGAGCCATCTGTTAATGTTGTGGGACAATGGAACGCTCAGCTTGTTAGGGGCAGTCACTCTCAGGACCCAGTGTGCTGCAGTTCTCTTTGATTTTCTCCTCATAGGGTTCTTCTGTGTTACAAGCCGTAGCATACAGATATTTGAAAATGTAAATTAACTCCCTAGCTTACTAACTCTCTTACGGATCTCACTTCCTCTGTGACTTCTGTAAAACTGTCACTGAACTGGAGTTAGGGAGACGGGAGTTAATGCGCAGTGCTCTCTGAGACAGCTCAGGTTCAGGTTCCAGCACGGTGGCTCACAGCCGTCTGTAACTCTAGTTCCAGGGGATCCAGTGCCTTCTCCTGACCTCCTTGGGCACCAAGCGTGCATGTGTGCACATACATAAACAGGCAGAACACTCACATACGTAAACAAGTGTGTGTGTGTGTGTGTGTGTGTGTGTGTGTGTGTGTGTGTGTGTTTGAACCTGAGCATGGTGGCTCACAACTGTATCCTAGCACTCAGGAGACTGAAGCATGAGGCCACCTTGGACAGGAGAGTGCATTCTAGGTATTCTGGATTACATAGCAAGACCCTGATTTAAAAAGAACAACAACAAAAAAAAAATGTAAAATACTAAAAAAAAACAAAAAAAAAACCCCAAAAAGCTAAACAAAACAGAAAAGCCAAAAAAGAGAACAATACAATGTTTCTTGTGACTGCACATATGTATGTATATATTATGTGTGTGTGAAAAGATTTTAATAGGAAAGTTTTATTGTTTTACAAAGTGGGATTACTTGCTCTTAGTTTAAACAAATGCATTACATAAGCTTATTTAGTGGGTCTCATCCTTTTCTACCAAATTCTGCCAACTATTTTTTAACATGTGCATATGTTCCAACCATCTTACGTACATACTTCATTAAAATTAAGTTATAAGAAAATATTTTAATTTTGGTATTTTAAGATGTTATCGTTATATTATGTCAAAGATTTTTCCTCATGAGCAGGTGTAATAGGTTAAAAACAGTGTCCTAGCACACCAAAGATCACAGATAGGCTAAATCATGGCAGAAAGAATGACAGCATTGTGTTGTTAAAAATCTTGTTGAACTATCTTTGGACCACCAGCCTGCAAATAATGACCCCGAGACTTAATAATTATGAAAGTATGGCCTTGGCTTAGGCTTTTCCCCTGCTAACTCTTCTTATAACTTCACCCACATTTTGAATCTGTGTTCTACCACGTGGCTTGATTACGGCACATGCTCGTGTGCTGGTGAAATCGCTGTCTAGATTCCTCCTCCTCTCTCTCCTGCCTAGCTGCTGGCCATCCAACTCAAATAAACAATCAGAAGGCGCCTTGGCAAAGACACTGTTGGCCAGGGTGCAGATCTGTGTGAAGTGTCTTCCCCTAAGCGTGAGACTCTGAGTTTGATCTCCAGAACCATGTTAAAGTTAACAGGCCTTGTGATGCTCTGTGGCTCTCCCATGGCTGGGGATGTGGGACAGGGGGAATCCTGGCACTTTCTGGCCAGCCTTGCCTAACTGTGGGCTCCTGGTTACTAACAGACCTGTCCTGAAGGAGTTGATGGTGTCCTGAGGTGACACTAGGACTGTCCCCAGCCTCCACCTGTGCTTATACCACCCTACAAACCCACGTAACCCCAGAAATTGAAACTGCTTCCCAGAGACCACAGACTGAATATTAGTAATTGTTGTTGCTTCTCTTTTCTGTGTGTGGTAATAGAATTGAAAGTGTTATTTCCTATATCACATATGAAAGATGGTCTAGTTTTCCTGGGTTAAATTTATCTTTTATTTCGTTAGCAAGAAAGATATACTGAGGTTAGTGGTAGAAATTAGTATCAGTTAACACTTATTTATTTATCTATTTGTATATCTTTCTTGTGGTTTTTCAAGACAGGGTTTCTCTGTGTAGTCCTGGGTGTCCTGGAATCTGTAGACCAGGCTGGCCTTGAACTCACAGAGATCCACCTGCTTTTGCCTCTCAGGTGCTGGGATTGAAGGTGTGCGCTATCACCACCCTGATGCAGAGTTTTACTTTTAAAGAAAGTTTTTTTATAATTTGCCCCCTAGAGTGTATGCTTCTGTTCCCTTTCCTCCTCCTGTCCTCAGCCCCCTCCCCCACTCTTTCCTCTTTCCTTCACTCCCCCCCCCCCTTGTTCTTTTAGGCAGGTCTTCCCAGGCTCTCCTGGAGATGGTTGTATAGCCCACGCTGGCCCAAGGCTTCTGAGTGAGCCACATGCACACCACCTTGCCTGCTATGTGTTGTTGATATGCTTGTTTCAATTTTTTGGAGGGGGGTGTTTGTGTCTTTTGTGGGTGTCCCTTTATCTCTTGCTGAATGTGTATCTTTGTTTTCCTGTTCCTGTTTCTTTGGCTTTCAGTTTGGCACCCCACTTTGGCTCTAGGTCTTCATGTGTGGAGTCCTTCGCCCCGCGTCTCTGTGTCCTTGCCTGTTCTGCGCTCTGCATCCTTTTGCTCTGAGTCATACATAATTTGAGAGTTGTCCACATTCCTTAGACACCAGCTCTAGTTTCTAAATGTATCTCAAGGGCTTTTATTATATCAGAGTCAATGGGTTTTGTTAGAATTACAGGTTTAGAGTAATGCGAACTTTCAGTGTTTTTTACTGTAAGACGAGAGTGTTGCTCTTCAGAATGACATTTCCTAAGGTTCTCTACAGTTCTCTGTACATAGTTTTCATCTAGTGACTGCATGTGAAACAGAATGAATCAGAGATTCCGTGGTGTTCTTAGAATCTTCCCCCTGCAAACTAGTTCCTTAGTTTGACTTAACAGAAAGAATATATTTTACCTCTGTTTTTTGGGGGCCTTCCAAGCCTACATTCAGGTTCTGTGAAGAGGTTGTTCCTATGATATGATTTATTATTATGAAAATATGCAAAGGAAAATAAGCAGAGAGAAAAGTGCATGGGACGATACCTGTGAAGCACAGGTTTCTGAGAATCCTCTAAGTGGAGTTACATACGACTATGCTTATTTCAGTAAGTTGTGACAGCCTGCATAGAGCATTTTGGACCAGAGAAGCTCATTAGTGACTCAGGGTTTTATTGGGAGTTGGTACATCAGTACCATCTGTCTTCCGTGGACCAACATTTAGACTTCCAGAAGGAATACAAGTATTTAGCATACAGAAAACAAGTACTCAGCTTACACAGTACTGTTTGTGCCAGTGAAAACAGCAAAGTACATTGTAGGAGCCTTCAGAATTCAGGGTTCCAACTCCAGGCAAGGGCCAGCCCAACAGTCTTAGGCACAGCATCTTTGCACACTGTAATAGTTAATTATAAAGTAATTTAACAAGGGGCTGGAGAGATGGCTCAGAGGTTAAGAGCATTGCCTGCTCTTCCAAAAGTCCTGAGTTCAATTCCCAGCAACCACATGGTGGCTTACAACCATCTGTAATGGGGTCTGGTGCCCTTTTCTGGCCATACACACAGACAGAATATCGTATACATAATAAATAAATAAATATTTTTAAAAAAGTAATTTGACAGGATACTTTAGCTTCTTGATGCCCAACTTAAGAATCTCCTATTGATTAAGCTTGCCTTTTCAAATTGCTGTTATAATTTTTTTGTTCTAGGTAATAGACAATATGTTGTCTATTTTATTTCAAAGTAATATGGTTGGTTACAGGATATTTTTTTTTAAATACAAAAATGTGCTGTGTGAATTTAATTAGTTTTTAAACATTTTCATTACAGTGATGTTTATTTCAAAATAATTTTATTTGTACTTTTTGCATGTAGTTTCCATTATGGGGTTTGAGGTTGCTATTAATACCTATGCCCAAGCTGGGCAGTGGTGGTGCAGCCTTTAATCTCCACTCCCAGGAGGCAGAGGTAGGTGGATCTCTGAGTTCCAGGACAGCCGAGGCCATACAAAGAAACACTGTCTCAAAAAACCAAAACCAAGCAAGCAACCTATACCCTTTAAATTATATTTGTAATCTTATTGATAGGCTTTTTTTTCTTATTTTATTGGATTATTCTTAAAACTTCTTTGCTCTTTCATTTGGTTACTCTACTATCTTACTCTTTAAATTTTTGGTCATATTTGAATAGTTAATTAATTTTTGAGACAGTATCATGTATTATAGGTTAGTCTAGTACTTAACACTTAGCCAAGGACGACGTTGAATTCCTCTGCCTCTGAGGTCAGGGGCTACAGTTGTCTGCTCCCATACCTGGCTTATGTAGTGCTGGAAATTGACGCAGGGGCTTATTACATCCTAGACGAGTACGCAGCGCCTGGGCAGCACACAGTCCCTAGTTTTTGTTTTTAAATGCTCACCTGATCCGATTGTTTGTAATACATACCTAGACAGGATTTGTTTTCTCAGCCTGGCTAATACTTCAACCCTTTGATACAATTCCTCATGGTATATTGACCCCTCAACCAACAAAACTATTTCACTGTTACTTCATAACTATAATTTAACTGTCTGCTATCCGGATAGCTGAGGGGTCGTCACTCAAATTTTGAGAACCACTGACTTAGATGACCTGAATTTGATCCCTTGATGTGTGAACCTACATGGAAAGAAAGGATCGACTCTGAAGGTTTTCCTCTGACTGCAGCACACATTCTGTGGCATGCACCTGCAGGCTTGTGTAAACACACACACACACACACACACACACACACACACAGAAAACAATGTTGAATAAAGAAAAGATACTAGGGCCGGGCGGTGGTGGCGCACGCCTTTAATCCCAGCACTCGGGAGGCAGAGGCAGGCGGATCTCTGTGAGTTCGAGACCAGCCTGGTCTACAGAGCTAGTTCCAGGACAGGCTCCAAAACCACAGAAGAGAAACCCTGTCTCGAAAAAACCAAAAAAAAAAAAAGATACTAGGTGGAGGTGGTTCTTTTTGAGATTCAAGTCTTTTGCGAATTGGCCTAAGAGATTTAGTTTTGAATTAGGCAGAACATCTCAGTCATGAAAAATAAAGAAACATGGAAAATGCTGAAAGAAGCCTTGTGAGGGCTGGAATGTGGCTCAGGTGATGCAGTCCACCCACTGTGCAGAAGCCCTGGATCTTCTCCTCAGCACTGCACAGCCTTGGGTGTGCTGGGCATGCCTAAAACCTCAGAGCTTGGGAAGGGAGGAGGAAGGGTCAAGTTCAGGGTTATCCTAAGCTGTCTGCCATGTTTGAGACTCACCCACTCCCCCAAAATAGGCAGGTTGTTACAATTTTATCTGGACTATCCTAAGAACGGTAATAAAGCTGAGTGTACGGCTCAGGTTTGTACCTCAGCACTGTAGTCTCTGCAGGCTGAGTCAGTAGGGTCCTCATCACGTTCAGTGTTACCTTGCCTTAAAAACCAAAACAACAGAACTCTTCTGAAGGGGGCTAGGGGGATGAGTCATGGTTAAGACAGTAGCTGCTCTTTCTGAGGACCTGGGTGTAATGCGTCCTTGTGGAGGCTCACACCTATGTGTAACTCGGTTTCAGGGGCTGTCACCTCTCCTTCTGGTCTGCAAGGTCCAGATGCTTGTGGTACAAAGACACACTCAACACAACAGCCAAAAGGAAACAGTAGAAACAGTCTTCTTTTCTGAATTGTTACTTTGTTGTCCTTTTTATTCTTATCTTAGGAAACCTTTTTTTAAAAAACACACATAGAAATGGTGTGCTAATTTCTATATAAGGAAAATAGAGAAATATTATGTGTGTATATGTAAAGAATTAATATGTGTGCTTTTGTGTACATTTAAGTTTTCTAGTTAAATAGCCCATGGACTTTCTGGAATTTTGACCCAGGATCTGCTGCTTTTGCTCACAGAAACTCTTCAGGATATAAGCTTGTATTGTCCGTCTACCCTGTTTCTCTCTTTACCTAGCTTCTGGGCATCATTGGGACCTAGTGTATGAGGGCTCTGATTTTTGTCACCTCCTGTAGAGTTCCTGCTGAGTCTTGACTTGGAACTCTACACTGTCATGGCTACGGTAGACGCAAGTGTAGAGTTCCTTACTGAGGAGGGACTGGGGTGCTGTGTACTGTGCCCTGCTCTGAGCGGATGTCTCACTATGGAATGCTTCTGACTTTGTCATCTAGAAGTCTCCTTGGCCTCTGGATATGATCAGTCC
>NC_022025.1:12968011-12971273 GCF_000317375.1 Microtus ochrogaster | reverse complement strand
CCATTTACTTTATTTGATTTTTTTTTTTAAGATAGTATTTTTTGGATAGCCACTCTGAGTGTCCTGGAACTAGCTTTGTAGACCAGGTTGGCCTCGAGCTCACAGAGATCTGCCTGCCTCTGCCTCCCAAGTATGGAATTAAAGGTGTGCACCACCACTGCCTTGCTGGATTTGATTTTTTAAAGCCTCAGACAAAATAAACTTTACAGTACATCCATGAGAACTGTCTGAAAGGTATTGCAGACATTTGTTTCTGAGCTCCTGCTTTCCACCTTTGAAGAGCACACTTTCTGAAATGCGCTCTTTGGGGGAGCGCCCAGCCTGCTGGGTCTGTTAGCTGTCTGGAGCCTGCTGGGTCTGTGTGTAAAGGCAGGGAATGGATGAGATGGAAAGAAAGACAAAGGAAAATTTGAATAGAAAATGAATGTCAGTGATTTTTCACAAGTGTCAGAAGTAAATTTACTTGTAACAGAACAATTTCTAAAAGCATGTTTTTAAAAACTAATTAAAATACAGAGTTTCAAAAAATTCTTTTCCAACAGGTGGGAAGGAGAAACCAAAAACAAATATAGAAGACTTACAAATTAAGAAAGTAAAGAAGAAAAAGAAAAAGAAACACAAAGAGAATGAAAAGCGGAAGCGTCCAAAAATGTATAGCAAGTCTATTCAGACCATCTGTGCAGGATTGCTGTCTGAGGCTGAGGATCAAGAAGCCAAAGGCGTCTTAAATGATCACATAAAGGATTACATTGGAAAACATTTAAACGCCAAGAACTGTGACTCTAAGGTTTCTGGTAACAGTGAATCTCCGTTTGTCTCGTTGAAGGAACCGCGCGTTCAGCATAACCTGAAGAGGTTGGACACGCTGGAGTTCAAGCGGCTCGTTCATATCGAGCACCAGCCTAACGGAGGGGCGTCTGTGGTCCATGCCTACAGTAATGAGCTCTCCTGCCTGTCTCCTGTGGAGATGCAGAGATTTGCAGAAGAATTTGTGGGGTTAGTGTTCAGTGAAAATGAAAGTTCTGCAGCTTTCTATGTCATGGGTATTGTTCATGGGGCAGCTACTTACTTACCCGACTTTTTAGACTACTTTTCATATAATTTTCCCAATTCACCAGTGAAAATGGAGATATTGGGAAAGAAAGACATAGAGACGACGACTATGTCCAATTTTCATGCTCAGGTAAGAGGTTTTTAGTTTTTGGGTTTTTTTTTTTTTAAATAGCTTTTAATTGTATATTTTAGATAGACTTGTGTTTTTCCTCTTAATTTTACGTAGGTTTGTGGTAAAACGGTAAGAGTATAGTGACACTGCTTGGGAGCAGCTTCTTGACATGAATTTATAAGTTTAAATTTTAATTTCTGCTTTTTTATTCTACTTAAAAATCAGTTAATGAAATACTTAAGATTCTGAGTTCATTCCCTGCTCCCCATCCCCCCTTTTCTTTGGACAAGGACTTCACTTGGACCAAGTAAAATTAATTTAACCAGGTATTTTTCAGTTCTTTTAAAATGGTTTCTCCTAAACCTGTAAATCACCTCTAGCTATGTTCTTTGTGATTCCCTGTAAATGCTTAGCACTGGGTCCATCAAGTTAGTCAGTGCTGAATCCATGCCAGCTGGTATAAAATACATTGTAATAGGGAGTACTCGCTACTTAGTGTGCCAGCTGGTGAAAAATACCTTGTAATACGAAGTACTCACTACTTAGTGTGCCGGCTGGTGTAAAATACATTGTAATACGAAGTCCTCACTACTTAGTGTGCCGGCTGGTCTAAAATACATTGTAATACCAAGTCCTTACTACTTAGTGTGCCGGCTAGTCTAAAATACATTGTAATACCAAGTCCTTACTACTTAGTGTGCCGGCTGGTGTAAAAAACATTGTAATAAGAAGTCCTCACTACTTAGTGTGCCGGCTGGTCTAAAATACATTGTAGTGCCGGCTAGTCTAAAATACATTGTAATACCAAGTCCTCATTACTTAGTGTGCCGGCTGGTGTAAAATACATTGTAATACCAAGTCCTCACTACTTAGTGTGCTGGCTGGTCTAAAATACATTGTAATACCAAGTCCTCATTACTTAGTGTGCCGGCTGGTCTAAAAAACATTGTAATAAGAAGTCCTCACTACTTAGTTTGTAACATTAGTGTGAGAACATTAGTGCATATTTGCCTTGCTTACTTTCTGTTGTTGTCAAGATACACCTTCACCAAGGCAGCATATAAAAGAAGGCATTTAATTGGAGGCTTGCTAGTCCGTGATCATCATGGTGGGGGCTGTGGGGTCAGGCAGGCAGACAGGCAGGCATGGCCCTGGAGCAGCAGCTGAGAGCTCACATCTGGCCCACAAGTGGGAGACAGAGACAGGGACTGAACTTCTGAAACCACAACGCCTACCCCCCCCCCAACACCTTCTCTAGCAAGGCCACACCTCCTAATCCTTCCCAAACAGCCCACCAACTGCAAACAGATATTCAGATGCGAACCTAGGCGAGCCATTCTCGTCCAAATCACCAAAGTATTTTATGCTAATTTCCATTTCCTATTTTTTCCCACAGAACATTATTTTAGAGACTAGAGACAAAATTGAGTTTTAGCTTTATAATAGTTAAGTTGTGGCCTATCATCTAAAAGCCAAGTTAACATGTGGCCTATCATCTAAAAGCCAGTGCCTTTGTCACTGAACAGAGTGAGGGAAGTTTAGACTGTACTAGTTGTGTGTGTTTTAATTTTTAAAATGTATTTTTATTTTATGTGATTTGGTGTTTTGCTTACGTGTATGCCGGTGTGAGGGTATCGAACTCTGGAACAGGAGTTCCAGACAGTTGTGAGCTGCCATGTGGATGCTGGGAGTTGAACTCAGGTCCGTTGGAAGAGCAGCCAGCGCTCTTAACTCTCCAGCCCCTGACTATAGCTTTCCCCCACCTTTTTCTGGGGGTGCTCGTAACTGATGTAGTATTCTAGTTTATAGGGAAAATACAGTAAAGTCTCCCAGAGATCTTTCCCTACTGAAAGACTAGCTAATGAACTGCTGAGAGGCTGTGAGCTCCACTAGGATCAGACAAAATCACTAGTGAACTGCTAAGAGGCTGTGAGCTCCACTAGGATCAGACAAAATCTCGTCTTCATGCTGGGCTCTCCCTTTGCTCTAGTGTATCCCTTCAGTGACATTCCCCATAACATGTTCTGTCCTGCAGCACACAGAGCCTGGAAAATAGCATTTAAATTAAAGTGTATGTCTGAGGATTATTCCCTCAAG
>NC_022025.1:12958116-12967543 GCF_000317375.1 Microtus ochrogaster | reverse complement strand
TTACATACCAACCACAGTCCCATCCCATCCTCCCCCCAAATGAGTACTCCAACCCTGAGGGACTTTGAACAATAGGTAAAGTATTGAGAAATGAAACAATGCAAAAGAAGAAAGCCCTACAGTTCTAGATCATTCTTTGTTTCTTTTTTCTTTTCTTTTTCTTTTTGGTCACTTAATGTGTGTAAGTGATTTACTGTCACTTACTGTGCTAAATGACAAGTTGTATACTATGTCTTTTAGACTTCAAGTTGTTTGCACAATATCACACATTCTGTCATACTGCGCAAGTGTGTTTTAGTAATGTTTTAAATGCAATAAACACATTCATGTATTAGTGGTGATGTTTTTAAGTTAACTTTAAAAATAAATTTAGGAATTGTAGTAAATGATAAGACTTTCTATTTCAGGGTGGCTGGCAGGATGACCCAGTTAGTAAAGACACTTACTCTCACTGCCAGATCTGACTGCTTGAACTTGCTTCCTGGGACACACATGGCAGGAGAGAGCCAGCTTCCAGAGGTTTCTCTCTGACCCCCACACGTGCACCATAACGTGTGAAAAACAAACAGCTTTCATTTACGTACTATTTACAGAATGAAAGCTGCTTAGCTAGTAAATCAAATGAGAGCTGGACTTGTTAACGGCTCCAGCCTGTGGCTCTCAGGTCCTTGGGGAGCTACACTTGGTTATCGCTGTCTTCTGGAAGCAAATGCTGCTTCTGTGCTGCTAGCTGTGGCTCCGGCCCCCAGGTCTGTGTGAACTCAAGCTTCTCATCTACTTTTGATGTTTAGGAGACTGAAATCCACATGCCTTTGTAAAATAGCCTTGTTTAGTGCGGAGCAAAAGTGTGTAATGAACTCGTTTGTATTTTCCTCACGTTGGATTCTTTCACTTTTTTAAATAATTTACTTACTTTTTGTGGGTTTTTGTTGTTGTTGTTTGTTTTTGAGACAGGGTTTCTTTGTGTCACTCTTCTGGAACTCGCTCTGTAGCCCAGAGCCTCGAGCTCACAGAGATCCGCCTGCCGCAGCCTCCCAAGCGCTGGGGTTAAAGGTGTGCGCCACCATACCTGGCTGGATTCTTTTCTTTATTTACTTTATTTCATTTTCTTTTATTGAGAGCTTAGGAAAACTCAAAACAGAAAGATCAAATCAGATTTGATCTTCTCCTTAAGCCCTGGGCCAGTGAGAATAGTCTGAAGGCCACATGGTGCGAAGGCGCATGCACACACCTAGCACTTAGATCCATCTTGTCCACGGTGCGGGCTGCTCTGTTGCCCTTTACTTGCTCTTTTTTGAACCAGGAGCTGCTGAGGCTGGAGTTGTTCCTGCCCCTCCTGCCCCTACCTCCTAATTGCTGACGTTGCGGGTTTAGTCTCTTAACCTGTCTCCTCCAGGAATCGATCCCTCTTCCCATAAATCTTATGAATGATAGTGTGAACACAGAAAGATGTATCATTGGAGGTGAATACTCAGGAAGTGAACAGACCCCTTGAATTCAGAACTGAGAGGAGCTGAAGGTCAGTCTAAACCATTTGTTATGACTGCCTTGCTGGTCTCCTCGAACTCCGATGTGTTTATATATAGTGTCAGAGACTGTTAGTGTAGTGTTTGTGTGCAGTGTGTGTGTGCAGTGCGTGTGTGTGCAGTGTGTGTGTGTGTGCAGTGTGTTTGTGTGCTGTGTGTGTGTGTGCAGTGTGTTTGTGTGCTGTGTGTGTGTGCAGTGTGTGTGTGCAGTGTGTGTGCATTGTGTTTGTGTGCAGTGTGTATGTGTGCAGTGTGTTTGTGTGCAGTGTGTTTGTGTGCAGTGTGTGTGTGCAGTGTGTTTGTGTGCAGTGTGTGTGTGCAGTGTGTGTGTGTGTGCAGTGCGTGTGTGTGATGTGTGTGTGTGTGCAGTGCGTGTGTGTGATGTGTGTGTGTGCAGTGCGTGTGTGTGCAGTGCGTGTGTGTGCAGTGCGTGTGTGTGATGTGTGTGTGTGCACGCACGCGTGTGTACTGTGTGTGGAAGAGCCCGAGGAAGTCAGATGAGGGTGTCGGGTCCCTAGAGCTGCAGCTGCACAGTCTCGAGCTGCCATGTGGATGCTGGGAGTTGAACCCAGTGCTCTGAAGAGCAGCAAATGCCGTTAACCATCATGCATTCTCCAACCCAACCAGCACATGAACACCCAGGACACATTACCCTGAATTCAAACAAGATGTTTTACATATTTTGAGCTCATGTTTAATGGTACATCTTTGTCTTCCTTTCGGTATTATGTTTGTGACATCCATCTTGTAGATAGCCATGTTCCTTTTTCTTATTGTTGGGTGGTATTCCATTGTACGTATGTACTGTAATTGTCCTAATTACAGTAAGTGGACATTTTAGTTGTTTCTACTTTGGTATGGTTATAATAGGAGCTCTGAGTATTTTGTTCATAAACTTGATGGGCATATGTGTTAAAGTATTCCTGTCATTTGAATATCAGGATCAAAAGCTGCACAGATACGTGGTTTTGATAGATGAATTACTGTTTTTTTGAAACTCTTCTACCAGTTTGTATTCACATCAACAGTGGGCCATACTTTTGGTCACACTTAGTATCTTTTATTAACCATTGTTGGGATTCAGCAGTATTATCTCCGTGTACTTTAGTTTTCATTTTCCTGATGACCTGTTAAATATGACTGTGTATATTTCAATGCTGGTTGGGTGGAGTTTCTGTTCTGCTCTTTTGCACAGATTTTAATTTCCTCCTATCTAGTAACCATAAAAATTGTATTGTAGATCAGATCTTTTTTTGTTTTGTTTGTTTGTCGAGATAGGGTTTCTCTGTGTAATAGGCCTAACTGTCCTGGAACTAGCTCTGTAAACCCACAGAGATCCGCCTTCCTCTGCTTCCCCAGTGCTGGGATTAAAGGTGTGCACCACCACTGCCTGGCTAAATGAGATCTTTGCTCAGCCAAATAACACTTCTCAGTCAGTGTCTTGATTTATCATTCTTAGTGTTTTTTGATGACTAGAAGTTAAGTTTAATCTAGTGTATAATTCTTTCTCAATAATTGTTAGTGTATTTTGTGTCCTATTTTTAAAAAAATCTTTGTCTACTCCAAAGATAATGACAGTCTTTGGTGTTTTCTTTTGGAAACTTTTATTGTTATTCTTTCACACTTAAATCTGCAGCTCATCTCTGATTATACAGCAGGAGATAAAGATCAGGGTTCCTCCAAGTGTGGTGGGTGTGCCTGTGATGTAACCTCAGGAGGGGAGGCAGGAGATCCTGGGTGTCAGGATTAGCATGGGCTAGATAATGAAACCCTGTCTTTAAAAAGTCAAAACTCAAACAGGGTTAATAGTTTTCAGTGGAGTAGGTGTGCAGATGCAGCACACACACACACAGATGCAAAGATGCTCACGTTCCGGTACACTGCAGTCTCCTTGTGGCAAGTCAGCCCATCCTGCCCAGAGCTCTCTCTGGGCTTTGCTCCTCTATTGCCCTTTTTATAACTGCTCAGCAGGGAGCCCAGTGGAGCACGTCACTTCATGTAGAATGGCTCTGCCTGGAGAGATGGCTTGGTGGATAAAGACCTGACCACGAAGCCTGCCAGCATGGGTTTGATCCCTGGCTGCTGCCCAAGTGGAGGAGAGAAGCAGTTCCACGTTGGCCTCTGGCCGCCACATGTTTGCTGTGGGGACCTTCAAATAAATGTAATTTAAAAAAATTTTTAAAACTTAAAAACTAGAGTGATTTTTTTATTACATTATCTGCATAAATATATATATTATATTATAGGTATTGTAAAAAGACAAAAGACAGCACGTACTAGTGAAGGCAGAGTAAGGAACCCTTATCTACTATTGGTGACACTGTTACTAGGGGAGCCAGTACTGAATGTGGTGTGGAAGTTCCAAAAGTTCGCTGGTGTATGCTGAAGGAAATGGAATTAGTATGTCAAGGAGACATCTGTCCTGATGTCTGTACGACAGCATTACAAGTGGAAACAGACTTACCCAGTGAAAGGATAAGAAAATCTATGCATGTAAGTTATGTGCACATGGACTCCTGTTCTAAGTCTGCCGTTTACTGAGGCCTTACATTAAGACCAATCCCACAAGGTCTTAGGCATGGAACCTGAGAAAGGGGATCTGCCAGAAGCTGAGCCTCCTGTGTATGGTAGTCACTGCAGAAAGGAAGGCGAGTGAGGGCTGGCAGCCAGGAGACTACGTTTCCAGTCTGCTGCAGCTAAGACGTTCTCATGTGCTGTTAACAGTGAGGTATCTGCAGATCCCCACTCTTGTATGGGGTGGGAACCAAGGCTGTAACTGGGAAAGTCCATTTTTCTGCCTTATTAATTTAAAGATGAATATTAATAACATTTTTATTGAAGTTATAAGTATTTTTAAAATAAAACGAATAAGGGGCTGAGGAGTTGTGTCCTTCCATAAAGTGCTAATGTCCAAGCATGAAGCCCTGAGGTCTGTCTCTAGCATCCTGAGAAAAGCCCACGACAGCCGAGCCCTCCTATGATTCCAGTGCTGGGGAGGCAGAGACAGGAGGGGCCCTGAGGTCTGGTTGCAAGCCAGTCTGGCCAAATTTTCAAATTCTAGGCCCTGTGAGAGACCCATGTGTCAGAAATTAAGGTGGAGAAGATTGAGGTAGACAATGATTCCTCTCTGACCGTGCCGTTAAATATCATCCATCACAATTGTATTTGAAAGTGTTTGTTAGACGTGGTGTTCTCTTGTGTCACCTCCTTTCCATATCTGATGGTGTTAGACTTCACCAAGAGTGTGACGCAGGGGCAGGAAGTAGCTTAACAGGTAAAGGCCTTGCCACCAAGCCTAACCCGACACCTACGTGGTGGAAGGAGAGAATCTGCTCTCCCGTGGACTGTCCCGTGACACTGCATACTGCCTTGACAATCCACACACGGACCAACCTATCCCAAATCCCTGTCTCTCTTTCCCATGAGCATACTACATAGGCAAATAATAAACAACAAATAACTGTTAAACAGTAATGTGGCAGACACCCACTGATTAACATAAGGGACTGTGCTACTCCCTAAAGACGAGACAGAGAGCTGCTGCTTTACTCCTTCGTCTCTAAGCGCCCGCATTTAACCTGCTTTTCCCTTTACTCCAGATTGACACTGATACAAGTTGACATGTATGTGTTTTAGGTGTTTTATGGATTGCTGTTCAGAAGAACTGCTAATATCTTGGGATATTGATGGGAGTACTAAAACAGGTTTTGAAATAAAAATAGTTCATGCTGCAGGAACCAGCCATGAAAAGCTAAATATGAACAGACCACCCAAGGGAAGTTCTTTACTTCCAGCCATTATCACCTGCCAGTGTAGAACATAGCCATAATAAGTTTAATGGAGGCCTGGGTCTCAGTAGTTTACCCTGAGGCAATACCTGTTTGCAGGAAGGACCACAAACTGAGATTACCCAAACAAACACCACCCAAGAACAGACCTTCCAAAGGAAATGCCTAATGTTCCAGCTGCTGTAGATAGGACCACCTGCCAGCACACACTTACCGGGACACTCCTGGACAAATTTCAGCCAGTCGGGAATCCTGAACCTCAGAAACCCCTCACCCCCACCTTTACTACTATAAAACCCAACTCTAACTGAGCTCCAGGCTCTCTGATTATTGCAGTACCTCTGGACATGCAGAGAGACCGAGTATGCAAACTTGCATAAAATAAAGGCTCTTTTGCTTTTACTTTTATGTACGGGACTCGATCTCCTTGTTGGTATTTGGGGGACTTCGTGGATCAGGGAATAACACATGCATTCTAGATCAAACAAATTTGGTTTATTTGCTGAGTCTTTTCAGAAATTTAGCATACATACGGGCATTTATTGCACAAGGATTTTCCAAACTTGATTATATTATTTTTTAAAGCTTAGTCATGGTTGAATGTCTCCATCTCCCCTCAGCTGGCCTCAAAGTTGCAATACGCTGTGCCTCCTCCCCAGTAGGTCTGTGCTGGTGTACCTGGCTCAGCCTTCGCTATCCTGGAATCACTATGTAGACCGGAATGGATTCACACAATAGAGATCTGCTTGCTTCTGACTCCTGAGCGCTGGGGTTAAAGATGTGCACCACAAGCCAGCCTTCTCCCTCTTTCTTGTGGAGTAGAAATAGTTATCTATTTAAAAAAAAAGTTACGTGATAGTGGGGCAGAAGCCAGCTTTACTTATTAGAGAAATAAATTATTTCAAACAGTGTGCCTTCATTTACAAACTAGCTAAATAGACATACAATTTCAGACTTATTTCCCCTTCGCTTGGTCGCCCTTAAATTCACTTTACACAGTGTTCTTTCATGTCTTTTGTATGCAGTCATGGCATATAGTAGAAAAAGTTATTTTTGTATTAAATATCACGTCTTCAGGAGAGCTCATACTGAAGTGTGCTTACTACTTGAGAAGAATTCACTCATTGAAAATTCTTTTATGTTATTTAATGAAATTAATTATTTAATTGAAAATCATATACATTATTTAATGGGCTATTATTTGATGTAGTAAAGTGGACCTATGTTCATCTCTTTTTTCATAACTCAAATAATGTTTTGTTTTTCGAGACAGGGTTTCTCTGTAGCTTTGGAACCTGTCCTAGAACTAGCTCTTGTAGACCTGGCTGACCTCAAAGTCACAGAGATCCGCCTGTTTCTGCCTCCTAGATGCTGGGGTTAAAGGCGTGTATCTCCACCACCCAGCCTCTGTTTGGGTAGTTTTAACAATTATTTATTTTATTGGTGTTTTGCTTGAATGTATGTCTGTGTGAGAGTGTTGGGTCCCCTGGAACTGGAGTTTCCGTCAGTTGTGAGCTGCCATGTGGTGCTGGGAATTGAACCCGGGTCCTCTCTTAACCTGTTGTACCGTCTCTCCAGCACCCCCCTCTTTTTTCCTTTCGAGACAAAGTTTCTCTCTGGAGCCTTGGTTGTCTTAGAACTTATTTTGTATGTCAGGCTGGCCTCGAACTCAGAGATGTACCTGCCTCTGCCTCTGTAGTGCTGGGATTAAAGGGGTGTGTGTCTTCACTGCCCAGACTCTGGTTTGGTATTTCGTCTTGTTTGTACATGGGTACTAAGGATTTATTGGTGGTTAGAATTGTTTAGTGACATAGGTGATACTCAGGTATCTGACTTAAATAAATGTATGCACAGCAAACTTAACTGCCTGTATGACATGGAAACATTAGCTCCCTAAATTGTCCTTTGTTACATTTCGAAACCCTCGGTAAGTTTGTTTTATAAGATAAGTTGATCTTACTTCTTCCCTTCCTCTCCCTGCCCGTGTTGGGGATCAATCCCAGGACTGTATAAATGCTAGGCAAGGGATTCCACAGATCTGTACCCTCAGCCCTAATTTCCCTCTTCAATAGCTTTGTGGTTTCTCATAATTCATATGGTCACATGCAGATCTCAAACCAAGTACATGAATGTAGAATCATTTAATAGTTTTTGTATTGTAATCTGGAATGTTCGCTGGAGTTCAGACTGGCGACTGTGGGTTTGTCCAAGACGACCGTACTGAACCACACTCATGGCCGGGTTGCCTCCTGTTAATCTGGGATGTTTGTTAGAGTTCAGAATGGCGACTGGGTTTGTTCAAGACGACCGTACTGAACCGCACTCTGACCAGGTTCCCACTGTGATACCGTCATGTCTCTGAGTCAGTTCAGACTCTCAGTTTGTTGTTTCTGTGGCCATGGTCCTCAGCTTCCTGATGCTGTGACTCTAACACGGTTCCTCATGTTGTGTCCTCAACCATAAAACTATCTCGTTGCTACCTCATAACTGTAATTTTGCTATGTTGTGAATCATGATGTAAACGCCTGGCACAACCCAAAGGTTGGGAAACATTGATGTAGGGATGATGGGACCTTTTAGGGGAAGTATGATCTGTACATTTTGTGACTTGGGGCTTGGCTTGTGAACCTGAGCAGTGAAGTTTTGACAGATAATGGAAAAGTTAAACTTACAATTCTTAAATAAAGTTAATGTTCATCATGATAAAAATTTAAAGAATCAATGCTTGCTGGTTATGATAAGAATGAATTCTGGTGTCTTGGAGTTATTCTAGGGTAATAGAATATTTACCGTCATGTTTCCTAAAGTATGTGGGCCGGAAGTGGCACTTTGCCTGTGTTAATCTACGTATGCCGCTGTAGTTGGATAGGTTTTATTATAACAAAAGCATGGCCATTTAGGTTTGCCTGTACTGCAGGACTGTGCCTTAAACTAGGTCAGTGATCTTCAACATATTGTGACCACAAAGTCTTACTTTTGTAAAAAGCGATAATTGGAATTTTGACTAAAGTTTGTTTAGGAAAAGAAGCTTGAAATGATACCTCCCATTTCTGTTCTCTGTACAACGCACCATCGTCTGTGAGGAGCAGATGAGCAATCCAGGTGTCAGCAAACCCACAGAGGCTGCTCGGACACACGGGTGCTTTATGTAGTGAGCACTGCCTTTTCTTCTCTGACCTGGGTCACAGGGAGAGCAGGGCTTTATGTGGGATCTGCAGTGAGCAGGTTGATGGCAGGGGTGATTTTGTGAGCAGGGCTTTATGTGGGATCTGCAGTGAGCAGGTTGATGGCAGGGGTGATTTTGTGAGCAGGGCTTTATGTGGGATCTGCAGTGAGCAGGTTGATGGCAGGGGTGATTTTGTGAGCAGGGCTTTATGTGGGATCTGCAGTGAGCAGGTTGATGGCAGGGGTGATTTTGTGGCCTAGGATTTCCACCTCGGCATTTCAGCCATTTCATCAGAGTTGAGGATAGCGTGTGAACTGGCTGTAGTGAAAATCTTATCCAGAATGAAAGAAAATCCTTAGTGGCTTTTGACATTTAACCACTAGGAATGTGGGTCATTTGACACTTGTGGTGAAAGATAAGAGCTGTCTATTTAGAAAAGTGGTGTGTCGTTTTGAATATTTTTAGTAGCAGTACTACTAGAAGACGGTGCCACTGGTTGTCCATACAGTGTTGTTCATCTGAACTCTTCTAGTGAGTAGTTTGCAGACAGAGAAACAGAAATTAGCTGGCTTAGTAATATTTTTTATAAAATGCCCCACTATTATTACAAGCTTCTTTTTTTTTTCTGCCTTGTATTTTCTTTATTTCTGGCTATGTTCTAGTAGTCTGAAATGATGTAATTCATTGTTATGTGACAATAACAAACACTTCATATATATATGTCTGACTTATTTAACTTAATTGCATTCATGTCCCTCAGGTAAAAAGAACATATTCTCATGGTACTTACAGAGCTGGCCCCATGCGACAGATTAGCTTGGTGGGAGCCGTTGATGAAGAAGTGGGAGATTTCTTCCCTGAGTTCCTTGACATGTTGGAGGAGTCACCGTTCTTAAAAGTAAGAGAAAGTCTTAGCATTCTAAGTTGTGGGTGTTACTTTCAAGTTA
>NC_022025.1:12954102-12958016 GCF_000317375.1 Microtus ochrogaster | reverse complement strand
GTATGTTTATTTGCTTGTTTTTTGAGACAGGGTTTCCCTGTGAAGCAGTCCTGACTGTCCTGGAACTCACTTTGTAGACCAGGCTGGTCTCAGACTCAGAGATCTGCTTGCCTCTGCCTCCCAAGTGCTGGGATTAAAGGCGTGCGCCACCGATGCCCAAATTTCTCAGTCTTTATTGCTTGTTACTGCGTCTGTACAAGAAGATTCAGATGAGGATGCCTACTAAGCTTTGTGAGAACCAGGGTGTGGTGGGAACATGGTGGGAACTGGCCTGGGGAGCTGTACAGTTGCATCAAACATTCAGCACATGCTCCATTTTTGTTTCTAAAATTTTTCTAATCAACTTCCATTTTATATTCTTTTAAAAAATGTATTCATTATTAAGAGTACACGTGGGTTTGGGGCATGAGGTATATGTACCTGTCAGAAGACAACTTTGTGCACCCTACCCCCATCTTTTCCATGTTAAATTTCACCTTTTTCACATTTGCATGCGTTGTGAGACTCCCACGCAGGCCACGTCAGTCAGTTTTGTGCCGAGCTCTCCTGCTGCGCAGCCTTGCGGCCAGGCCCTCCCCTCCCTTCTGTTTTGGAGCAGCTGCTGCATTCTTACTGCATCTGAACTGCGTAGTTAGTTCCTTCATAAGCAATAATTCAAGGTTGAGTGTGACCCTCCCGACAGGTAGGGCCGTGGTCACAGCAGAATGTGGGTCTGCTCTCGAGCCGACCACCTGAGCCATTGCATGACTGACTGTGTCCTGCCTCGTGTGTTACATAGCCTGTGGTCTACTTTGACTTTATTTTTCTTTCTTTCTTTCCCCCCTTATAGCTTTTACACTTTTCGTTTTTTTTTTCCTTTTCCAGTTAGTCATAGTAAGTACTTTGAGCATAATCGTTCTTCTTGTTTGTAGAAAATTTAGCTCTTCTTTCAAACGGGACTGAGGTGATGAAGACATCCCATCCTTCCATCTCGTGCTCTTGTCCTCGTCTTCCCTCCTCCCTCACTTCTTTAGAATTTAGTTTCTGCCTTAAGACCAGCAGTCTTGTCGGGCGGTGGTGATGCACTCGGGAGGTGGAGGCAGGCGGATCTCTGTGAGTTTGAGACCAGCCTGGTCTACAGAGCCAGTTCCAGGACAGGCTCCAAAGCTACAGAGAAACTCTGTCTCAAAAAAGAAAAAAAGAAAAAGACAAAAAGCAGCCTTGTCAAGAAACTACTAAACAAATATTTTGATTGGTTTGTGTGTGTTTGATTATCACCCATTAAGGGTGCATTTGACTTTTTGGTGGAGGTGGGTTTAAGTTGGATATGTGTTTAAGAGGGGAACTTTTTTCCTCCAATCTAATTTTAACCTTTGTTAATACATGGTAAAGATTTTTATAAGGAGAATTAGAATTTTTTGTTTTAATTATTAGTCTGTTTCATTTGTTGACTCTCAGGTAATATTTTTTGAGATTAATATAATTACATTATTTACCCCTCTCTCTTACCCCACCCACGTATCCCTCCTCGTAATAGTTTTAGTACATATTTGAAGATATATTTTGAGAATAACTAATTTGTGCTATTATTTGTTTCTAGTGTACGTTGCCGTGGGGAACACTCTCTAGTCTAAAGCTAGAGAGTCGGAAAGATAGTGATGATGGCCCCATCATGTGGGTGCGTCCGGGAGAGCAGATGATCCCTGTGGCGGACATGCCAAAGTCGCCCTTCAAGAGGAAAAGGTACATCGGCAGTATGTTAACATACTTGATTATAAAACATCCAGAATAAATGAAACATGAGAAGGAAGTGAATGAGAAAAAGTACAGCCTTTAATCCCAGCACTCGGGAGGCAGAGGCAGGCGGATCTCTGTGAGTTCGAGGCCAGCCTGGTCTACAAGAGCTAGTTCCAGGACAGGCTCCAAAGCCACAGAGAAACCCTGTCTCGAAAATCAAAAAAAAAAAAAAAAAGAGAGAGAGAGAATAATTACAGTGAGGAGTATGTAGTTGGTTGTTTTTATTCTTTGGACTCCTTACACTTTACTCTTGGGAGCCTGCCACCCAGCTCCCAAATAAACCACACGGAGGTACCCAGCCTTAGCTTGGCTTGTTTCTTGCCAACTTTTCTTAAATTATCTCATCTACCCTTTGCCTCTGGGTATTTTCCTTTTCTGTTTCTGTGTATCTTTTCTTTCCTTCTTATTCCGTGTCTGGCTGTGTGGCTGTATGGCCCCTGGATCTTTCCTCCTTCTCTCTGCCTGTCAACCTCACCCATTCTTCCTCCTGCCTTGCTGGTAGCTGTTCAGCCCTTTATTAGACCAATCGGGTGTTTTAGACAGGCAGAGAAATGCAGTGTAAACAAAAGCAGAGCATCTCTGAATAAACAAATGTAACACATCATAAACTAATATTCTACAGCAGCAGTGGAGAAGATCTCACTCATGGAGAGACAAACTGCTTAGAATAAATTTAACAAGTATTCAAAACTTGTATTAAGAACTAACCCACATCATTGGGAAGACATAAAATAATACAAAGAGAAAATGAAAGTTCATTGTCTTCCAGGTTTTAGAAGAACTTCAGTTGGCTTTTCATTTCACTTGGATATTCGCTCCTATACTGGAGAGAATGAATTTACTTTATGCATGTGTGGTGTCATCAAAGAGTTACTAAAAATTTATGCCAGGAGGTGGTGGTGCACACCTTTAATCTCAGCACTCGGGAGACAAGAGAGAGAGAGAGGTAGAGAGAGAGAGAGAGAGAGAGAGAATATTAAAAATGTATAAACTATGCATGGAGCAAAAGTTGGAAAAATATACACTAAGTTAACTTTGTGGTCATAGAACTGGGGGTGCTGGGGGCAGTGTGGCTTTTTTTTTTTCTGTAGATACCTAAAATGATTTTAACAGTATCATGAATTATTACAAACAACAAAACAGGGTTGGGGGAGATGACTCAGGAGACCCAGGCTCCATTCCCAGCGCTCACATGCTGGCTCACAGCCATCCAGTGCCAGGGGTCCCATGCCCTTTCTGACCTGTGAAGGCACCAGACACACACATGATGCACTGCATACATGCAGGCCAACGATTCATGTGCATAAAATAAATGAATCTAAAACAAAACAGGGTAAGACGTCATGGAGCAAATGATACGTTTCCTGACTGCAGGGACTGTTGGGCTTGCTGTATGGTGTCTGCTGCTTAATAAATAATGGAATCCAAGAGTTAAGTTCTAAGTTGGTAACAGTTGTAAAATTGTGTTTTATAGAGCTTATTCTCTTCTCTTTTTTGAAAGATTACTTAAAACATTTTAATGATGTGTTTGTTTGTCTGTGGGTATGTGCATGTGTGGGTATGTTCATATATGTGCAGATGCCTGTGGAGGTCACAGGTGTTACACGCCGCCCCCCGGGAGCTGGAGATATAGGTAGTTCTGAGCCACCCAACATGGGCTCTCAACTCTCCATGGCCCTGGACGTCCTGGAACTCTCTGTGTAGACCAGGGTGGGCCCAGCTGAGTGTTTGAGCCATTCCACCTTGCTTGTTTCAGGAACTGAGTAAAGAACTTAGTCAGAAAATCTGTTGCCAGATGATACAGATACAAATTTTTAGATATAATTTATAGGGTTCACCAGCCCCTCGGAATTTCTCTGTACTTCAAGGTTTAGAGCCCCTGATATATGTGATGCTTCATGGCCTGGTGCTGTCCAAATAACCACATATGTGATGCTTCATGACCTGGTGCTGTCCAAATAACCACAGTACTGCTTGCTGCTTGTGTATTTAGGGGTTTGAGTGTGATGTCACTTGCCTATTAGCCTCCCATGTTTCCAAACAGGTAGAATATTAATCATGAAGAGTCTGTTAAGACGCGTGCAGGGATGCAGGAGCAGCAGGCAGTAGAGTGGTCACAGCGTGCAGGGATGCAGGAG
>NC_022025.1:12945027-12952913 GCF_000317375.1 Microtus ochrogaster | reverse complement strand
AGCAGGCAGTAGAGTGGTCACAGCTAGTGGAGGACTCACAGCATCAGAAGAGGAGGAGAGAGCGGCAGACGCAGACCATCTGCAGAGGGAGGGAGTGGAGAAGCCTCTGCTGTGTGAGGAGAGCGGGTAGCAGAAGACGGGCAGGAGGGCCAGTGGAAGATGAAGACCTTTTTCTCCTCTAGTAACTGTTTCGTGGACCCACTGCCTGTCGTCGTCGTCGTTAACCTGGGGGGTGGGGTCTTTTTTGCTAATTTATTTTTGTCTTTGAAATTCTCCTAAGAGTAGCTCCTCTGTACTGTAGTCTCAGCTTAGACAGCACCTGGCCTATGGCGTGTGTCGTGTGAATATTGAATTAATCTATCTAAAAAGTTATGTCAGTCAGGCAGTGATGGCACACTTAGTCTCTGCACTTGTGAGACAGAGGCAGGTGGATTTCTGTGAGTTAGAGGCCAGCCTGGTCTACAGAGTCAATTCCAGGATCTCCAGAGCTGTTTGTTACACAGAGAAACCCTGTCTCAACCGCCCCCCCCCACCCCCAAAAAAAAGAGAGGAAAAAAGAAAGAAATGTGTTACTTCTAGAAGTATGCGTATTGTTAAGTGCCCCACACTCCAGGGCTGCCACTTGTGGGAAAGTATTTTCCAGATTGACATCTTATTTTTTGTTTGCCTTTATTCATTTTAAGAATTAAACATCTCCTTTTGTCTGAAATTTTGTGATTATGAAATGCCTGGTAAGGAAATAAGCCTCAGTATTTAAATGCAAATCTCTTTTAATAAACAGGACTACCAATGAAATCAAAAACCTTCAGTATCTACCTCGAACCAGCGAGCCTCGGGAGATGCTGTTTGAAGACAGGACGAGGGCCCACGCTGACCACATAGGCCAAGGCTTTGAGAGACAGACCACAGCTGCCGTGGGGGTGCTGAAGGCTGTGCACTGTGGACAGCGGTACACAAAGCTGCTTCCTCAGATTTATTCTGTGTGTCTGAATGTTTCGCCTGAATCCCACGTGTGCAGTGGGGTAGAAGAGGACAGTTGGGGTTGTCACATGGGTGCTGGGGATGGGCTTGAGTCCTCTGGAAGAGCAGCCAGCGCTCTTAACTGCTCAATTCCAGCCCCACTATTGCTTTTTGTTGGCGATGGCTGTACTAGAACTTGAACCTGGGTTCTTCCTTACACTAACTACTGTTATTATATTTTCTTTTACTGTTTCGAGACAGTGTATTACTGTGGAGCTGGCCTTACTATGACTGTCCTGGAATTCACTGTGTACATCAAGCTAGCCTCAAACTCACAAAGATTCACTTGCCTCTTCACAAGTACTGGAATTAAAAGTGTATGCCATTTAAAACCTTTATTGGGCCATGAGATGGTGGTACAGACCTTTAGTCCCAGCACTGGGGAGGCAGGGGCAGGAGGCTCTCCGTGAGTTTGAGGCCAGCCTGCTCTACAGAGAGGGTTCCAGGAGAGCCAGGGCTGTGGAGAGAAACTTTTGTTTTGAAAAACAAAACAAAAGCTGGGCAGTGGTGGCACATGGCTTTAATCCCAGCACTCGGGAGGCAGAGGCAGGTGGATCTCTGTGAGTTCAAAGGCAGCCTGATCTACAAAGTGAGTACCAGGATAGGTTCCAAAGCTACAGAGAAATCCTGTCTTGAAAAACAAAAAAGAAAAATAAAAACAAAACAAAAGCCCTGTATTGGAAATGTTCATAATTTCTTTTTGCTAGGGAAAATCATTTATTTTGCTCTTACATTTAGATAGCATAATTGAATTGAATATTTAAATTGCTAGACTCTAATTTGAGTGGAATAATTTCCTTTTTAAAATGACTAATGGAGAAATTCCTGGTTAAAGGGAACTAGATATACCTAGAGCTACTGTAAGGTCATTTATGAATATCTTGTATTACCCTTGGGAGGTCATTCATTATGTCGTGACCGTGGTGTGTGTTAGTGTATCTGAGGCTCGGTCCTCTTACTCTGCTTCTTTGAGACAGGATCTCTTGTTCGGCTGCTGAGTATGCAGGAAAGCTGCCTGCAAGCTTTCTGGGACTGGATTCTCTTGTTTTCCACTCCCATTTTGCCATAAGAACTCTGGGATTATAGTGCTCAACTTGGCATGGTTGGGGCTCTGAACCCGGGTCCTCATACTTGCTTAGTGCTTTGCCTGTGGAGCCCTCTCTAGCCCATAATTATACCCATAAAGTTAGGGTATAATTTACATTCAATAAAACATGTACCAATTTTAAGCCTGCTCCTTGTTTTGACTAATTTATTTAGATATGTACTACAACGACAGTCAAGTTGTAGAACATTTGTCTTGTAGTATTCTTGGTAGCTCATTACTTCAGCCATTTCTTTACCTCAAATATCCATTCATCTGCTACTTTCTGTCCCTCTCGGTTAGTCTGCCAGCAACAGTGTCTGAGGAGCAGTGCAGAGAAGGGAGGGCTGATTTAACTTCCTGGAGTGTAGAGGGCTAGAGCAGGTGTTGGTCCAGTGCACTGGGGGAGCAGTTGTGTTCTCTGTCCGTACTTTACTTCCTTCTGTGTTTTACTCTTTGAAAAGTCTGCACTCCAGGAACTGGCTGCCCTGGAGACTCTCTCATTGAACCTTAGGGATCTGACTATATTATGACTTATAGTTCTTTTTTTTTTAAATATTTATTTATTATGTATATAATATTCTGTCTGTGTGTCTGCCTGCAGGCCAGAAGAGGGCACCAGACCTCATTACAGATGGTTGTGAGCCACCATGTGGTTGCTGGGAATTGAACTCAGGACCTTTGGAAGAGCAGGCAGTGCTCTTAACCGTTGAGCCATCTCTCCAGCACCCTATAGTTCTTTTTTTTGAGATTGTATTTTTTGTTTGGTTGGTTTTTCGAGACGACAGGGTTTCTCTGTGGCTTTGGAGCCCATCCTGGAACCGGGCTGTAGCTTTTGTAGACCAGGCTGGCCTCAAACTCACAGAGATCCGCCTGTCTCTGCCCGCCCCCACCCTGCACCCCCCACTGCTAGGATTAAAGACGTGCTCCACCACCACCCGGCTGAGATTGTATTTTTAATTACAACCTTTTTCTCTTCCCTTTCCTCTTTCCAGACCCTCCCTTATATCCCTCCCTGCTGTCCTTTTCTTTTTATCATATATATGTCTGTACTTGTGTCTGTGTACACAGCTCCATGTCTTAGCTCCATATAATGTTCTTTTATGTCTGTTGCCCGGGATGAGCGTTTGTCATTGGACAACCAATTAGTGTGCTTTTGTCCCCAGAGGGCCACCTCTCCCCCACCTTTCTACTTAGCAGCCTGCAGGTCTTTGTGTAGGGTTGGGGCCTCAAAGGCTTTCCCCATGTGACTTTGTACACTTTGGTGTCCTTGTTGGGCAGTCCTGTTGGTGAGACTCCGTGGGTGTAACTTATTAGGAGACAGGATCTCACAGCACAGCCCTGGTCATCTGGCTCGTAGAATTCTTCCACCTCCTCTCTACAGTGTTCCTGAGCCTTAGCTCTGGGAGTGTTTTCTAGATGTGTTAGCTGAGACAGGGTTCCGTGACTCTGCACATTGATTGACCGTAGTTTCAGTCAGTTGTCTCCGGCAGGCTAGACTGTCAGGATTTTCCTTGTGTACGGCGTTGATTGGAATTTCACTTCAGAAGTTTATTTTGAGCATCTTCTGTGAAAATGTATTTTTGTATTTCTAATTGAAGAATTTGGAAATTTTTCATAATTTATATAAGAAATGTAATGTCTCCAATGAAGAATGAGTATTTGTAATAGACATTTCTTAATTTATTGTTACTAAGACCCACTAATATGCACTAGTAACTACAGCAATGAAATAAAACTGCAAGAGTCCTTAGGGGTTGTGTGTATCAGCATGGTTGTAGTATCTTTCCATCTCACACTAACTGGGCCCAAGCCTACTTAGTGTCCAGAGCTTTTGAGATTGGGTGTGTTCAGGTAGACAGTATCTTCTGTAGAACAAGAAAATATTTCTTCTCTCTCTGTTTTTTTGTAGAGTGTCACTGTATAATTCAGGTTACAGGCGTGAGCCACTTCTGCCCATACTTTTCATTATAAAATTTATGATATACTAAATGTACATATTTATGAGCTTCAGTGTGATATTTCAACACAGGTATACCCTATGTAACAGAGCAGAACATTGCTTTATCTGTTACTTCCACAACCGCCACAGCATCCACCATTTTTGTGTGGTGAGAATGAAGTTCTTTCTTCTGCCTGTTTTGCAGTATTTAACTAAATGTTAACCATAGTCACCCTCCTGTACTACAGAACATTTCCAGTTATTCCTCCCTAATAACTCACTCTCTCCAGCCCGATAACTACCATTCTGTGCTTTGCCAAGGCCCCTTTAACTCACACATGCAAATGAGAACACATAGTGTGTGTCTTTCTTGTTTGCTTCAGCTTCTTTTATGCAGTATTTTATATTCTAACACTTAAAGAAAAATTAAACTGCATTAAAATGAGATATTTAGTTTTAATGGTTTGTATAATTTACGGATAATTCTGAGAGTAAAGACAGTTGTTAGTCTGTTTAGGTTGGAGCTCACGGCTAACCTGATTTTAACAGATGAAGTGGTTTTCTTTATTTGTAAGGTTTTGGTGTTGATCATAAACTAGTTTTGTTTGAATTTATTAAGGACTTAACAGAATGAAACATTAATGGAAGGTTCCTTTATTATCACCCTTCTTTACAGACCTGACCAGCCCCGAATAACCAAAGATGTGATTTGTTTCCATGCAGAAGATTTCTTAGAAGTGGTTCAACGAATGCAGTTAGATTTACACGAACCTCCACTGTCCCAGGTAAAACTAAAACTTAAAATAATCATCATTTTTACTTAGATTTGTTGTTAGATTTACACGAACCTCCACTGTCCCAGGTAAAAACCAAAACTTAAAATAATGATCATTTTCACTTAGATTTTGTTGTGCAAAAGTCTTACCTGTATTTTTTTTTTCCCAGTGTGTTCAGTGGGTTGATGATGCAAAACTTAATCAGCTGCGGAGAGAAGGCATTCGCTATGCCAGGATTCAGCTGTACGACAATGACATTTACTTCATTCCGAGGAATGTTGTTCATCAGTTCAAGACAGTCTCTGCTGTGTGCAGTTTGGCGTGGCATGTTCGACTTAAGTTATATCACGCAGAGGAGGACACTTGTCACAGTGCAGTCACTCACGAAACATACATGTCATCAGGTCCTAAGTCATCCGTTCTCGAACCTCACACCGGCAACATCCCTTGTGCTGTGAACCAAACCTCATCAGACTCTGTGTTTTCAGACAAACTTCCTTCTAAGTATGAATCACAACAGATTAAACATGAACCTATTGCACCTGCAAGAACCAAGGAAGACCCTTTGAGAGTGACTGTAGCTGAAAAGACTAGAACCCCGAATAGCACAGAAGGCAAGACTGTTAAGACGAAGTTGGATCATGTTCAGTTTTCAGGTTTTCAGATGGACGTGGATTCTAAGTTTGAAGACAGTAACAAAGACTTCAGGGAAGAACTGTGTCCTGGAAGTCTCACTGATATAGTTGATACACGGCAACAGAGTTCTGTGCACTCAAATCAAGACAAGAAGGATGATGGCAATTTGTGCTAAATTTGTACATTGTGTTTAAAATTCCTTTTTAAAGATAATTTGTAATAACGATTCATGAAATCTGAAAGCGAGCCTAGGAATTGCTCTCGTTGGTTACAACGTAGTTTAAGTAGCTTCGTAACATTCCGCAGTGCCTGTCCGTGACTGAATCCGCGCACCAGGGCCCGCCGCACTGTCACCATTGCCGGTCACATCAAAGGAGTCTGAGTTTTAGGTTCAGGATGGAGCTGACAAAAATCACATAAATATATTTTTTGTAACATGAGCCAGAATTCTTTTTTGACAATTTAAGGTTTTCCATAGAGCTTATTTATATCGACTTTTCCTTTCCTGTCAAGTGTGTCAGCACTGTATGTACATAGCTTTCAAAAGTCTTTAGTACGATCCATATTGAAATGTGAGCCACCTAATAAAGGTTCATAACGATGAATGCTTTCTGTTGAGTTTGCAGAAACAACCTGACAATTCAGTTTGTTTGATCTATGTCTCTGTTAATATATACATGTGGGGGAGGAAATGGAGGAAAATGTATGTGCTCAAATCTAGTAAATATTTTAATTTCCCATATTGTACAAACCTTCAAAGAACCAGGATTCAGTTATGAAAGCATATACATATATATAATATATTGTGTGTTTGTGTGTGTGTACACACATGTGCGTGTATTTTGGGATGTATATATGTATATTGTTTTGCACAATTTCTTAAATTGATGAATATATGAAAATTCCTAGTGCTACTTTCTGGAATACATCTTAAAATATTTATGTTCAACAATAAGAAAATAATTAATAGGGAGTTAGAAGTTGGGAGAAACTAAGTATGTTGATGGTTTTATCCCTTAATTAATGAAACGTGGCCAGATTCTTTAGCCCTAGTGTAATCCTCTTTTTCTAGGTGATAGAAATTTTTCTTACTAAAGGGCACCTGTATGTTTAATAATAGCTGAGTAAAAAAACTGACATGCACAAAGTTGAATTATGGGCAATTAAAAGGCTTCTTTTACATTTTTCCATGCTACAAAAACAAATTTTTAAACAGAGGCAATGATAGTGACTCAGATGTAACAGCACGGCCAGCTCGTCTTTCTCAGGATCTCTCCCCGGCCGCCAGGCCAGTGTCAGGCGGAGCCTCCTAGAGCTCCGGCAGGGCCGCTGTGTATGGTGAGTAGGGAAGTCTGCGCAGCCTCGGTCTGCTCCACTTGGAAGTGTATGTGTGTGTGTGGGGGGTGGGGGATGGAAGGAGCTCTTGCATTGCAAACGTTTTCCTTGTGTTATCCTGGGTCCCTGTCTTGACTGACAACTTTCAGCCGGCTTTCCTGCGCTGCGCTGCCTTTCGGGAGACTGCCGTTTCCTTTAGTGGTTTCCATTTTCACCGCCCATGCTTTGCATGTGGTGAGGAGCCGATGAGAACCAACGTTAGCAACAGTGGGAAGTCTTCTCCTCTGACTTACTAAGAAGATGGGCAGTGAAACAGGACATCTTGGTGGCTTACAGGAACTCAGCTTGTAGTGCGGACATTTCATGGGGTGGAGGAGTTCAAAGTCATGACCGTGTAAATAAGGGTTTGTTCTCTATGTAACTGGCTGTCTTTCACTGCACTTACTTAAGCCACTTTAAGCTGAATTTAGGGTTCTTCATCATCTCTCTGGGAAACAAATTCTTAATAAACGAGTGCTAAGACTAGGAAGGGATACTGTTAAGACCTGGATTTTAAATTAGGGTGATATCTTTACCACAGTGTGTTTGTTCCCAGTCCCCTTTAGTAGACACTCTGAGGTCATACTGCAAGGAAACACTGTTAGGTTGTTCCCCAGACAGATGAGCCTACGGTTTTCCCTTAAAGGAGTTCATGTTTCTTATGTAGCCCACAGTCAGTTACCCATAATGTAAAGGTTTAGTTGATTGTCAAATGCATACGCCTCTGTGAAGGTGGGGTATGAATAACCAACGTGCTCAAGAGTTCAAGATAAAGCCTTACAGACTTGAATCATGCTTATGCCCCTGGTCTTACGGGTTCCTTTTTAAAAATCCTCTTCAGATGCCATCTGAGAACTTGCTGAACTGAGAACTACCTTTGTTACACACAAATACCTATTTTAATACTGCATATTAGTGGTTTTTTAGTTAGTATACTCTCATTCTCCATGTGAAATAAGATTTTTTTTAAATTTCCAATATCTTAGACCAGAACAATAAAGCACTTAAGATGCAGTTTTAATAAGGTCATATGCTATACAGAGTCATTGTTAAT
>NC_022025.1:12939343-12944829 GCF_000317375.1 Microtus ochrogaster | reverse complement strand
AAAAGAATTAAACATTTTTGATATTTAGTTGCAAATTTACATAAAGCCATATATTGATTGTCTGTGTCCCTTACGACAGGACTGCTGACCTTAATGACCAGGTTGGTTTACACAGCACTGTGTGTTGTATTATGTATGCATTTCTCTATAAACTTGCTTGAAATAGGCTTCTTTCTGAAATGGGAGGGGTAGGCAATTGAGGAAAAATTTTCTTAGGTTAAATGTTTTAAGAAATTTAATGTACTCAAAATAAGATTTTCTTTTCTAAATTCAGTTCTATGGCAGGTAAGATTTTTTTGTAAATAATAAATTAGCATTGTTTGGTAAACTCAGTTTTGGGGGGCAAAAGGGACAGTTTATTGGTATGTAAAGCACTTATTTACATTTAGGTACAGATTTGTTTTTGGCATTTGAGAGGCTATTTTCCTTGTCTTCCACCTTTCAATAAATAAGATTGATAACCACAGTCTTTTTACCTTTGTTTTGTAATTATTTTCTTAAATTTAACATTTTAGTCCCAGACTCTTTGCAAGTTCCTGTTTCTGTCTTCAGATGGTAAAATTCTGAAAGTGATTCTAACCTGAAAGTCTTCCTTAATCTACCTCACGGCAGTAAAACCATTACATTGCCCCAAGAGAGGGAACACCGAGGTCATTTTGGATCTTCAGTTAGGTGTGGGTTCTGGAGTGCACAGTCTCTCCTTGACCCGAATATCTCTATTTCAGGACGAGGATGGGAGCACCATTGTTTTCAAGATAGGTTGTTAAGTGACATGGTGAACTTCATATTTATTTGCCCGAGTGGTAGGAAAAGCTCTTATTCTTTCTCTAGCCTGATTATAACTAGTATAACTAGATATGAAAGCAACATTGAACTGGTTTTAAAACGGATTGCTTATTGAATAAGAACACAATGCTTAATCTGGCTCTGACAGCTTACCTCAGGGAGTGAGTAGGATGGCAGAGGAGCCTTGCAGCCCTTTCTGGTTTGCTGGCTGGTCTGCCTCCCCTTTGTTGAATTCTTGCAGAACTCAGATTGAACACACGTGAACCCCAGAGCTACACTCCCAGGTCTCAGACATTCTTTCAGGCTGGCTTTGCAACCCAGGCAGCCTTGAAGGCTTCCGGCCTTATTGTTTTGTTCCTGTAGATTGTTGTGTACTGCAGATGGAAATGAAGAATATTAAACATGGTAGCCGGGTGGTGGTGGTGCCACACCCCTAATGCCAGCACTCAGGGATCTCTGTGAGTTCAAGGCCAGCCTGGTCTACAGAGCTAGTTCCAGGACAGGCTCCAAATCTACAGAGAAACCCTGTCTCAACAAACAACAACAAAAAGAATATTAAACACAAAACCTTTCTTCTTTATGAGTAATAAGAGGTTAAATTAAGAGACATATATACTGATTTCTTAAAAAATATTTAACTTTATGTGTATTTGGTATGAAGGTGCCAGATACCCTGGAGCTAGAGCTATAGACAGTTGTTAGCTGCCATGTGGATGCTGGGAATTGAACCCAGGTCCGCTGGGAGAGCAGCCAGTGCTCTTGACCACTGAGCCATCTCTCCAGCCCCTATATATACTGATTTTTGAAAGAGCAAGGTAGTGGGAGGAAGTAATCTTGCATTTCAGGAGTGTATTTTTCTAGCTCATCCTAGATGTCACATCTGATTAAAGGAGCTGATGGAATGAGCTGATGGGCTAGTAGAATCGGTGTTCAGTAGAAACAGAAAGCAAACTGTTAGTTTCTTCTTAAGATATTATTACATCTTTATGTGTATGGTTTCTTCTTAAGATAGTACATCTTTCCATGTATGGTCTTGTGCCTGCGTGTGTGTCTGTGCCACTCCTGTGTGCAGTACCCACGGAGGCCAGAAGAGGGCTCTGGATACCCTAGAGCAGTGGTTCTCAGTGTTCCTAACGCTGCAGCACTTTCAGACAGTTCTTCATGTTTGACTCCCACCATAAAGTTATTTTCGCTGCCACTTCATAACTTTAATTTTGCTACTGCTATGAGTCGTAATGTAAATATCTTTTTTTTTTCTGGTGGTCTTAGGTGACCCCTGCGAATGGGTCATTTGATCCTCCCAAAATGGTTGAGAATCACTGATCTAGGACTAGTTATATAGCCTGTTGTACACACTGCCATGTAGTTGCTGGGAACTGAACCCAGGCCTCCAGAAAAACAACCTTGCTCTTAACCACCGAGCCATCTCTCCAGCCCGCTTGTACGCTTCCTTACTGTGATTTGCTTACCGTTGTGAAAATACAAGAACTTTGTTCCAGAACTAACTTGGAGAGTTTGTCCTCTTAGAATTTTCTTGTTGAAATTCTATAACTGAGCCACAGTATTATGGGAACCGCCTCGTCCACTGTCTTCTTCAGAAAATTAGCCTTCGCCAATTCTCCTTCTCTTCAGTGAGATTCTGAGGAAGCTGTGTCTTCCTTCATTCCACTGTGCCTTTTCCTTACTCTTCATTCTTAACCCCTCAGCAGGGATGGGGTTTCGAAAGGGTGCCGTTGCTGCCAGATCCGTCCGTGAGACTTTTGTTTAATCCTGCTGCACTTAGCTTTTCCTTCCTCTCTCCCTACTTCCTTCCCTTCCTCCCTTCCCCCTTCTTACCCTCCCTCTCTTAAAGCTCTGTGACATCCATTCTTTGGGGAATGGTGGTAGGTTTTGGGTGTTTGGAAGGGTTCATGGGCCTCTCTAAAGAGGGTAGTCACCATGGGCTTTCCTTTAGTCTCCAAGCTCTCTGACTGCAGAACTTTCAGTTGGTCTGGTTTTTCATTTCCGTTTTAATTATCACCCCCGTCCCTTACCAACAAACACTGGCGGCCCCTTTCCCCCTTTATTTGGTTTCATCTCTCGGGAAATCGTTTCTTTCCCTGCACCTGATGAGACAGCGGTACAAATGCAACAGTCATAGCAGACCATAGCGTCACAACTATAGCTGTGGCTGCCCGTGGAAGGTAACGCCCGGCATGCCGACTGGTGAAGGGAATGGCAGAACATGACGGATGCTTAGCACATTGCTGGCTTCCTTCAGAAGCCCTGCTAGAGCTCTGGGCCGAGGTAAAGGTGTGGCACGTCACAGACTGCCCGCTGACCACAGATGCAGGCAGTGATGGGAAACAGGAAATGGGAAAATAGCGCTACCTGCC
Organism: Microtus ochrogaster; assembly: GCF_000317375.1. Taxonomy (NCBI): domain Eukaryota; kingdom Metazoa; phylum Chordata; class Mammalia; order Rodentia; family Cricetidae; genus Microtus; species Microtus ochrogaster. The sequence continues at coordinate 12,941,668 of NC_022025.1, read as the reverse complement.
TAGTGTTGGATGGAGAGCACTTGCTACCCACTGGGGATTCTCCCCATCCAACCGGCTCACACTCTTGTTTGTAAGAGACCCCGCCAACATTTATCTCATGTTTAGCTTTACCATTCTGAGTTGCTGCTCCTCTCTGTCCTGCCCTCATAGACACTAATTTTGTGCTTAATCTGAGAACAGCAAATCATTAAATTCTTCTGGTAGTTTGTAAATGCTAAAGGATCGATCATTTCACTCAACAAAGACAAATATCCATTTTCCTTTTATGGCTCAGGGACGTGCCTGCCCTTCTATGGATGGAAATGATTATGTACTTTGCTTTCTCTCTCAGCTCTGCTTATTAATTTTAATTCTCATCTGCTGAACTGCAGAAAAGCAAAGTAGAAAACAGGCCAAATTTCTGAGGCCAGTAAAACCTGTAAGAATCTTAAACTTTTTCACGGTGTCAACCTTCTGACTCTAATCTGACCTTGTCACCTAGAAAAGTGTCAGCCTAGTTTGTAGCTGTCTTGCGACACACGTGTGTGCTGCAGGCCAGACATGCTCTTATCTAATCTGAGCACAGATCTGTCCTTGGTCCTGGAGAACTCTCCAGGAGTGGGCTGTTGTTTGTAGAACTAGCTGGGGGAAAGATGTTCATAGATCACGACTTCCATTTCATGAAGATGTCTGCTCATAACTGTTCTTATTGAGAAATATCCTTTTGCTTAGACTGAAAAAGTGCTGTCTGTAAGTTACGTTATCTATCATAACTCAGAGAACAGTGGCCTCAGCAGGAGCCTGCTTATTACTTGAGGCAGTGATTATGCATCTTATAAAAAGGAACCCAGAAGGCATTTTTTCTGTAATACTATGTATTTCCCACCAACAAGCATCTTTTTTTTTGGGGGGGGGTTGTTTTTGAGACAGGGTTTCCCTGTAGTTTTAGAGCCTGTCCTGGAACTTGCTCTACAGACCAGGCTGGCCTGGGACTCACAGAGATCCGCCTGTCTCTGCCTCCACCACCGCCCAGCTGCAGTTTCTTTTTAATGTTTCTCATGAGCCAATGTTGAAATGTTATTAATGCACACATTAGTCATTTCCTGTGCTGCCTTAGGTGTTCCACACAAGACAAAGGTTGCACACTGAGAACCTGCCAGAGGCTATTAAACATGTTTTATCCTCACGAATGAGCAGGTTGGTTACTGTTGTCTTCTGCATATAATTCTTACTCATGTCTTTTCCTTTCTTGTTACAGTTGTTCTGGGAAGGAGTAACTATCACACTTTGACCCTAGGAGAACTTATCATTAAGGCCAATTGCTTGAAGCCAGGTGGTGGCGGCGGCAATGCCTTTAATCCCCTTCACTCAGAAGGCAGAAGCAGGTGGCTTACATAGTGAGTTCCAGGACAGCCACGGTTACAGAGAGAGCAGCCAGGGATACACAGAGAAACCCTGTCTAGAAATGAGAGAGACAGAGAGAGAGAAAGAGAGAGAGAGAGAGAGGCAATTGCCTGAACAATTTTATCTGAACTAAGTGATTCTCCAGCTTGTTTATTACAATGGGAATTTTATTTGAATTAATGATCTGCTTCAAAGGCCTGTTTGGATTTGTCTGACCAAGCCTAAATCCTCACTTCCAAATACTGTTTTTATGACTCCTACGTTTAGATACTCAAAAATAACACTCTGTGGCCAGTTAACTGACAGGAAGATATTTACAACCAGATGTTTTTTGGTTAGCTTTTTAATTTCAAAAGCCTAATGTAATTTAAGCAGTCTTTGTGATGTGTGGCTGCTTTTATTATCTTTATTTACAAAGAAGAAATGTATTAAAATAATCTTTGGGGGCCCTGGAAGATGGCTTACTGCTGAAGAGTGAAGACCCCAGTTTGGATACCCAGCACTCACGCAAAAGCTACATGTTTGGGCGGTGGAGTAGCAAGCAGGTTCTGGATTCAGGGGACTACTGGCTGGCTAGTCTAGCCAATCGGCAAACTACGGAGGACAGCAGGTGTTGCCCTCTGTCTTCCATACACACGCATGGATGCCTGCTCACACCAGTAGCCACCTGCACAGAAATTCTGTATCAGCAGTGAGACAGAGGGCCTCTAGCCAGGCTTTCCTCAAATTCAAAATTCTGCTCCTCCACCAGAGTGATGAATTATGGGGATGCATCATCTCACTCTCTGCTTATGGTAGATCCTTTAAAACCACCAAAATGGCCACTTTAGACACTGACAGAGCTAAAAGTGACAACTAGGACAAAACCAGTCTCTTGAGGCTAGAGAGAGGGTGAGTGGTTAGGAGCTCACATTGCTCTTGCAGAGACTGAGGTGGATCCCG
>NC_022025.1:12934016-12939128 GCF_000317375.1 Microtus ochrogaster | reverse complement strand
TGTAGACCAGGCTGGTCTCGAACTCACAGAGATCCGCCTGCCTCTGCCTCCTGAGTGCTGGGATTAAAGGGGTGTGCCACCACCGCCTGGCTAATTCTATTAAAAAAAAAAACAAAACCCTTAAAAGCACTTACAAGTTCAGCAGTTACCAGCACTTCCAGAGAGAGACTGGGGGTTGATCCCTTTCCCCCCTTCCCCCCATGGTCTTACAACCATCTGCAGCTCCAGTTCTGGGGACCGTGCTCTCTCTCTGGTCTCACGTGAACTCATCCAAGATGCCCGGCATTCCCATGAAGGTAAAACAAGAATTTTATCTCCAAGTTTTGAAATGCTTCACCTCTAAACTTGAGAAGTATGGCTACCTGGACTTTGGCATTGGTTAAGTTTGCTGTTATGGCAGCCACATAGAATTTCTCAAACCTGAACACTTCAGTCAGGCTCTGTCTGAGACCCCCAGGACAAAGAGGCAGACCTGGCTCCCATGACGTAAATAGGCTCATCCTAGGCCGTAGGAAGAACTCAATGTGAGCGTACCCCACTTGGAAATGCCAAACTAAGGTTCTTTCTGAGTTGGACATGAGGTTGCATCCCTAGAATATTTTCATAACCAAGTTCTTCCCTCATAGTCTAGAAGCACACATATACAGCTGGTCTACACAGAGCACCGTCCAGCAAACTCACAGAGTTCACAACTGAAGGCTTTACATGCACTTCACGTCCTGACCACACACAAGGTGAGAGGCACAGAAAAAAATAAGGTCAGAAACAAGCTTTATTTACACAGGGATAGCAAAGATATCAGTAACTCAAATACTGAATAATTCAGCTTTGGGTTGGCTACAAGTTCCTGCCTCCACAACCCTGTTCATGGCAGCTTAGAACTACACTTGGTACTTCCCATCAGGTCTCCGGTGTTCTGGAAGTCAGTCTCTCACAAAGAAGACGTTATATCCAAGTTCTGTCAGAGCGCCAGCCAGCAAGGCCCACAGCGGGATGAAGACATAGGAGAGGTTCATGGTAGTGAACTGTTCCAGCCTCGCGCAGAGTGCCAGGCAGAAGGCCAGCTTGAGTAACATGGCGACGAGGTACCAGGCTTTCTTTTTGATATTGTGTGACCCATGCCGGGGGTCAAAGCCAGACTTACACCGTCCAGCCATTTTCACGATCAGCATGACGAGAAGGATAGTGTCAAATATCCAGACTGGAATAAATATGAGGAACCAGTTCCAAGGGGCCTTCTCATCCAGTTTTAACACCAACATGATCAGGAAGAGTAACGTGAAAAGCCAGGTGAGGAGTACTCTCTGAGCCAAGGACATTCTCATTTACACAGTTTCAAGAGGATGTTTCAGGGCTGAGGTAAGGGAGATACACCCTAGAAAAAGAAAAAAGCTCAGGTGTGACAGCAGAAATCACTTCTATTCCTTTAAGTTGGCTGCTTCCTACTTCCCAGTCTTTCTAATTTAGAAAACACTGTCCTGTAGCAACAACCACCACTTCTGTATGCATGCAAGTATGCATATACATGTATATTAAAAACATTCTGTCCTGAATTATGTGTATGTGTGTGTGTATGCATGCAAGTGCAGGTGCCCTTGGGCTGGAGGTGGCAGATTCCCCTGGGACTGCAATCCTCCCTCTAGCAGCCTGCAGTTCTCCGTAGGAGCAGCCTGTTCCTGGCTGCAGAGCTGTTTTCCCAGCCACTGCCATCTCTTCCAGTCCATCACTGTAGTGCTAAGATTTTTAGTGTAGACACTGGGTATGAACCTATTCAAGAGCAGCTGGTTTCTTCTCAGCGCTACCCCGCAAGCCCACGCTGTGACTATTGCAACTCAGCGATGATCTTAAGCTCTCTGCACACTTGCAAACCTATAGGCTTGCATTTAATTTCAAGAGGTGCTAACACTGAGCACCTGAGGTCAAAGCAGTGGACCAGGCAATGCGGTTTGTAAGGGTGAAATGGCTAATATAAACTCAATGCATGAAGACTGCAAAGTTGCTGCTGGGCTAAGTAACGCAGAAGGCATCGACAATCCCTGTTTCCTACATTTGTAAGTATTTTCTTGCTAAACAGACCACTAAAAAAACTATGTATTTTGTCATTACTTCATGTCTAATTATCCTATGACAAGGATCTTTTACATCACTATTCTAAATCTACTCTAAAATACTTATTAAAAAAAACTTCAAGTCTACGTATGTCTGCATGTGTATGCCACTTGTGCAAATGCCCTTAGAGAAGAAGAAAATGGCAACGCCTAAGACTTTTTCTGAATGTGAGCATGAGCTGGCACCCCTGGTGGAGTCCCTGGCGTGAGAGGTACAGGCAGTCCTGAACAAGCTAGTGTGGGTCCTGGGAACTGAACTCAGGTCCTCTGGAAGAGCAGTAGCTTTATAAACCATCACCATCTCTCCATGACCCTTACTTTTGTTCACAATTTAAGACTTACTGTTACTCTAGGATATATCCTCAAATCTGGAAGGCCTAGGATCCACTTCTTGCCAGAATATCTTCAATTTCTCTTATTTTTTTCAATGCTAACATCACTAAACTCATTCTTGAAACCTCCATTCTCAACTGGGATGGCATTAACTTATATCCTGGCTTACGGTATAAATAAGGTCTTACATCTAATTTTCACGTATGGATTTACAGACCATTAAGACGAAGGGTAGATACAACGGGAACTCAGAAGCCAAACCACATGCAGCTGGGTAAGGACTTAGGCAGGAAGGGATGGAAACAGCTGAGAAACGTAAGTCCTTTAGCTACGAGGGGAAGGAAATGGAACACGGGACTTGAGACCGGGAGAGGGCTAAGTGGAAGTACTTAGTCCTCTCTCCACGAAAGGTCCTGGAGACAGAACTTAGGTCATCAGCCTCGGTGGTAAATGCATTTACCGGCTAAACCATCTTGCCAGCCCGAGAAAAAAATACTTAGGAACGTAGACTCCATGACAAAGCCCAGGGGAAAATAAGCCCCTGAAAAAGGACACACTGAAGATGAACAGACTAGAGAGGAATAGACAGATCAGAAACCAAAGAGGCAAACAAAGGAATGGGTGCTAGAGAAGATGCAGGGAAACAGGAAGAGCTGCAGAACTGGAGAGAGGGAGCAGTGTGCTTAATTGTGCTGATGTGCTCTGCTCAAGGGTGGCAATCTTCAGCAAGTGCACATCCTTTATGGTTCGGCAGTTAGCTGTGGATGTCCTTGTGCCTTCTCAGACCCATCCATTTGCATTCGCTTGGGTTGTAAATGCTTTGGACTGCGGTATTTCGGCTTTTAGGTAGGCTTTCTTTTTTGAGACAGAGTCTCAGTATGTAGCCCTGGCTTGCCTAGAACTTTGCTAATACAGACCAGGCTGGCCTTGAACTCAAAGAGCTACCTGACTTTGTCTCCGTTGGGTTAAAGGCATGGGGGTGTAAAGGAACTGCTCATACAGGGCTCAGTTCTGGAAAGCAGTTTTCTTTACTGGTCCTTCCTTGCTGGAAGCCTTATACAGTGGAGTAGGATGGTTTTAGAAGCAGAGGTGGAGATGTGTGTAGGCTATTTAATTAACTACATATGTTTTTAATCCCGTGAATGTTTGCTCAGTCCCAACCTCTGATTTGGTCAATTTTAAGAGCCTTTACGAATATTTGTGATCACATGTCCCTTTACTGTAACTTTTCTGTATGCCACAGGATATGAACTTCTTTTTTTCTTCGCTCAGAACAAGTACCAAGTTGTCTGCAATGACCACAGGCATTTTAGGACAAGACACGGAAGAATGGAAGGACTTAAGCTTGTTGTGGTTATAAGTTTCTAATTGTGGGGCAAAACAAAACTCGATTGCAGGAAAACACTCTCAACAAGGAAAACAGCCTTAGCGATATTCAACTGACATTTAAAGGATTGCATAGGCTGAACTACAATGGTGATACAGATTCCAGTTTTACAAAAACGTCTTAATCGGGGTAAAGAGTTTATTTAGCTTTTACCACCACTCTCTCTCCAAGGGACGGTCAAAGGTGCACTCCAAGGCTGAGATTTACTCAATAGATATTTCCCACACAGGAGGTAGGGTTTTTGCTCATGATTCCGGATCCACTGTGCAAACCTCCAGTTTTTGTTTTGTTTTCTCCACATGGAGATCTACAGGTCTCTTACCCTTTCGTCTGCATCTAGCGATCCGTTGTGTGCAGCAGGATCGGTCCAAGGTCCATCCCCACCATTCGATTTCCCTTCTCCCGCTACTGTCAACACTCTCCCAAATGAACTCTCCGTACCCAAAGGCAGCTCCGTTTCGTAAGATCACCGTTTCCGCTACAAACCCAGTGTCCTCCCAGCTGACAACCTGGCTGATTTTAGGGCGCATCAGCACTGGAAGGTTAAGGGTGCTGCTCAACTATCCCGGTCTTCGGTAGGCAAACGCCCACGGTGGTTTCGTGGGGCTGCCCTACCTCTCCCAAACCTATGCTGGAATTGAATGCGGTTTGTGCGAGATGTACCCGGTAGTCGACGAGCCGCGGCGTGATGGGCTGAGGGTCACCCAAGCACCGGGCGGCTCGGGCGGGTACTGAACGGGCAAGGGCCGAGCTCCCGACTCACCTGGCAGAGCGGCCGGCGGGAGAGCCGAGAGGACGGCGAAGGTCGGGAAGTCCGCCAGTTTGGGTCCTCGTCCTCTTCCACCCTGGTCCCCCCCATGAAAGCCTCAGCCGCTCACATAATTAGGAGAAGGTAGAGTTCCGCCTCTCCGAACCGCCGCAGCGGAGGCCCTGCACAAGCCAGGGCCCCGCCCACATCCGGGGCCGTTCCCACCGCCCTCGGCCTATACCGAAGCACGGAGAGGACGCTGGCCGCCTCTCTTCTGTACCTCCCCACTGGTCATTGGTCCATTTAGCCGCCAGTAACTGACGGCCTTCCCTTGAGCCCGCCTCCTATTCCTATTGGTTAAGAGAGCTGCCAGTCTAGCCAGTCTAGGCGTCGGCCCCGCCCCGCTCTCCCGGCCCCAGCGACCCGGGGACTGAAGCGCAGACTCCGTGGAGAACCGAGGGGCGGAGCGTCCCAGGGGGCGGAGTCGGGGCGGGCGGCGCAGACTCTGTGGCGAGCCGGGGGAGCGGGGCGGGGCG
>NC_022025.1:12932148-12933387 GCF_000317375.1 Microtus ochrogaster | reverse complement strand
GGCGGGAGGCGCGGGCTCGCGGTGCGGGCGCCCCGCGTGCTGCTGGCGCTGCCCGCGAGGGAGGACAAACAGCTGCTGCAGCAGCCCCGGCGCTGGAGCTGCGGATCCGGCGGTGACTGCAGAGGGGCGGCTGCCCGAGTCCTGTGCGCGGGCCTTGCAGGCTGCCTGAGGTCTGCAAACAATGCGGCGGTCCTTAGGCATGCTCACCTTTCTTCTGCCTCGTGTTGACAGCCCTCGTTCTGGTATTGTTCTGGCGTTGTGCTTTCTAACTCATCCCCGCCTTGCTAACTTCGGGGGTCATTTTGCTAACTATTTTATTTTTATCCTGACAAAACCGAGGAACCGCGTTAACATGTGCGACCGGGAAAGTAGACTCTGGAGCAATTAATTAATTTCCCTGTGGGTTTTCCATCCGTAGGTGCTGCTGAAATTAGGTGTGCAGTTCACAATTGTTTTTATCAGTGGTAGGTTTTGCTTACTTTGATGTTATTTTACGTGTCATACTTTTGCAGTTTTTTTTTTTATTGCTTTAACCAAAACATTTCTCGGGTTTCTTGCCTTTTTCCCCTTCTTCTGAGTCTTTGATTATAAACTTAACCATGACGTGGCTAGGTACTTTTGTAAATTCTTTTTCCCCAAACTGGATGGACCTGCGTAAGCACCGTAGTTCAAGACCTAACTTGGCATTACAGGCTGTAGATTAAGAGAGAAAGAAATGTGTATTCCTCTGAGTTTTATGGCTCAGACTCCAGATGAGAGAGAGGGCTGGCGAGGTCTAGGTAGATGTCTGAGCCATGTCTGCGCCCAGAAAACAAGGTGGTCCACTACATCCGCCCCCCCCCCTTGGAAGTGGTCTGCCTACTGCACAATGAAGCTGTTGAATGTCTCAGACAGTGGCAGTCTAGGTGTTAGGTGGGAAGGTTCTGATTTTCACCATATTGTAGTAGATCCTGAAGATGTAAGCATTTCAAGGGCAGCTCTCAGCATGGGCACTCTGCTTAGTCAAGCCTGCTAGAGTAAATATTTTAAAGGCCAAGTTGGCACTGGGCAGTTGATCCTAAAAATAAAGATGACTTGAACAGTTTTTAAGTGGAAACTTTTTTAGCTAGTTTGTTTTTATGTATAATTGTAAGGGATTTGGAATGTGAACAGCTTCACTAAGAGAATTTATGTTAATATGTTGAGAAAATGAAGATCAGAAAGTAGTTGGAGTATTTATTTATTATTATTATTATTATT
>NC_022025.1:12925296-12931952 GCF_000317375.1 Microtus ochrogaster | reverse complement strand
TGGCTTGTATTATTTAATCCAAGATTTCAATGGTAGTCAGTTGATGGGTTCACTTCTAACCAATTTGGTTACAAGGACTGCGTTTCAAGCGATTGTGCTTCACCACTCCGGTAAAAATAGCTTAGACTTGTATAAAGAGACTAATAGATAACAATGTTGCAAAGCGATAAACTGAATCAAATTCTCATCTTAACACGTGGAGTTCTCTGTGTAATGGGCAGTGTTGATGGTTGCTGAAGACACAGGGATGGAGTCAGGCATGCTGACTGTTCTGAACAGCCAATTAAGAGGAGAGATACTTAAACAAACGATAATATCTCTCTCTATTGTGAGAGCATGTGTGGAATCTGCCTGACTTTATGGAGAGTTTAAAGGACAGACACCAGCGCCAGGTGTGGTAGCATGTGCTTCTAATCCTGTCTAGCATCTGAGAGGCAGAAGCAGGGGGATGTCTGGGTTGTAGGACAGCCAAGTCTACGTAGTGAGACTTTTTCTCGAACAACAATGAAATGAGAAAGTCCCCAGAGGTTAAATACCTGCTGATCTTTCACTGTGAATGTGATCCCCACATCAGTTTCGTTATTTGTTTAGCAGAGAGCATAGAACTTCCAAGTAGCCAGTAAGGGGATGATGGGTAGAAGGTCCAGGGAGGAGCTGTCTGAGAGCCTTGGCAACCTAAACGTGTTTTCATAACAGGGAAGGAAGGCATGCCATACAGAAGGCAGTCTCAGAACATGAGTATAGACCGAGAGAATGGGAACTGTAGTTTTATATACAAGTACTTGTGAATACCAGTGGTATATACTAATTACATAGGATGTGTCTGGGCAGTGTGAGCATATCCACTTTTGATGGCTGGAAATTGCAAACCTATTACTAAATCGTCTTTGTTGCTGTGACAGAACATCATTACCAAGGCAACTTTACGAAAGAATTTAATTTGGGTTTATGGTTTTATAGGGAAAGAGTCTGCATCGGGCAGGACACTGTAATAGTAGTTGGGAACTTAGAAGGTTTTTTGTAAATAGGGCATCTGAGTGTAGCCCCGCCCATCCTAGAACTCTGTAAGGCCCGGCTGACCCTCTTGCCACTGTTTCCTGAGTTCTGGGATTAAAGGCATGCACCACCACTGCAGGTGGAGAACTTCAGTCTTGATCCACAAGAATGAAGCACATGGAGACAGAGAAATTGGAAATGGCTGGGCTTTTGAAACCTCAGAACCCACCCCTGCAGTGATGCAATTCCTCCAACAGGGCTGTACCCCCCCAGTTTTTCTCAAACAGTTCCAAACTGGGGGGGGGGAGGTTGTCACACATCCAAATACACAAGCCTGTGGGGAACCATTCTCGCTTAAACTACCACCTACATTAATAGAAACTATTTGTCTGTTGTTATAGTTTTACCCAATACTCTTCAGTACTTATTTCCCAAGTGTCTATGCAATAAATTTTTAAATGCGTTTGTCTAGTTCTAAGTTACAAACGAAGACTAACATAGCACTCCTAGAGGTGTTTACACTTCCTTTATGGATTCTGTTTTGTCATTCTTTATGCCCCCAACCTCTTTACATAGACTAGAAACTCCTTTATTGGTTGACTATTTTTTTGGAGACAGGCTCTCCTTGGCAGGCTGGGCTGGCCTGGAATTCCCTAGATGGACCAAACTGGCCTCGAACTCGGGTTCTGCTTTCTCTGCACCAGCACCTCCAGCCTGCTGTTGTAAAGCCAGCTCGAGATGTTTTAGTGGGGCAGGGTGTTGTCAATTGGGACTTCCCTTGAAACTGAGAAACAAGTTCTGGTTAGCGCGGAGCTGCACACGCGTTGGTTTGTGAACCGCCAGATGCATATGACTAAGATGACTAAGATGACAGTCCATGTGATGTTTGGGACAGCTGCGTTTGCAGTTCAGGATCTTAGTGCCATGCAAGTGGATAACATGGTTTTTAAAAAAAAAAAATCCAGAGGTTAGTTTGCAAATAAAAATGCTGATGGCAGGTGGTTTTTATGAGCACTAGGCAAGAAAGAAAATCTGCTGGGTTTAATTCTCGGGCAGTGAACATGAGCCGGGGCAGGAAATGGCTGTGGTGAAGAGCCTACCTGATGATAATCACAACTTGATTAGATGTGACATTTAATGAGAGGAAGTAAAGAGGAGAATGCAGCTTTCTGGTCGTTAGCTCATCTGCAGGAAATTTGAGAAGTAGTAGGTCATAAAACACTGGATACAGGATCTGAAAGATAGACATTTATGAAAGATCTTGGCAAGGTATGTACCCAGGTTTTCGTGTTCCGTAGACTGAGGTTTAGGTCTGAATTCTGCCGTTCACTAATTCGGCAACTGTGGGTTCATTGTTTAACCTTTCTGTAGTTTGGTTTGAGTCATAAAATAGAGATGTCTGTCTGGATAGACGTTAAAAACATGTAAGCGAGAGACTGGATGCCTTGACACAGTGCTTGGCTTCTAAGACTTACTCACAAGCCAATTGCTGTAATTATTTGATTATATTGAACTCTAAAAAACAAAAAGCCGCGCTGGGTGTGATCGTAGACACTTTTAATTCCAGCACTGGGGAGGCAGAGCCTGGCAGGTTTCTGTGAGTTCAAGGTCAGCCAGGACTGCATAGTGAGGCAACCTTGTCTCAGAAAAATAAAAGGAACAAGGGGAAAACTCTAAAGATAACAAAACCGAAAATGGCAAAGAGAAAAATAACTCAAGCTATCGTCTAGTCTGCTGAGTCATTCATAGGCAGAGTTCAGTGAAGAATTACTACAGCAGCGCGCGCGCGCGCGCGTGTGTGTGTGTGTGTGTGTGTGTGTGTGTGTGTGTATAAAATGAGTTTCTCACAGTAAGTACTTCAGACTCTCGAGAGTACATAGTTAATTCTTACTGCCCAGAACAGAATCACCGGGCTCAGGTCTCGCAGTGCGAATAAAGCGGACAGGCAAAGGGACTTGTTTTTCCTCACATCCCTTACTCATTTTCCTCCTAACAGACTTTAGTCTGTGTGTGTGGCGTGCATGCGTGCATCTGTGGTGCATGCACATTTGTCTGTGAGGCTAGGCCAGGTGGCATTGGGTGTCCTTCTCAGTCACTCTTCATCTTACTTGTTGAGATAGGGTAGGGTGTTGCTGGACTTGGAGCTCCGGGCCCTCCTGACTACGTACCAAGCGAAGTGATGGCCCTGCAGGTGCACTGCACCGAGCTTTATTGCGTGGGTTTTAGGATGCTCAGGCTTGCAGGACAGTAGTAATTAAATCATCTCCGTGGTTGGTTGTTTTTTTTTTTTCTCTTGGATTTTTGGGGGGCCCTCCACTCACCTCCCAAAAATCACACACAAAGACTTATTATTTCTTATGAATGCCCGGCCTTAGCTTCCTTGTTTCTTGCCAGCTTTTCTTAAATTGTCCTGTCCACCCTTTGCCTCTGGGCTTTTACCTTTCTCTATTTTCGTATATCCTTTCTTTCCTTCTTATTCCATGCCTGGCTGTGTGGCTGGCCCCCTGGGTCCTTGTTCTTGCTCCCCTTGATCCCAAATTTCTCCTTTCATTTATTCTCTGTCTGCCAGCCCCACCTAGCCTTTCTCCTGCCTTGCTATTGACTGTTCAGCTCTTTATTAGACCATCAGGTGTTTTAGACAGGCAAAGTAACACAGCTTCACGGAGTTAAACAAATGCAGTTAAAAGAACGCAGCACATCTTTGCATCGTTACACAAATGTAACACATCTTAGAATAATATTCTACAGCACATCTCCCAGCCCCTTGTTCTTAAATCCTCAATAGACACAGCCATTATTTCATTTTTAAATGTTTGTTTTTTTCAAAGAAAACTTTATTATTGTGTCTGCGTATGATACATGAGCGTGGGTGGGTCACAGCTGCGTGTGCAGGTCAGAAAGCACCCTTGTGGATTTGGTTCTCTCCTTCCCCCTTCCCGTGAGTCCCAGGGATCCATCGTAGAAAGTTAGGCTTGTGTGGGGAACGCTTTCCGAACGCTGAGCTTTCTAGCTGGGCCTTGTTCTTCTGCTGCTGCTGTGCCGAAGCACCATGGCCAAGGCAGTTTACGGAAGAGGTTGCTGGGGTTTACAGTTTCAGAGAGTGAGTCCGTGGCCATCCTGGCAGGGCACATGGGTGGCAGGCAGGCCAGGTGTTGGAACAGTAGCTGAGAGCTTATGTCTCAAGCAGGAGTGGGGGTGAGGGGAAGAGGCAGCGTGGATTTGGAAACCTCAGACCGGGGACCAAGCATTTAAACATGGGGATCATTTTCATTCACACCAGCACATTCCGCCCCCGGGCTCCCATACACTTGTAGCCGTATCATAATGCACAATGCCTTGAGTGCATCTTCTCAGTCAAGGGAACTTAATAGAAGTTTATTGGGGTGTTACGGTTTCAGGAGGGTTGGTGGGGAGAAGCATGGCAGCAGGCAGGCATGGTGCTGAAGCCGGTGCCGAGAGCCACATCTCACCCTAAGTACAGGACACAGAGAGAGCCAACCGAGAAGAGTGGGGGCCTTTGAAAGCTCAAAGTCCGTCCCGAGTGATACAGCTCCTCTTTTCAAAACGGTTGCATCAGCTGGAAACCAGCCATTGAAGCATGCGAGACCGTGGGCAGTTCTCACTCAGAACACCACAGCCTTATCTTTAATAGAGTGCTTTATTCTTTAACAACTTCATGTAACCTCAGCTGCCTCCTCCCATGTGCCCTCGACCCCATCGTGTCTGCGTCTGCTGTTTCTTCTTTTGTTAACCGACCCTGTCTAGTTTAGTGCTGCCTGTGGGAATGGCGACCCGTCTTGTTGGCTTGCTCTTGTGTAGGTGACCTTAGCTGGAGTCAGTGTATGGGTTGATAGCCATCATGTCCAGGGGACAGCTGTCCTCCCATCTCCTGCTCTCTCTTCTGTGTTTCCTGAGCATTGGGCACAGAGTTTGATACAGATGTCCCATTTAGGGCTGGGCACTCAACAGCCTCTTATCCCCGACACTTTGACCAGTACTTTACCACCTTCTAAGGAAGCTTTATGACCCCAAGTTGAGGACAGCACTAATCTGTGTAGTAGGGAGACCCCTCGCTCCCGGCTGCCCAGACCCGAAACAGTCACTCAGAAACTATCATTTGAATCACCACTTGGCCAATAGCTTAAGCATATTTTTAGCTAGCTCTTATATCCTGAACTAACCCATCTCCATTAATCTGTGTGTCACCATGTGACTGTGGCTTACCAGCAAGGTTCCATCTGGCCTCTGTCTCTGTGGGGCTACATGGCTTCTCCTTGACTCCGCCTACTCTGGAACTAGCTCTTGTAGACCAGGCTGGCCTCGAACTCACAGAGATCCGCCTGCCTCTGCCTCCCGAGTGCTGGGATTAAAGGCGTGCACCACTACTGCCCAGCTTGGATCATGTTGACGATAGCAGGCGCTGATTCTTCTTGTGGAGTAGGCGTCAGGTTCATTCCTTCTAAGACCTCGGTGCCAAGCCATTAATAATATAATTGTAGAGGCTTTAATAGCAAGGGATCCCTGGTGACAGAGGCTAGTTAAACTGTGCGTCTCCTGAGTGTTTACATCGTACATCCCTTTGCTTGCTTTTGGGTGCTGAATATACGGATGTAAAATTTGTCGAGAAGTAAATTGGCCTTGTTTTACTCTTGTATTCCCTGACAAGAACCTGGATGTTTCTTTTACTATGCCAGCTGAAAATTGTGGAGTATCTTTAGTCTTCTACCCCATGTTGTCTGTGTCGAATTAATTACTACATTTGATTTTTCTCGCTACTAACTATTTAACCATGCTCTCTGTCTCAGTACCCACAATTGAAAAACAAGAGACCGAAACCAAACCCCTTTGCCTGACTTGGTTTAGGCCCCCATCATCTTTCAAGTTAACCTTGTTTCTTTCTTCCCTTTTCATTTAGTCTCTTAGTCATCAATTTTTATCTAACACGAAATGTGCGTGTGCCAGTTACACAAGTACAAGATTCTCCATGTACTTTCGGTCTCAGCAGTTTGCGCGGTTATCTTTCTGGGTCTGGGAGTTTCTTTCAAGGGAGAATTTTAACTGCATGCTAATGCTTTTGTTGTTGTTGACAAATGGCTAGTCAATTTATTTCTTCCTCACTGAGCATCGATGTCTTGCTTCTCTGAAGGGATTGCTTCATTTAAGCTGTTAAATTCACAGGCATAATTAGTGCTCCTAAGCTTTTTAAGGCCTGTGGGATCTGTCGTCAGCTGAGCACGGTAGCACATACGCTTGGGAGGCAGAGGCTGGCAGATCTCTGTCTGAGTTGAGGCCAGCCTGGTCAATGTGGTGAGCTCTAGGCAAGCCAGGGCTGCACAGGGAAAGAGAATCCAAAGGGAGTGGAGGTGTTTCTACTCCTAGTCTTGACTCTGGGAATCTGTCTCAGCCCCCCACCCCCCGGTGGACTCTGACTAAGGGTTTATCTGTTGTTGACTATACCAGTGAAACAGCCTTTGGTTTCCTGTTGATTTTTTTTTTTTAATACTCATCATCAGTGATTTATATTCCTTATTATTTCCTGTCTGCTGTTTATTTACCTTGAATTTTGTTTCTCTCGACTTAATTGATATCCTGAGCTGGCAGCTTAGCTCATTTAAAATTTTTATCCTCCTGCAAAATAAAAGTTTAATTTTAATCCCAGC
>NC_022025.1:12921149-12924961 GCF_000317375.1 Microtus ochrogaster | reverse complement strand
TGTGCCGAGCACATATCTGTATAAAATCTAGCACCCACAAATAATAGAAAACATACTGTTTTGTCAGAGGTTGGCTTAATCTATTAGTGTGATTAGTTGCATCCTGTAAATGATAGAACTTTGTTCTTTATGGCTAAAAGTGATTCCTTTACGAATATTTGTCCAATTTTCTTACCCATTTTTCTACTGGACAACTAAGGAGATTGCATAATTTAGCTCTTGTGAGTAGTACTGTCGCAAACACTGGTGTGCAGTCTGTGTGATGCTGCCTGGGAGTCTGTGGGTGTGCACTCAGGATGATGGAGCTGACTGTGCAGAGGACGTGTGCCAATTCTTAGGAGCCCTCCACACCGACTTCCAGTGACGAGACCATGTGCGTCTCCACCCTTGGCCACAAGTCCCTTCTGTCTGCCCGAACCAGCGTTTGCTGCTCTTGTTTTCCTCACAGCTGACATTCTGACGGGAACAAGGCGGGATCTCAGTGTGGCTTTGATTTGACGGCTAGTGAAACAGAACAATTTTTCATGCTTATTGGCCATTTAGTTTCATCTTTTTTAAAGAACTGTTCATCACCTTCTCTAGATACTGTTGGTAATTTGAGCCTATATATTTTGGTATCTTACATCTTTGTTTCCTGTTTTTTATTAAGATTTTTAATCGTTTATTTTGTGTGCGTTGTCTGTGTTTGTATTTGCACACGAATGCACGTGGGATGTCCACAGGCAGGAACGGGCACTGTGCATGAGCCAGGACAGCTGTAGGATTTGCTTGTCTCCTACCGCGTGAGTTCCTGGGGTCAACTCAGGTTGTCAGGCTTGGTGGCGAGCCCTGTTACCTGCTGAATCATCCTACTGGCCCCAGTTTAATTTTAGTAAGACATTTTATTAACCCTCAGCATGATCCTGTCTGTCTGTTCATGGTGGATTAATTTTGTTTTCGAAATGGTCTCATTTTGTAGTGCTGAGTGGTCTGGAACTTGTGGTAATCCTTCTTACTCTCTTCGCAAGTGCTGAGATTACAGGCGTGTGCCACTACACTGGCGTGGTTCTGGTTTACATGATTCACATGCTCTTGAAAAGAATCCTGGGTGGAGTTGTGGACAGCGAGTGAAGCCAAGTTGGTAGCCAGCGTTAACTCTTTACTACCGTTGGGTTTTGTCTTTATTCTTGTACTTAGTCTTCAAGGGTGTTGAAGTCTTTCATTGTGGACTACTTGGTTTTCCAGCACTTTTTTCAGTCATTGCCTAATATATTTTGAAGCTCTGCTGCTGTATGCGTTCATATATTTTAAGTTTCATGATCTCTGAATGAATTGGATCCCTTTCTCCAATTAGAGGTAGAGTTAGGGTCTCTCCTTATTTCTGATGATGTACTTTGGTCTGAAATCTACTCTCTATGGCCTGTGAGTTTCTTTTGATTACTATTAGTGTAGAATATTATTTTAATTATTTTTGGTTTTTGATTTATCTCATTTTTCTCAAGACAGAGTTTCTCTGTGTAGCCCTGGCTGTCCTGGAATTTGCTCTGTGGACCAGGTTGGCCTTGATCAGAGATCTTCCTGCCTCTGCCTCCCTAGTGTTGGGATCAAAGGCGTGTGCCATCATGCCCAACTTATTGTTTAAAGTTTTAGATTTTACTTATTAATTTGTGTATTTATGTATAGATGCATGTGTATGTGTCTTGTGTATGTATACACGTTGTGCGAAGTCCAGAGGTCCTTGTCAGGTGCTTTTCTCAATAACTTTTCCACCCTGTTTTTTGAGACAGTGTCTCTTTTGTTGGTTAGATTGGCTGGCGATCACACACCAGGCCCAGAGATTTATGTGTCTAAGTGAGGTCCTGGCGGTAGCATCTTAACGCTGGCTTGCATTTTAAATTCACTTTATTATTTCTTCTGTTTAATTTGGACCATTTTCATTTATGGTTGTGATGTTGTTGGTTTGAAATCTACCATCTTACTTGCTCTTGTTTTTATTGAGATAGGGTCTCTCTGTGTAGCCCTGACTGCCCTTGCTTCCCTAGTGCTGGAAGCTGGGAATTGAACTCGGGTCTTCAGCAAACACAGTGCTTGCTCTGAACTGCTGGGCCACTCTCCACTCCCCAGCACAATTTCCTTTCTGAGGTGCTGTGTGTCAGACCAGGGCACGGTGTTGGCCACGTCATAACAGCCGTGTCCCCAGCTTACTGCATTTCTTTATCCCTGTTTCCTTTCTTCCTCGTGTTTTATACACGCACACGCAGAGCTACATATATATTCTTTTCTCCTAAATCACTTCCCCCCTTTATTCATAATGCCTTTTCTTACAGCCTCGTGTGCACAATTATCACATATGCTCACTCATAGATGGTTTTTAAACATAAAGCAAAGAAAGCCAGCCTACAAACCACAAGCCCAGAGAACTTAGACAACAATGCGGACACTAAGAGAGACTTACATGGATCTAATCTACGCAGGCAGTAGAAAGTAGAAAAAGACAGGATCTCCTGAGTAAATTGGGAGCATGGGGACCTTGGGGGAGGGCTGAAGGGGGGAGGGCTGAAGGGGGGAGGGGAGAGGCAGGGAGGGGAGCAGAGAAAAAATGTAGAGCTCAATAAATATCAATACAAAAACTGGAAAAAAAGAATACTCAGTATGACTTTGGATTAATTTTTTTATGTGTGTGCGTGTGTGTGTACATGTGTGTGTGTCTGTGTGTGCGTGTATGCGTGTGGAGCACGTGTACAGGCAGAGACAACCTGCAGGAGTCAGTTGTTTGTGTACTGCCTCCTGGGTTTGGACTTCAGTTCTCAGGCTTGGCCACAAGTCCCTTAACTCTCAGCCTCTCGCTGGCTGTGACTTCGGTTTTTGAAAAGTGCTGACGTGGCTGTTAGGGCCTGTCATTTGATTTGTACAGAGAATGTTCATTCTAGTGAGGAGAATATGCATTGGGCTGATGTTGAATGGCAGGTGTTTCCTCGAGCTGTGGGTCTCGTTTGACGACCTGCGCACTGGTGAGAACGGGCTCCTGCAGCCTTTTCTCCCTTCCAGCCAGTCACCGTTCGCTGTCTGTACTCAGAACCGCTGTTGCTTCCTCTGGATTGACCTCTCAGAGAAGCCTGCTGCCCGGGCTTTTTAGGGCCCCATCTACAGCTCACTCCAGTCTCTTTCCCTCCACAGGCGCAGGGAGGTCCTGGAGGCAGCGTACATTGGGTCTTGTTTGTTTTCAATCACTTAGTTACTGCATGTGTGTATGCCTGGGGAATCTAACCCACCTCACTCAGATAATCACTAGGGAAGGCCTTCCCTGCTGTTTAGAGACCACTGTGTGCCTTTTTCTAGTTTTATTGCAGCGCCTTTTGCTTCTCTTACTGTTTTCTTTTATGGCGGCAGTATTTAGTCAACTACAGTATTTTGATTCCTTGTTTATTGGGTTTTTTTTTCCATCGTAGACTTTTCTTTTGTGGTTGCTGAGGCTTATAAAAACAATTTTGATTATAATTTTCTATTTTGAAATAATAACACTTGAACATTGTCACAGAATAGGAATGAACTAGAGAACAAGAAAACATACTAATATGAAAACCACATTTTTATTTCTTTTCTTCCCTCAGTTTGAATTTTAGATAGCCTATTTTGTATCTTTCTATATCACCTTTTGTGTGTTAATATAGCTACTTTTTTGATTTACGTACTATGCATATCCATTGGAGCAGTCTGTCTTCCCAGGAGTCTGCATCCAAGCTCTTACCTTCAACAGGCAGAGTGAGATGATCAGAGTCTGTAAACCAGCGCTCTTACACTACTGTTTGCTAGTGTACAGTCTGTAAACTAGC
>NC_022025.1:12906534-12921049 GCF_000317375.1 Microtus ochrogaster | reverse complement strand
TCTTACACTACTGTTTGCTAGTGTACAGTCTGTAAACTAGCGCTCTTACACTACTGTTTGCTAGTGTACAGTCTGTACACTAGCGTTCTTGCACTACTGTTTGCTAGTGTACAGTCTGTAAACTAGCACTCTTACACTACTGTTTGCTAGTGTACAAACGCTCACATTTCACTAATTGCGAGAGCCTGTGCTTTAGAACAAACGAAGGTACAGGATCATGTGACGTTTGATTGGCACGTCTCTGGTTTCCTTTAAACAACAGAATAGTTCTCGGATCTATATTTGTATCTCGTGATTGATGCTTTTAAAGCTTCGAGGCCGTTATTTTGTCGAACATCTTCCTGTATTAGCTCGGCTGATGCTTCTTCATGTTTATAATCGGGATTCTTGGGGCAGGAATACCTCAGACATGATTCTGTTCTCTCTCTCAGCATATGAAGAATCGAATGCTGTAATAATATTTCTGATTATTTGGTTGAGGAGCTCAGCTGGGTTTCTCCATCATAGCTCCACTTTGTTTGTTGTTGTTTTCTTTTTCAGAGACTGCCAGGGCCTTCCTACTATGTCCTCAGGCTGCCCAGGCTGTGCTCTCACTGGGAAACCTCCCCCTTAGCGCCTGCAGCGCAGAGACACTGGTGTGTACCGCCACATCCCGTACTAAGGTGGTTTTCCCTCGTTTTGTTTTTTTTTTTTTTCTTGGAATATCCTTTGTCTATTCTTTGACAGTTTCACACACGTACACTGATCTCTTTATCAAACCCAGCTCTGCTGTTCTCCTCTTACTGACACCCGGCATGACTCTCTCCGCCTTCACAGCCTTTCCTCTTCTGCTCCATCCTGCACAGCCAGTCCGTGTTTCATTCTGAGATTGTGTAGTTACTTGTTGATTTTAATAAGTTATTCTTCTGTCATTACACTATTTAAAAATGATTGTCAGAAGTTTTTTCTAATTCTGATTTATGTTTACTAAAATTTAATAAGGGCTTAATTTTAATTGCATTTGTGTATGTATCTTGTATATTAGCAGAATGGTGTACATGGGGAAGTCAGAAGATAACTCACGAGAGTTGGTCCTTTCCTTTCACTCTCTGGGTACCAGGGCTCAACCTGAAGTGGTCAGGCTTGGTGGCAAGCATCTTTAACCACAGATCCACCTTGCCCGCACAGGAATCCTTATAATAAAGTAGAACTTCTCTTTGATACTCAGTGTTAGTGTGGACTCATTGATGGATAATTTCTGTGCCAAAGTTCCTGTGAGTCTTGGCACATTGTCTTGTTTTATAAGTCAGCAAGATATTCTAGGATCGCTCTGTACTGGTTGTCCTGGCCCTGGAGACAAGTATTTATGTAAGGAATGTGAAATGGGTTTAGAGATCTCACTGCTCCTGAGGAGGAATCACTGCGGCTAGGCCTGCCCAGCGGACACAGTTAAATGGATATGATGTATATGTGCGGGGATGGCCTGAAAGAAATCGTGAAGCTGAGTGTGTCTTTACAATGTGGGAATTGTAGCTACAGCGCCAGCCGTTTGGGAGACCCCCTCTGACACAGTGCAAGTGTGAGGTTTATGGGATCTTGTTCCAGAAAAATAATCAAGAGGGCTGGGATTCAGTCTGCTGAGCCCTGAGTTCATTTCTCAGTTCTGAAGAAAGAAAGAGCCAACTCCACTATTCTTCAGATGACGAGACATTCTTGAGACAAAATAATTGCTTTATTGATCAACCCGATTCTAGGAATGGCCTAGATTTATTTTAGAGGAAGGCAACCAAACGGGAAAGGCTCTGGCTGTCTTCGCAGCTCTGGGGAGATATGTGCTGACTTCCGTTGTCCGTGCCTTCGGAGCTGTTCTGACGCTGGCCGTGTCCAGCAGGCTTTGTAAAGGTGGTCCTCCCCGCATCCGCTGCCACGGTGTCCCTCGGCCTTCGCCGGCCGCTCCTTGCCCCGGTCAAGCGTGCGGTCACTTCACGGAGCTTTCTCCAGAGCTCATTTTAGTGATCTCTGTCCTTGTGCTTTATGGCCCTGCTTTGACTTCAGCTGCTTTATAAGGGAGTGAAGTTAATGCCCATGTTTAGTTTGCCATCTTTTCTCCTAGAGTCTGAAATATTTAATCTTATTCTTACGTTAGTGGGGAAGATTGCTTTGTGGATAAGCGTGCTTTCTGTGGAAGAATGAGGCCTGGGTGCAGACACCCGTCCCTCTCTAAGTGGCCGGGTGTGACGCTGCTCTGGGACCTGTGCTGAGGGTTAGTAAGACCCTTCTCGAGGAATAAGACAGAGAGTGACAGAACAGGAAAACCCGTGTCCTCCTCTGGCCTCTTGTGCATGCACAGATACACATAGCCACATACATGTGCTCACACACAACATACACTAACACACATACGCACATGTATTTTCATACAAATCACTCTTGTAGTAGTAATACAGTTATTTGAACTTTGTTGAGCATTGGTTTTCACAGGTGAAATTCTGTAGCGGATAATCTGGGCCAAGTGAATGTGAAGTAATAGGTAAGGAGGAGGGAAACGCTGTGGAGGGGAGACGGCCTTTTAGGGGTAGAAGCAAGCGCCTTTCATGTGTGTTGGGGGTGTGTGCAGTCGGAAGCACAGGGGTAGTTGGATGCGCATGCACAAGAGGCCAGAGGAGGACACGGGTTTTCCTGTGTAGATGCAGTAAATCTATAGCCAGTTTGTGAAAGGAAGACCTTCTGTTTGTAGCCAAATAAGCATTTTTCTTTCTCTTTTAGGCACTGGGAAATGATTAGCTGTTTTAAAGGAATGAAATCAGTGTTTTTAAGTACTGAAATGAAATAAGGAATGGGTCTGAGTAGTGGGGGGTGAGAAACATCGGGCACGCACTAGTTGTGTGGAGTGGGCCAGGGAGATGTCGGAATGGCTGGCTGTGTGGTGAGTCGCCTTCCTGCTAACTGACTGTTCGTGCGTCAGACACAGGGGGGGACGAGAGCAGGGGGGGCTGGAAGACAGACTCTAGGGCTCCCAGCTTGGAGACTGAGTGCACAGTACTGAGGGGTAGGAAAAACAGCCGAGGCTTTGGAGATGCTTTCTTGGGAGACTAATTCCCAGTTTTGTAGTGCTGCTGTTTAATATCTTGAGTTTATAGGAAGGATGGAAACCGTGTCTTTCACTTCCTTCTGTTAGAGACGACGGAAGTTAAAAGCACAGCTGCTGCCGGTTTATAGTCCCATCTTCAAACGTTAGACTTTACTTTTTAGTTGTTTTAGTATAAAACACCGAGTTTATTTATCGAAGAAAAAAGAGGCTGAAAAGCAAATCCAGTTGGGCTGGAGAGGACATCTCATCTGGGGAAAGCTTCATCCTCACACAGACAGTACGGGGGAGTTTACCTGTGATCTCAGCATCTGGAGGAGGTGGCCCAACAGAAGTTCAAGGTCATCCTCACCTTCATAGTAAATTTGGGAGCACCCTGGAGCATGAGCTCTACCTCAGAAGCAAACATGAAAAAAGTCAAACAGTGAATGTAGGATTCCTAAGTAACCGAATAAGATCACAGCCTTTTCTTCCAGTAAATGAAAAAGGGGGGATGGATGTGGGAAGAGGCTGAGAGACTGAGGTACCAGATGAAGACCACAACTCTGCTACATGTCTAAAAAAGTAGTGAGTAAGAAAAGTGAAATACAGGGAGAGGCGCTAATCCTGGTCACCTGCTAGAGGAGATAAAGAAACACGGAGTCTGCACAGAGAAGCATCCTGAGAGGCCCGGAGGCAGCCGCACAGTCAGATATCGCTCTTGAGATGACCCTGCCCGGAAACGCTGCACTCCGCAGAGTCAGAGCAGGGCTGCTCTGATCAGCATTCTAAAGAGAGGGCAGGAGCCAGGGCTGGTGAAGGCGGGCTGCCTCCTGACTGCAGCCCCGCACAGGGCCCTCATGACCCCAGGATTGCTGCACTTAGACGTTAGCGCTCTCTTTTGTTTGTCTTTGGATTATAGGAAAGTAGACTAAAATCAGTAAGCCGTTCTCAAAGTGAAGTTTGTGTTTACGGTGTGCATATCCATGCATGGAAACCAACGCTGTCTAAGCTCTGTGGGGCCGGCAGGTACTGTTTGAGAGAACCTATTGACTAGAGTAAGTAGATCTCAGAATAGCCCCCTCCGTTTTAGACATTTCAAAACGGGGAGGCAGCTTCACCCATAAGCTGCTGGAACATTCTTCCCTGTCTGGCAGCCGAGGAGTGTTGTGTCTTTAACAAGAGATCTTAGCATCTAGTTATGGTGGCAACCAAGAGTAGATAAAAACAGTAGTGTTTGCTGTTTGGGGGTGGTGAGTGGAGGGTGGAAGGGCTGTAGGGCTTCCTTACTAGTAATATTCATAGTTAGGTATCCCATGGATAATTTAATAACTCATGTCTGCTGGGCGGTGATGGCGCACGCCTTTAATCCCAGCTCTTGGGAGGCAGAGGCAGGCGGATCTCTGTGAGCTTAAGGCCAGCCTGGGCTACAAAGCTAGTTCCAGGACAGGCTCCCCCGCTCCAAAAAAAAAAAAAAAAAATCAAAAACAACCCATATCTTCTAGGGGGAAATGTTATCTACCTGTGCAGGGTACTTGTGTTTAAACGCCCTTTAAAAAAAAAACAACTCTATTTTTAAAATTAGTTTACAAAGTAGTGGGCTTTCATAGAGCCTTAATTTTTAGTTGTCATTGATTGGTGTGTAGGAGAGCTGTTTTTTTTCCTGTGTTAAATTTGCTTTTTGACATGTTGCAGAAATCGCCTATCAGTTCTCACAGTTTTCTGGTGGAGTCTCTAGGGTCTCTTATGTGTAGAATCATGACATTCACAAATAGAAATTCTTTTCCTGTTTGTATCTCTATTTGCATAATTGGGTGTATTTTTGGTGTAGCGGACGCTGAATATGAGTGGAGGAAGAGACTGGACGCCCTCGGTTTGTCCCTAATGCTGGAACACCAACACCTGCTCTTTTCCGAGCTTATTTTACTTGGAATAACGTTTCATCCATTATGCTAAAATAGTGGGTTTTGTTGGGTTTTGCTTTTGTGGTAAGGTTTGTTTCTTGGAGGCAGCCAGTAGACGGTTCATGCTTTTTGATCTAGACCTATTGAGACCACTAGATTGTTATTGTTGAAAGGTGTGCATCGGGACATTGAGACCACTAGACTGTTATTGTTGAAAGGTGCGCATCGGGACAATGAGACCACTAGGTTGTTATTGTTGAAAGGTGTGCATCAGTTCCTGCCATTTTGTTGATTTTTGTCATGTTTGGTTTCTTCTTCTTTTCTTAACTATTAACCTAGTGTGGTTTATTCTTTCCTTTGGCTTCACGGGCAAAGTGTTTTCTTTCTCAGCTTGAGAATTCCTTCAAGAATGTTCCGTAGAGCTGGCTTAGTGGTCATAAATTCCTTTAGGCTATTTTTGTCATGGAGAGCTTTTATTTTTCCTCTGGTTATGACAGCTTTGCTGGAGCAGCTCTGGGCTGGCATTGTTTCGTCACGCAGTGCCTTCCTTGCTGCCTGCAGAGTACGTTCTGCTGTGTGTATTTCACATGTCAGTGATGGTAGGTGACAGGGGTTCTTTTCCTCCTCTGTCTGTTGGGGTACCGCATGCTTCTTGTATGTGGACTGATATCTCCTTCCCTAACTCTGGGAAGTTTTCTGTCATAATTCTTTTTTAAAGATGCCTTCTTTGCCTTTGGAAATGGATTCTCCTATGCCTCTCCACAGATTCGGTCTTTTCTGATGATTACGTATGTCTTATTCCTCTACCTTTTCTTCAAACTGAGGTATCCTGTTCTTTTCTTGGTCTGTTCTATTAGTGAGACTTGGAGGGTTTTTCCTTAGTATTTTCCTCATTTCCAGCATGTCAGATTCTTTCAATATTTATATCTGCTTTTTAAATTCATTATTAAAATTATTAAATTCATACCTTGCAACATCTTTATTCAGTTGTTTGTTTAAAAATGTAAAGGAAACCTTAGGGTTTATTCTTGGACTTGTTTGAATGTACTTTAATAATTATTTTGAGTTTCTTGTCAAGGATTATACTTAACTCTCCATCACTGGGTGTCATTACGATAGAATTAATTATTTTTAAAGGAATCATGTTGTCTTGGTTTTTCATGTTTGTCTGTGTTAGCATTACATATTTAGTGTTTCCTTTGCTTGCCTTTTCCCCCACAGCAGCTGTGTTCTTTCAGTTGAAGTATTTGCAGTATTCATGTGTGGTCCAGAGCCTGGTTCTCCACTCTGGGGTTGCAGGCACACGCTGTCATCTCTGACCGCTTTCCTGAGGGGATTGGGTGGGGAGACCACTCCAGCTTGAGGTCAGCGTGGGGCAGGCAACAGAGGTCCTCTGACTCTGTAACTGCTGCAGGGTGAACATGGATATGGGCCAGGGTAAGGATTAAGTACATGAGCTGCGCCTGTAGTACCAGCTACCAGGAGGCAGATGGTGAGGGTTCCCGAGTCCAGGAGTCCAGGCAGGAGACCATTCCAAATCTAAAGTTTAGAAAGGTTAGGGCACGTGCAGGAAACGACTCAGAAGTTTGCTCTTTTACCCGCCACCCAGCTCCCAAGTAACGCACACACCGGTCTTGGCTACTTGTGAATACCAGACCTTAACCTGACTTGTTTCTAACTGGCTTTTCTTAAATCATCCCGTCTACCTTTTGCCTTTGGGCTTTTTTTCTTTTCTTCTGTGTATCTTACTTTCTCTCTTACTCTGTGGCTGGCTGGCTGCTGACACCCTCCTCTCCTTGTTCTCTTGCTCCTCCTCCTACATTCTCCTCCTACTACACTCTGCCTGCCGGCTCCGCCCGTCCTTTCTCCTGCCTTGCTGTTGTTGGTGGTTCAGCTCTTCATTAGACCAGCAAAGCCATACTTCATAATAGGGCCACTCCCTGTGAGATTATGAGGTCAGTTCCATTCAAACCAGCACAGTGCACATGCAGACAGAATACTCGTATACACTGAATGAATCAACAAAGGTGCTTTAGACAGGCGGAGTAACACAGCTTTACAGAGTTAAGCAGATGCAGCGTAAACAAGTAACGCACCTTTACATCATTAAACAAGTGCCCCACAGCATAAACAAAAGTAACGCACCCTAGACTAGTTTGCCATGCACAGAAGCCCAGGAACAGTGAGGGTGTGAGGTTGGTGGCCCTCACGAGCCCCCCCCCTCCCCACAGCGCCACCTAGAACTGGCTAGAGCCACGGGAGTCTGGGGACGCCACCTTTCAGTTCATCGCAGCTGTGCAGGAACCATTTCCGTCCTTGCATGGATTCATCGTGGTGGGTTTGGCTTTTGTCTGTACCCTCAGGTTTTTAGGACCGTGGTTTACATTTTTAAAGCACCTGCAGCCGCTTCTCATTCACTTCCCTTCTTATTCCCACTTCTCTCTCACAGTCTTTTTTCCGCTTCTTAATTATAACCGTCCTTAGCTTTAGCAGTCTCTAAAACCTGGGCACCCTAACAGTATCCCTTCTTTCCCTTCTAGCTACTTTATTTACCTAGAGATGTTCTTTTCAAAATTATTGAATACTTGCTCCTTATCTTCACCCACCTTACATCCCTCCCACTTTAAATCTAATCCTATTATTTAATATCTGAGGATGCTATGTTCTACTCTAGATTGTTTATCCAGACATTTTGATGACGATGCATAGTTAGTAATTTTTAATGTTTAGATAAAATCAAGTAAAAGAAGTTTGGTTGATTGGATAAATTACATGGAATGCCTCTCTCTCTCTCTATCTCTCTCTTTATCTCTCTTTCTCTTTATCTCTCTTTCTCTTTATCTCTCTCTCTCTTATTTTGAGACAGGGTTTCTTTGTATCCCTGACTCTCCTGGAACTCACTCTGTAGACCAGGATGGCTTCGAACACACAGAGATCCACCCGCCTCTCCCTCCGGAGTGCTTGGATTAAAGGTGTGCGCCACCACCGCCCAGCCTAGTTATGTTTCTGTTAGTGACAATAAGATCATATGTATATCTGGGTCAAGCTTGGCTGATGCTTTCTTGTGGGCAAATCGGTAGTAAAACCACTTGAGTGGATGGTACTCCATAGTTGAGTTTTTCAAGTATCACATCCACCAAAACACAAAGACTTAATCGCACATACTGTGATTGGGTATTTGGAGGACTTTCCAGGCCTTGGAAACAAAACACAGCAAAGAATTCTTAAGACTAGTCGGGGTTTTTTGAGAACATGCTGAAATTTAGAAACCCTAAAATAGAAAAAGTTAACTCTCAAGGACCTGTAAAGTCTTTTCCTGGCCCATCTGGAAGCCCTACAGAGTAATAATAGAACCACAGCTGTCGGGATGGCAAGATGGCTCGGCTGTTCAGAGCTTTTTCGGGGAACCAGAATGCAGTTCCCAGCACTACCTGGCAGCTCACAGCTGTCTGTAACTCCAGTTCCAGGGTTCCAAAGTTCTCTCCTGGACTACATGCCTGTAGTGTGATGTTCTGCTCTTTGGAGTTTTTGAGGGATCCACTACCCAGCTCCCACACAAATCACACAAGGAGTCTTATTCTTTGTTACAATTGCCTTGGCTTGTTTCTTGCCAGCTTTTCTGTTTACCTTTTGCCTCTGGGCTTTTTCCTTCTGTGTGTCTTTCACTCTTACTCCAGGGGTGGCCCCTTGCTCCTCCTCTTCCTCCTTCTCCCTCTGTTTATACTCTGTCTGCCAGCCCCGCCTGTCCTTGCTCCTGCCTTGCTCTTGGCCATTCAGCTCTTTATTAAGTGTTTTAGACAGGCAAAGAATCACAGCTTCACAGAGTTAAACAAATGCCGCATACACAAAAGCACCACACCTTAAACTAATATCCCCAACACACACGGTGCACGTCTTAGAGGGTTTCTGTGCTGTGAAGGCATCATGACTATGGCCACTTGTACAAGGAAAACATTTAACGGAGGGCTCCCTTACCGTTTGAGAGGTTCGGTCCATTACCATCGCAGGAAGCGTGGAGACAGGCAAACTGATGTGGTCCTGGAGAAATAGCTGAGAATCCTACATCCTGTAGGCAACAGGAAGTCAGCTGAGACCCTGCTTGGTATCCCGGGCATGGGATACCTCAAAGCCCCGTCCCACAGGGACACACGTCCTCCAACAAGGTCACACCTACTCCAGGAGAGCCATACTTCATAATAGTGCCACTCCCTGTGAGATTATAGGGCCAGTTACATTCAAACCACCACAGTGCACATGCAGACAGAATACACCTATACACTGAATGAATAAATAATAAAAGAAAAATTTGAAAAGGTCTGAATATTTTGTTAGTCCCCCGCCCCCAAACCCAGATAGGGTTTCGACTGTCTGGTAGACCAGGATGGCCTCAGCTCACAGAGATCCACCTGTGTGCGGGGTGCCACAGTGCTATCTCTTAGATTGTTTTTGTTACTCTGAGTTCACGCTTGCCCATGATTCCCCTTAGAATGGGTGTTACCCTCTACTTCGCATTGGTTCCATTCTGGAAATTAAAAATTAAACATTTCTTTTATGAACTATCAAAATAGAGAATGGAATGGATAGCTGTTTCTCAGATCACTTTTTAATTTCATTTTCTATTCCAAAATTGGAGCCGTTTTTAGCATACAGTGTATTTTCTACAACCTTTCTATGTGATCTCTTCATTCTAGGTGAAAACATACAAACATTGAAGCTGAACCTGTGGGGGGGGAGGACGCGAGTCAAATAATCCAAGCTGACTCCGGAAAGAGTGTTCTAAGGTGTTCCTTTACTAAAGGAACGGGGTCCAGCCTCAAGGTGTGGGAAGAAGAGAGTGAGCAGGCTCTCTCTGGGCCCCCAAAAGTCACGCCCCAACCTGGTCCAGCCAACCAAAGGCCGTTGGCTGATGGAGGTTCCCATGGAAATGTTAATGAAATTGTAACAACTTCTAGACCACACTAGTGAATTCCACTGTGCTCACACCTTATTCCTTCTGTCAAAGTGTGTTTCATTTCTTTCCCCAGCCTCAGAACCAAGGTGAAGGAAAGTGTTCGACCCTTAGTATTTACTAGTCTTTTCAGAGGTAACTGTTAGGGTGCAGGAGAGGAGTTAGACTAGGATTGGGAGGTTTTAGTCCAAGTCATTTTATTGCACCTTTTAGGTCTGCAGATTATCCTGTTTTGGTTAAGTTATATGTCAGTAAATCAGCCATAGTTGTTATATTTTATATCTTTTAATGTTAAAAGGTGCGTGCTGTGTGCACCTTGGGGGTCTATGAGTCAGTTTCAAGTCTTGTCCACATTCATTTGTGATGGTGCTTCGGTTGGTAACTTCTAAATTTCTTTATAAATTTTTGTGTTTAATATAGTCAAAGAGCTGGTATGGTAGTGGCCTAAACCTTGACTCCACTGGGGTCAAACCACCCTTTCACAGGGGTCACATATCAGACATTACATTACGATTCGTAATAGTAACAAAATTACAGTTATGAAGTAGCAAGAAAACAATTTTACAGTTGGAGGTCACCACAACATGAGGAACTGTTACTGGTGGCAGCAGAAGGAAAGTTAAGAACCATTGAGCCCTAGGATGGTTCCTTAAAGGCACTGGACTTTTCTCAACATATTTAAGCCTGGGGTTGGGTTCAGAAGTACGTGCAGAAAAAGTGTACATGTAATAGAAGCACAGACAAAGATCATTTGAAAGTCTTGAGTGGAGGGATGAGGGGGGAAATTTGTGGGGAGGGGAGGGGAAGGGAGGGGGGAGGAGGGGAGCTGTTGGTTTAGTCTGTTTTGTGGGCCGCGGGGCTAGCGCTGGTGACAAGCTCAGGTGCAGAGAGCTTGGTAACTGAAGAGGAGACAGGGCTTGGTGCCATCGGATGTAGAGCCCTCCCGGTGCACACTTGGTCACTGGCATTTCTCCAGTCCTCCTCTGCAGCCATGGCAGTGATAGGTGCCCAGGGAGATGCCAGGAAGAGCATGGCCCCCTTTTCCCAAGTGTTTACCTTAAGTCGGGTGACCCGTACGGCTATGTTGTTTGTATGTTAGATGCCACACTTCCTCCTCGGTGTGGACAAAGAGACAAACTCCAGCGCTTTGTTTATTTCTAATGGGTGAACACTCAATAGAAAGACTTTATTTCGGAGGAAGATGATGAATGGAGAAAAGCCCAGAACGGGAATAAGAGGCACAGAGTGTCAGGTGGGAATAATTAGTTTTCTGAGCCCAGTGAGGCATGCTAGAACATGACTTGGTTCAGGAATAATGAGGAAAATACATTGTGTTTATTAATAGTTCATGGAGATTTGAAGCACAGAGAGTAGTTAAAAATCCGGCTTTTTAAAAACATAGACCTGTGCAAAGAATATTCCTCCTGGTCATTATTAGGTTGATAGTAAAAGCACCCTTCACCCACTTTCCCTTCTATGGTCGCCTTCTCTCGCTGCGAGCTAACCTTTGGCCCCACAAATGTGGAGGTTTACTCATTAAAGAACGGTTTCAGATATTTTGATAGATGTGGTGATTAAGCTCATATCACCGAGAATTAGCACAGACTGTCCATAGCAAAGCTGAAATGTCTACCTACGGTTAACCCTGTAGCTTTTATTCTTACTGTAACACCCATCCTTGTAGTTGATTGGAGAAGATCTGGCAGACAGAGAAACGGCACTTGCCGCACGAGCGTGAGGGGCTGAGAGTAAACCCAGCACCCATGTTACTGCTGCGTGTGGAGGAGCATTTCTGTAACTCCAGTGCTCACTGAGAGACAGTCTCAGAAACAAAGTGGAGAGGTAGACGAGATGGCTCGGTGATTAGGAGCACTGTCCCAGGTGCTCTCAGTGCGCATGCAGTGGCTTACAGCTGTGGCTAATTCCCAATTCCACAGGTATCTCGGTAACGTCTTTAGTTCCAGCACTCGGGAGGCAGAGGGGTGGAGCTCTGTGAGTTCGATGTCTGCTCTACATATTGAGTTCCAGGACACCCAAGGCTACATGGAGAGCTGCTGTCTCTGAAAACAAAACAAAACAAAACTGAAAATAAAAGCAAGTGCCGTTTTCTAGGCTATGACCCCCTCTTCTGGCTCAGTGGCCATTAGGCACTCACACAGTGCACATACGTACAAGCCAGCAAAACACTGATACACATAAAATGAAGATAAATCAGTATTTAAAGAAATAAGTAGAAAAAAAAGATCAAAGAAGATACGTGATGTTGACCTCTAGTATGCGTGTGAACACACATGGCTGTAGCCCGGCCACACAGGCTTCAGAGTCTCTATTCAGGGTGCCCAGTAAGTCTTTTAATACTCCCCGTCCATCAGTCTGTCTCTCGTTAGCTCCATGTATATTCATTTGAATATAGTTTATCATTAGCAAAACTTTAACATGAACAGTTACAATAGAGATGATAAGCTATAAGCTTGGACTGTTAGAGAATCAACACTGGAAATGCTTTAATTGCCCAGAAAATCATTTGTTATGTATTAATTACTTTTGTTTACTAATTTGATATCTGTTGTCTTTTTGCTTTTGCTAAGTTTCACTTGTCTGAAATTCATTTGTCATTGAGGGTGCTTTGTCAGAAGTCTGATTCAGAAGCCTGTCTCTGTGTGTGGCAGACCTGCGTGTAGAATTGGCCTGAGCCCCTCAATGTCACGGGAAGGTTATTGCTGAAGTGCTGGAGCAGGGCTAGCCGCAGGCGCACAAGCCTGGCGTCCTGAGTTCTAGTTCACACCCATGAGAAGGTAGGCTCCCACCCACGAACAGTGCTGCTGTGGACACACTCAGCGCCAGTGAATAAAAGTGAGGTCCTTGCTTCAGGAAGCGAGATTGACTCTGTAGATCTTATTCAAGGCAGACGTTGTCCTCATTTATACTAAGGATTTTCCCTT
Organism: Microtus ochrogaster; assembly: GCF_000317375.1. Classification (NCBI taxonomy): domain Eukaryota; kingdom Metazoa; phylum Chordata; class Mammalia; order Rodentia; family Cricetidae; genus Microtus; species Microtus ochrogaster. Next base: position 12,908,209 of record NC_022025.1, on the reverse strand, counting down.
GGTTTTGTTTAAATACTGTCTTTATTATTTCTGTTTGTTTATTTATTTATTGCTTGTGGTCATGTGTGTGGCATGGTGCACATGTTGACATCAGAACCCATCCTCTCCTTCCATCGTGTGGACCCTGGGGCTCAGGTTATTATTTCTGTTTATTTATTTATTGCATGTGGGCATGTGTGTAGCATGGTGCACGTTGATATCAGAGTCCATTCTCTCCTTCCATTGTGTGGACCCTGGGGCTCAGGTTATTATTTATGTTTATTTATTTATTTATTGCGTGTGGTTATGTGTGTGGCGTGGTGCACATGTTGATATCAGAGTCCATTCTCTCCTTCCATCGTGTGGACCCTGGGGCTCAGGTTGAGGTCCCTGGCAGCCGAGCCCTCCTGCTGGCCCTCAGTGTTGTTACTCATGTGTGAGAGAAGTTGGTGTGGTGAGAGAAATGAATGTAACCTCAGAGGGAACTTGCGCATCTCTGGATCTCATGTACACAGTTGAGACGTTGTGATCTTATGATAATCAGGCAGCTATTGTTATTCTTTTACTCAATTGTTTTCCACACTAAAGGAAGCGTTAAGTGTTTTCTTCTTAATAGATTTAAGAATTTTTAAATAGAAAAGTTAATAAAATTGGCATGTGCTGTCTGTTGAGTTCTGTGATAGGTATCTTATGTGTATTATTTGTAATGGCTAATTCCTCCTTTATACATGAAGGGAAACATGGTTTAAGGAACTTAATCAACGTCTCCAGTATTAAATAGTGGATGTTGGAGCCAATATTTGAATCAGATCCCTTGGTTTTGTGAGCCCTCTTTCCGTATATTTGGTGATTTGACAATAATTTCAAAATAGACTTTGCCTGGATTTGCCCAGTGTAAAGGTAGCCATTGATCTGCTAGGGATTGGCCCAGTGTAAAGGTAATCATTGATTCATTAGGAAAGGAAATGAATAATTTTGTGTGCAGCTGTCAAGAATACAAGCATTAAGTAAATTGTGCTTTAAACGTTAGAGGTTATCACCTCACATTTGAACTAATAGTTTTGTTATATTTGAATCCTGACATCTTCAGGAAGCCTGCATGCTCCCAAGAGTGGCATGTGACATTTGTGATGTTGTGATTACCCTGACAGGCTAGCTAGCATTTCTCCAGCTGTGGGTCCGCTGCACGTGGTAGGATGGGCTAGGTAGGGCACTTTCTCACTGATTTCCCAGAAGCGCTGGGGTGGTGGTGGTTGTCTTTGAGGATGCTGGGTTTTAGTGAATGCTCTGCCTAGAATCTGTTGTCTTACCACGTAGTCAGAGGTGGTGTCTTTAGCATTGCTGTCTTATGACCAGGGAAGTATCTTGGTGTTAACCGCTGTCGGTCTGAAAATCGTTGTAGGGCTGTGAAACTGCTGTCTTAGGTGACTATAAAGTAGATGGTAAACTGTCTGTCTTAGGTGACTGTAAGGTAGATGGTAAATTTCTCATTATCTGTTGTATTATGAGCGGTCGGGCTGTGTCCCTGGCACCCAGCCGCCCGCACAGCTAGCTATACCCGAAATAATTACACCGAAACTATATTCTTTTAAACACCGCTTGGCCCATTTCTATCTAGCCTCTTCTAGGCTAGCTCTCAACACCTGGACTAGCCCATTTCTAATAATCTGCTGTAGCCCACGAGCCGGCTTACCAG
>NC_022025.1:12891989-12905674 GCF_000317375.1 Microtus ochrogaster | reverse complement strand
ACTCCTGGAGAGTGGGAATCAAGTCATTTCCTTGTTTTCTCTCTGTACAGCTTAAAATGACGACTGTGTGATCTCAGCGGAATAAATGGCGTCCAAAGTCACAGATGCTATAGTCTGGTATCAAAAGAAGGTGAGTTGATGGTCAGAGCTTTTCACTTTTTTTTAAGCGTTTGAATTCCACAAATTGGTATGTATTTTATGCTATCGATTTAAGCCAGCTACTGCCTAAAGTAAAGACTAAATAGGTTTTGGGGATTTTAACTGAAAGAGGAAGATTATGTTACTGTGAATTTCGTTTTCTTTATATTTTCCTTAAGTAAATTAGAAAAATGGTGCTTATACTAATTTTTAAAATTGGCCTCTAATTTTTGCCCTAAGAGAGCAAAGTAGCTAGATTAATCACTGCCGGTTATGAACTATGTCAGCTCTCCAGGGTTATATGTATAAGTAGAATTATATAAAAATATTCCAAATTTATTGCTTTTTTTTAAACTAAAAGCTTGTTTGTTAGAACTTACCTTTTTGGGGCTAGAGAGATGGCTCAGAGGTTAAGGGCATTGCCTGCTCTTCCAAAGGTTCTGAGTTCAATTCCCAGCAACCCTGTTTCCTATGTAATTATATTTGTTATTACACATTAAAACATTTCTTTTGATTCTTGGGAATACCCATTATTGAACCCATTATTGCTTTGTAAGTACAAATAAGGCAAATATTCAACCATTTAGCCACATTTACACTCCTTAAAAACGATGATGCATTAGTCTTCAATTTTTTTTATTAAACATATAATTATATATTTAAGCCTTTTGTGTGTGAAGAAAACCAGTCACATTTTAAATTTTTTGAATTGGTGATGTGATAATTAAAACATCTTAAAGATGAGACAAATCTGAGAGTGCAGTCTGTTGCACAGATAGACACGTGTATAGTAGTATCACATTTCCGTACAGAGGCCTTCATGGGAAGCACTCACGCTGACATGTAAATTCAGTGCACTCTCTGGTTCTGGGTTAGCTTCTCCTTTACTTTTAAAGCTCTAATCAGTTTAAACGTAAAATTCTCACAGAAACCAGAAGTAGGAAATTAAGCAAATCCACATTTACATATTTTCAGTGACTTGATGCGGGTACTAGGAACCCAGCTTTGGTTCTGCAAACTCAGCATACACTTTTAACTACTAAGCCATCTCAAGTCCAACAGATGAATGCTCTGTGGCTTTTAATGTTAGTCAAGAGGAGGATTCATCTATTAAATAAACTACTCTAAGTAACATGAACTTGACTGACATCTGGCGTTAATTATTAGTTGGGAACTTTAAATCTTCTCCTTTCTTAGTTAAGTCAGGATGTGTAACTGTGCCTTGTGTGTGTACAAGGCACTGTTTCCTGTGTGTATGTAAGTGTGATTATAGGGAGATTCAGAGTGGTCACTTGTAGAGGACCGTACAGATGGTTAAGAATGTTAAGTCTCAACTGGGTGGTGGTGGCGCACACCTTTAATCCCAGCACTTGGGAGGCAGAGGCACGCAGATCTCTGTGAGTTTGAGGCCAACCTGGTCTACAAGAGCGAGTTCCATGACAAACACCAAAGCTACAGAGAAACCCTGTCTTGAAAAACAAAAACAAAAAAGAACCCAAACAAACAAACAAATTAGTCTCTGTTGTCAAGTCCCCAAATGATTGCTGTTTATCTTTTACATGATCTTTCTTGTGTCAGTTAAAAAGCTTTTTTGGTAAAACTAATGCAACGCAAATTATTTTGAGAGGGGGACATTGTATTGGCTTAAAGGTAAAACATGCAGAAGGGTTAGACTTACCCCAGTGTTGACTGAAGCCCAGCTCCAGAGCACCACCAGATGTGTGTGTCTGCTGCTTTTTTCTTCTGAGCGTCTCTATAGTTGGCGTTCCTCTACCACACAGAACATATGTGCATTATGGAGGCCAACCTGGACACTTCTTTTTCTCTAGAGAACTGGGATAAGTTGGGTTTTTCAACTCAAGACTTTTCTCACTGTTGGAAGAGTTTTAACTTGACTAGAAAATCTCATTGTCCATAGTCCCTAGGTGTTGGTGTACAAAAGAGATCTAGAATAGCCCGGAATGGAGTATAGAAAGGTTTGTTTATTTATTTAGGGATAAACTCATAGAAAGGGTAGCAATCTGCAGTCCTCTGCATGTGCTGGGAACTGGAACTGAATCCAGCAGCCAAGAGACCCCATACACGTTTTGTCTGCATTTATGGTACATAAGACCACGCCCAAAGTGGGCCGGTATTGTAAAGGCCATTGGCTGAAGGAGTTCCCGCAGTACCTCCCTTTTTTGTCTAAATAAGAGAGCTCTAAGCCTAATAAAAAACTATATACAGTAAGAACAAATATCAAGTATTGTCCAGGGAAAAAGATGAGGCAAAAACATACATAAAAATTAGATTTACAACCCGCTTGATCAACATCAAACAAAAAAAAATACGCAATGTATCAATAATCATCCTATCCTAAGGAGTCTAAGTCTTATAGTAAAAATGTCTTGGCAAAGTCATGAGAAAAATAATTCTGCGTATCTAGTCTTCAAACCCATCCAAGACCTAAGAAGGACAGTATTACTTGAGTAAATAGGAAGTACAATCAAGCAACTACCAAAAGGAACAAGAAGTAACTTGGGCAATCATCCAACGTCTCATGTGCAGCATCAGGGCAACCAGCTTTGGCTAAGGCCTAGAGTATCTGAAAGACCATTTTCAGAGGCAGGAAAATTTGAAAAACTGTCTCACCCTGTCTTGGCAAGATCTGGCAGTCTTTTTGCTTGAATCCTTCTTGTCAAGTCTGGACACCATGCATTTTGTCAGTGGTCGAGGCAGGGGCAGTTCCTTGCCCAAAGGCCAGTTTTGCCGAGAGGAAAACAAGCTCCAAGTGGAGTGTCTTTGGTGTCCAACATTCTCTTGGGAATAGACCACTACTGCCAGGAGCAGTAGTGTCTAATGTCAACAAAATCTTAAGTTATTTAAATGCCATATTCTACAGTTCTTTGAAGTGTATAAAGATTACCTGTCTATGTGGAATACAGTCTCTATGCATCTAAAGAACCTGATTTAGTCTAGCTATAAGTGTGACAAACATGGATGACTGTAGTTCTTAATATCTATATACTTAAAGACTTAGTCTTTATATTAAAAAATTAAATAATCTTTAAACAGATGTACAGCAAATGAGGACAATGACCTCAAAATGTAAAGAATGTATAAGTATCTTGATCAGAGGTATATATGTATAATGCAATATGATAAATATATCTTAAAATTGTATCAGTATATAAAATGCCTTAAGCAGAGGTAGAAACATGCATGTGTACAATTTGAGAAAATTACTTTGCATAGGTGTACAAATAATATAAACAGAAATAGGAGTATATTCAATATAACAAATATAATTTGAATTTGTTTCAATACAGAAGAATCTATGCCAATGTAAATTGCCTATAAATAATATCTCATGAATAATTTCACTATTACTATTATTATTAGTATGAGTAAGCTCACACTAATCTACCTATTATACCATCCCATCAATTCCCCCCCTTTTTTTTTCAAGAGAGATTTCTGAGCCTACTTCATTTCCAACCCTCTACCACTTCTAACCAATCCCTGATAATGTCCCTAGTCCTGAGGACAAACTTTGTTGGGAGAAGGGACATTGTTTTTTAAAATTAACTTCCGGCTGGCATGAGGACAATGTTATTTCTATAGGATCCTGTAAAAAGGAAAATCATGGTTAAGTTTTAGGATTACTGTCTGTTATAATTGCAGATAGTCTCTGAGTGTAATGAAGTGAATATTTAATTTATAGCCTGAATCAGTAAAACTTCTGCTCAGTTCTTCTGTGCATGTGGTTTTTTTTTTGTTGTTGTTGTTGTTTTTTGTTTCACTAAATTGGTGAATTCCTGTTGAAGGAACTTACAGCGTTAGTAGAACTCTCTAAGTTACTCTGGGGCAGCAAGTCATGCCCGGTGCTCCCTATTTAATAACACGCTATTAGTGCACATGGTCATGTTAGCAGACACACTCTCTCCAGCCTATGTAACATGACCTTCAGGACGGCAGGGAGTCTTTTAGATGCAAAAGTAAAAAAAAATTGAACATGAAGTTGTAATTATGAATAAAAAATAATAACAGTTATTCTTAAGAATCTGATTAAAAACAAATCTCAGCATTTAAAGTGGATATATTTCAAGTAGATGGTGTAGTTGCTTAATTCTTTATCTAAACAAGTAGTTTGAAATGTTTTCTGCTGTAAATTACTATTGTCGTTAGCTTCGAAGGCAACACCTCCTAGGAAAGCAGCATTTTGTAATGGCAACACGAAAGAGCAGAGTCCTCAACATGTTCCACCGTGGATGAAGCTCTAGACAGCACGCCAAGACCTGTGCTGTAATTTCATATCTAATAGGAGTTGCAAATGAGAGGCAAGTATGCAAATCTACAGACAAGGATTGACTAGCGGTCTGTGCCGGAAGTAGGGGTGAGCAGTAACTACAAGTGAGTTTCGAGAGTCGTTCTGGTAAGGAAGGTTTCTTAGTTAAAATGAGACGGTTGTGCAGCTGTACAGACCTGGGACGCAGATCTGTTCTATGGCATCTGTCTTAGGCCGCTTTTTAAATTTCTACAACATAGCCAAGACTGAGCTATGTATACTGTGAAGAAGCTTGTTCAACTCAGAGCTCTAGAAGGCGGGAGCACTACACCAGGACCTGCTCCTGTCTGGTAAGGATGCTGGCTACCCCGTCACAGCCTGCCTGATGGGAGTTTGGGGAGAAGGAAGTGACGTAGGCAGACAAGAAGCCGGAGAGTCAGGAGCCAGCTTTGCTCTTTGTAATCATCTCCCCTCCTGGGGTCAATCCATCCTCCAGTGAGAAGTAGTTTGCTCCCTGTGGAAGGCCTTGTCCCCACTCATCTGAGACCTTCTACCAGGCCCTGCCTCTGAAAGGTTTCAGCACTGGGCTGCCAGAGTCGTGGCAGATCTCCATGCCAGCACATGGATTGGAGGTTCACATTCAAACCACAACATATGTCATATTTCATTTAAACAGCTTCATAAGTAGTCGTATTTTGATGGGCGGTGGTGGCGCACACCTTTACTCCCAGCACTCAGGAGGCAGAGGCAGGCAGATCGCTGTGAGTTCCAGGCCAACCTGGTCTATAAGAGCAAGTTCCAGGACAGGCCCCAAAGCTACAGAGAACCCCTGTCTCCAAAAAAAAAAGTAGTTATATTTCAAATAAATTTCTTTAAATAAAATAACACAACAAGTGTTCTTAACTGAAATCTCTAAATCCAAATGGCTACGTATTCTGCTTATTCTAGGGAAACAAGAGCAAACAGTTTCCCAAGATGTTTTGACTCTAGTAGGCTTCCCCTCTGGACCCACGACACTGCTTCTGGCACCAATCTCCCCGCCTTTGCTGTACGTATAGGACATTATCAGAATTTCCATACTGATGTAGTAACTTAGGTATTTATAGGCTACTTTCCAAATGACTTGAAATAATTAAACATTATGTATTACAAATGATAGTTTACCACAGTTGAGAAAATAAACGTTACCGTAGAGGAATTGACTGTGCTATATATTTGTTATTAGTATTCACTTTAAACTACATGCATGGAAGTTGTTACAAATTAGACTTGAAAATTTTTGCATATAGGAGACAGAAAACGTCAGTTATGTCTAGCCTTGTGTAAAAATCATGTCCAGTTGCAGAAGTTGTGTGTAACTAGATTCCATCAAAATAACATTTCTTGGATATTTGGATCCATGTTAAAATAACATGTCTTAGTCCATTACGAATGTAAAGGACATAATGGCAGGTGATGGGCAGATGCTCAATGGAGTCCAGATTCTGGCGTGTGCCCCAGTCCTTCCTCACAGGCAGGATCCTAGTCTTTCTTTGGTTTGTGTTATTTTTCAAGACAGGGTTTCTCTGTGTATCTCTGGCTGTCTGGAACCCACTCTGTGGACCAGGCTGGCCTTGAACTCACTGAGGTCCGTCTCTGCTCCTCAGTGCTGGGATTAGTGGCGTGTGCCACCACCTTCCAGCCCAGTGTCCCAGTCTTTAAAGTGAAAGCATTGATGAGGTGTGTTTGTGGGTGGGGAAAACTCTAACTCACTCTCTGAGATCTTTAATATACTTACGTAGATTTGACTGGGACATAACCAAAGATAAAAGATAATTGCGTGCCGGGCGGTGGTGGCTCACACCTTTAATCCCAGCACTCGGGAGGCAGAGGCAGGCGGATCTCTGTGAGTTTGAGACCAGCCTGGTCTACAAGAGCTAGTTTTAGGACAGGCTCCAAAACCACAGAGAAACCCTGTCTCAAAAAAACAAAAACAACAACAACAAAAAAAAGATAATTACATGATTACTGTATCAACTATCATACTATAATATGAAAATCATATTTATTACTTTTTATGTTTGTATGAACAATTAGAATTTTTATCTCATAGAAAGATAGGTCCTATTTGCAACTTAAAAGTCGAACAGGAAAGAATGCAAAACAAACAAAAGCCAAGGTCCCTTTGGAGTCGGATGCTGTCTTGTATTTGAGTCTGCTTCTGTCATTTGCTGTCTCAAGTCTAAGTTATCGAGCAGGTCTGTTCTGTTTTCTTTAGACGAGGTAAAGTGCTTCAAGGTTGTTGCTAGGAATAGTGTCACGGTGTAAGTGGTTATCACAGGCTTTCACCTCGGTTATGTCTAGCCACGTGTAGAGTGTCAGCGTGTCCGCTGCAGAGATTCCGTGTAACTGGCCCCCGTCAAAATGACACTGCCTGAACTGTTGGATCACTGTTGAAATATAATTAAGTGTTTTGATCCCATCATCCCTGCGTAAAGCTTGGGTGGGTGTGCGCGACTCTAGACAGCAGCGCTCCCTGACTACTTAGCTGTGCGCCACGCTGCCAAAGAGCATTTGCTGGCCTCGTTGCTGGCTTCTAGTCTGGATAGGAAGGTTCCCGGAAACCTAGCAGTAGTGCAAGCAGAGCCTCTGTCTCCCTGTCCCCTGCTTCCAGAGTGACTCTGCAACCACAGTTGCCACGTCCCCACTTCGCTCTTACCTGGCTACGGTTGTGGATGTGTCCTTTTGTGGCCCATTCCGTACTTGGACCAAGAAGTAGCAAATGCGAAATAACTAGTAGCAGCAGCTACTGTTCACTAACGCAACTCTAGCTCTATGTGAGTTTTTACAAATTTGATTTATTGTGTAAAACTGGAGGTGTGTGTGTGCACGGAGGACAGCTTTCGCGAGTGCATGCTCGGCTTCCACAGTCAGCTCCAGGGATGCAGCTCACGTTGGTGGTCTTCCAAGGCCGTCTCACCAGCCCAGCAGTGATTTTAAATTAAACGTATTGTTGTTTCTGCTGAGCAGCAGGGATGCTTTCACGGAATGCGTCCTTTGTTAGTATCGGAGTGTACCTGGATGAAACAGATGTGGTGTGGATCAGGCAGTCATCCAGTGTGGCCTCTCAGTGTAGCTGGGATGGGGAACACCAGTTGTGCAAGGCTCTCTGGGTAATCTGTGCACAGGTACACACACCGCACACATATTAGTAAGATAGTCACACACTTGGCACTTAGCAGGCATTAGGTGCTGTCTGTCCATAACTGTAGGTGCTGTTCTTTTACGTGGCGGGTAGCGCAGTAAGTTTGTATGGATCTGGGTTGATATCACCACAAACAGGAGAGGTGGGTTGTTGGCTCTGTGGTGGCTCCAAGGTCATAGGTGATGAGGGGTTTTTCAGTGCCCTTGTGATCTGATGGTTCGTGTATGACTTATGTGGTCTAATATATGGTACTTTGTTGGCCAGATGTCAGCACTGCATGGCTGTTTCGTTGAATCTATCAGAAGTGTTGTTACTTACTGATAGGTTATTTGGGTTAATGTTTAACTGTGTACATAGCTTAGAGAATTTTCACTAATGTTTATGAATTTTTCTCTTATACTAGATGGGGTAATAAAATTCTTGGGTTTTTGATATTTTCCACAATATTTGGTGATAAGATAAAGATGAAGTAAAGTTTGTATTTGGTCTTTTACTGTGGTTCACTTATTTAAAGCTAAAGAAAGCCATCTTTAGCTTTTAAGACCAAACTTTATTTTTAAGTAATGTATAGCTTTTGAATGCTATTTTAAATAATTTAATAATTTAAATAACTTTTAATGATTTCGACAGATAATTTAAATTACACTTATCAAAAATATAAATGATTAGCAATGGAGTAGTGTTAATTTGGTTTTAAAAACATCATTACAAGAATTAGTATGGGGGCTGGAGAGATGGCTCAGTGGTTAAGAGCACTGACTGCTCTTCCAGAGGTCCTGAGTTCAATTCCCAGCAACCACATGGTGGCTCACAGCCATCTATAATGAGACCTGGCGCCCCCTTCTGGCTTGCAGATACACATGGAAGGAATGCTGTACACATAATAAATAAATAAATATTTTAAAAAAAGAAACTCCTACTTGTCTAGTTTGCTAAAAGATTAAAAAAAAAGAATTAGTATGGTAGGTTTGTTAGAACTTGTTGTATTTTGACCCTCTGATACTTTTGAACTGCTTCCTTACTATTAATAGATTACTAGATCTTTCCTGTTCTCACTAGTAGGGTCTTCACAAATCATGATCCAAGATTAGTGTAAGTAGAAAAGTAGAAATTCAATTATCTTTGCTTGGATGACTTCTTACAGAAGGTTATTAATCTGACAGCATCTTAATCAATAGTCCCACTGAGAGCATGCCCCATGTACCAGCAAGCTGGAAAGTAAACAGTCCGTGTAAATTATGCAGGATGGTGTGGGTTTCCATGAACAGCAATGCTCTCTTTAAAGTCGGGCCAGGAAAACACAGTGCTGCGCTGTGCTCCTGTCCACAACACATGTGGACTGCCACCCCGACAGCCTAGACTCTAGAAGGAAAGGTCAGCTCCAGTCAGCCCGGATGGGCTCTTTCAGCACTGTTACAAACGTTTTTTCTGAGCTCGGAATGCTAGCTTTGTTTCTTTCTTTTAGTCATGCTTTTCTCTGACCTTTCTGAGGAAGAGGCAGCCCGGAGTTAGATGTCTGGCCTTGCATCCTTATGGGGGAGGGGAGTAGGCAGGATCGAGTAACAGGGACCTGGTGTGTGGGAGTCACTTTCAGAATACACAAGACCTCAGTCCAAGCCTAGTTCTTGGTGTCATTTACTGAAGTAGGAAAGAGCCAGGTACAGACTCAACTAGGTGCATGCCTTCAGGTTTAACGTTGAATTCATCACATCCTTACATATCAGCCTTACATATTAGAGTTAGTGTGGGACTTAAAAGGACACAGTGTAACTTCTCATCATGGCTACTTTCCCTCTCATGTGGTAACCATTGTTACAGAGGCTGGAAGGTTCTCTTTGGCTTCCCGAGCACATGGTGGCTCTCTCAGTTCCACTGCATTTACACAGCATTTGTAGCTGCTGTCTTTACTGCTTGCTCCTTCTACTCTCAGTACTGATATGAAAATGTATCTAAAACCACTCTGCTCAGTCCCAGTGTGACACTTAGTTGGTTCTTGAGATTATTAACTGTAGTGGGAGGTCTCTTGTTTGTTCCTGGCTGCTCGGACTTGAAATAATCTCACAGAAACTCTATCATTTGAATCACTGCTTGGCCAATAGCTTAAGCATATTTTTAGCTAGCTCTTATATCCTGAACTAACCCATCTCCATTAATCTGTGTATCACCACGTAGCTGTGGCTTGTTGGCAAGATTCCATCTGGCGTCTGTCTCTGGCCGGGGTGCACGGCTTCTCCTGACTCCGCTTTCTTTCTCCCAGCATTCAGTTTAGTTTTCCCTGCCTAGCTAGTTCTGCCTTGCTATAAGTCAAAGTAGTTTCTTTATTCATTAACCAATAAAAGCAACACATAGAAGGACTTCCCACACCAATTAACTTTTGTTTTCCTCTTGGTTTTCCTAAATGCCTTATCATAATCATTAAAGTAATACATGTCAATTTCTGCTGGGTGTAGTAGTGAATTCCTTTAATCCCAGAAATGGGGTGGCAGAGGCAGGTGAATCTCAATGAGTTCAAGACTAGCCTGGTCTACATAGTGAGTTCTAGGCTCTCCAAGGAGACTGTCTCAAAAACCAAATAGAACAAAAGCAAGCAAGCAAAAAGCTTAAAAAACCAAAACCTTACAATGACCCTGTTAAGACCCTGACCTTTTCCAAACCAATTTAGGATATTTTATTTTTTTAAAAAAAGTTCCTCTTTTAATGTACTATACCAAAATACTCTCGTTTTACTAAATGACCTTTAAAAACGCCACACATTTTTGTGTATGTGTGTGTGTTTTACTGGGAATTGAACCCAAGGCCTTGTGCATACCAAGCAAGTACTCTACTACTAAGCTGTGTCTCCAAGGCCTCTAAAACTATAGTTATTTATTCAGTGATTCTCAAGATAGATTTCTGTGCAGATAGAAGCATTTTCAGGCATTTGGGAGATCAGTACCCCGTGTTCAGCCGTTTTCCACTCTGTGCGCAGAGACCGCTTTCTCCCAGTGAGGGCTTCAGCTTTCTCACCCTGCCATCACATCTCATCAACAGCCCCTGCCTGCCTCCTCCCGCGTGTCTGGGTTTCCACTGGATCTGGCACCCGGGTTTTAGTGCCCATAATCCTATTTTGTCCAATTTGCTGTAGCAGTAAATTGTCCAGAAGAATTAGGAGGGCCAGGGGAGAGGAACCAATCAAGAGTAAACATGGTCTGTATCTTAAGTGTGTAAGGTATTTGATGCTTAGTTAATGCCCAGGCTCAGCTGTGAAATTTACACACTAGGTCATCAGAGGTCTGCTTACCTGGATTCTAAGGCTCCTCCTTCCATTCCAGTCTTCTCGTTGCGTATCTGTTTTCTGTATACTGGGTTCTTGGTTTCTTCAAGTTATTTAGTTTCTCTAGGTGATCAAATAGGCAGCGTAACACGTGAACACATCGTTTTTGCTCCTGAGTTCCAGACTTTTTATTATCAACTCTCTTGAACTCAGGTTATAATTTCTAATTGATTAAGGGCACTGTTGTAACCCAGTGCTGGACCCACACATCCCCTTTCTTGTCCTTAGCATGCTAAGTTCTGTTTTACTCACAAATGCTGTGGTCACGTTATCCCTTGCTGATATGTTTACTTGGTTTTGTTTGAATTATGACTGTGAATATTTTTTCTTTAGTAGTTACTTCATAGAGCCAGATTCTCCAGTATTCATTTTCTTCATCATAGTAAAGAATATTCGTCATGGCTTTTTCAGAACTTGGGTCAGTGTTACACCGTATCATTAACCTCTGTTCTTCCTATGCTGTGTAAATGTAGGCCTGCATGTAGCAGGGTGTGTGTGTGTGTGAGTGTGAGTGTGTGTGTGAGTGTGTGTATGTGTGAGTGTGTGTGAGTGAGTGTGTGTGAGTGAGTGAGTGTGTGTATGTGTGAGTGTGTGTGTGTATGTGTGAGTGAGTGTGTGAGTGTGAGTGTGTGTATGTGTGAGTGAGTGTGTGTGAGTGAGTGTGTGTGAGTGAGTGTGTGAGTGTGTGTATGTGTGAGTGTGTGAGTGAGTGTGTGCGTGCATGTGTGAGTGAGTGTGTGTGAGTGTGTGTGTGCATGTGTGTGTGTGCATGTGTGAGTGAGTGTGTGTGAGAGTGTGTGAGTGTGTGTGTGCATGTGTGTGAGTGTGTGTGTGTGAGTGGGTGTGAGTGTGTGTGGTGTGTGTGTGAGAGTGTGTGGTGTGAGTGGGTGTGTGGTCAGAGGACAACTTTCAGGGGTTGCTTTTCTCCTTTCATTGTAGTAACTGGGAATTAAACTCACATTGTTGGACTTGCTTGACCAAGTGCCTTTCTTTACTTGTTGAAGCACTTTGCTGGCCAGAGAAAAAAAGTCATATCCTCCACCCCAGAAGATTTCCGGATCTTTTAAAAAGTTTTATTTGCATTCTAGTTAACCAAATTTATTTTCCTGTAGTAATACCCTTTATTATGATACAACCCTGGTGATGATTGATTATAAAAATAAACAATAGTTAAATCATAGATATTCAGAGGATGTAAAATTACTATTTTATCACTTAGAATTAGTTCTACAATTACCTGCTTTCATTGTTTTCAATATACTACTAGGATTATAGGTGATGTTTAAAACTTATCATCGATTTGTTTATTTATGGGGGAAACATGCACTACATGTGTAGGTCAGAATCAGTTCTCTTCAGCCTGTGCTTTTCAGGGTTGGAACGCATGTCCTCAAGCTTGGCAGCACCCAGGGGAATGTTTCTAATAATTGTGTTGAAAATTTATGATTCTACCTTTTATGTTTGGTCTTTTAATTTTAAAGAAAGATTGAATCAAAAGATTTGGAGATTTGGTTAAAAAGAAACATGGAAATTACTAGTCACTCACAAGTTAGGAACTGCAAGGGTGTGGTTTCCCCCGGACCATGCCTTGTCTGTCATCATCGCCGCCCAGTGACTCATGCCCCAATATTCCACTTCCTCACCCAAGTGGCTGGCGCACACATTGACTCCTTTAATTCGGGTTTTGCCAGATCTGTCTGAGAGTCAGTGGTTACAAACAAAACATTGTGAAAGTGTTGATGGTTTTCAGAGCTTGGGAACCTTTACTTTGGAGCTAAACATTTCTTAAAAGCCAGAATAAGTAGATCCTGTTATCCTGGGTGGAGATTTGTCTAGAGGTACTCGATTTTAATGACTGAGTATCTGTGTCCTCTGTGTGCTTCACAAATATGAACAGAGGGGCTTGTGAAAAACTGAAAATGTCCCCCAGAACAACATCATTCGGGGCGTTACAGCTTTCTTCCATTGATCCTTTAGTTGGTGTTTTAATGTTTTATTCCGACACACACTGCTTGGTGTTGTGACTTTATGTGGTATTCTTAACTCTGTGATTTTCTCTAATTAAACTGACTGATAGATCATTATGGCACAACAAGCTGCATCTTAGGGACCCGGGAAATGGACTCAGGCTGTGAAAGCTTGGCAGTGGCCATCTCAACTGCCCACTCAGGATGCTCCTGGATTTTTTACTTGTCTTTGGAATAGTCTTGTCCAAATTCTTGTCTGGATTTAGCTGATACATTTTTGCAAACAAATGAAAACACATAACGCTCTAATATTTGTTAAGGGGATCAATCTGGGAAGGGATTTGAGGTCTCTCTATTATCTTTTTGTGTAACAGTTGATATTTATGAGAATTAAAAACTTGCTTTTCAGAATTTCTTAAACGAGATTCAGAAAAATAAGAGCATAGTAGTGTTAGGGAGGAAAGGTAGTGTTTGTTTAATATATATATTCATTAAAAGAATCAGGCAATTGAAAGTTGTAAATCTGGGCGTCCTTCTAAAGTGTATTTATGAACTTTTAGTCTTTTCTACAGTAGACAGCTCACTTTGGAAGCTCAATGCGGCCTGTTCTTTTGGATTCCCCAGCTTCTTGTCTTCTGAATGTGGCAACCTAAGGAGTAAGCCAAGCCCTAAAACTAGCTTTTCAGCTTGTCTTTCAGAGACACTTTCCTAGAACCCACGCGCGGTGCCTGTTAACATCTCGTCACTTAATCGCTTTGCCTTTGTTTCATTGTCCTGTAGGGGACGGAGCTGATCTTGCAGGCACTGAAATAGAGG
>NC_022025.1:12888157-12891889 GCF_000317375.1 Microtus ochrogaster | reverse complement strand
CACCCCCGTCTTCAGATTTTTTCCGTCATTTGTTTCTATTGTGTGCAGAAAGATAGAAAACTTGAGAATCACAGCAGAAGGGAATCGATTCGTGAAGCATGTTTCCTTTCTTAGATGACTTGTTCGTATTTGACCTGGGTTTGAGACTTACTTTTGTAAGTCAGCTCTTACTTATGGCGCGTGGTCAAGAATACAGTGTCATTGTAAAGCGCAAGGAACGGCGCCAGCCGTCTCATAGGTGACAGGCCGGCCGGCAGTTGTTTGTATCTGCTGCGGATTCTTACAGGGAGCGACTGTGGCACTGTGCTCACTGCGGACGTCAGGGCAGGAAGTCTTTCCCTTCAGTCTTCATCTTTCGTTATTATGAATTCTTTATCCCAGTTCTTTTATTTCTGTATTGGTTTGAGGATTATGGCTGTGCCCTTGTTTCTCTTGCTTTGTTTTTGTTGATAGTCACCACTGAATAGCTCCACGTTTGTTCATAAAAAGAGGAGAGGGATAATAAATCGGATAAGAACACACGAGAGATGGAGAACACCAAAGGGAGTTTTGTATCTTCTGGACTCAGTCTTCTTGAGGTAGAGGGCTATGTCCACTTCTATGAGTGGTGTTGTTCACGGGCTTGGGATCTGAGACTTGCAGGGTGCGAATATAGAGTTATCTCTGCTGACACTTTAGGAAGTATTGGAAGAGAGGAGGTCGCTGGACCTGTTGTTGAAGGCATGAAATCACAGACGAAGGAGGAAGTTGCAGAGGGCAGAATGCTTGCGTGGGGCCTGGGAGCAAAAAGGCTGATAGTAGATCAGCTCTGCTTTAAAAAACAGCCCAGCCCAGCATGCTGCATTCAGGAGTCTCTAGAACAATGGCAGGAGCGTTGAGAAGTTGCTGACTGTATTAGACATAAGGCAAAACTATTGATTGTAAGAGTGACTTCGGATTGTGGAATCTTTCCGTAGTTGGACTTTTTGTCTGGACTGCTGGCTCCCCCCCCCAATGACCCAAAGACTTATTATTAATATGTCTCATGTCATCTCTGCTGCTTCTTCCCAGTGTTCTCTCTGCCTCAAAAGTCCTGCCTAGCTGTTGGCCATTCTGCTTTTTATTAAACCAATCTGAGTGGCACATCTTCACAGCAAGCAAAAAGATTATTCCACAACATTTCCCCCTTTTTGTCTAAATAAAAAGGCAAGGTTTTAACTCTAATATAATAAAACTATATACAATAAGAACAAGTATCAGGTATTGTCTAAATAGAAAGGAAAGGTTGTTGTCTTAATTTATACTAAGTAGTGATTACATTTGCATAGACATTGACTTTATTTTTCTCTCATTTTATGGTTGTGGAAAAGTTATTTCCATGTCTGTGTGCTTGAATCACCTTGACATAAAAGTGTTCTCTAAAGAAACCTTAGGCATTCTTTTGCATATGAAAACAAAATTTAGAAAAATAATCATTTAAACATTACTATGAAAAAAAAAGAAAAAAATAAATAAAAAAAAAACATTACTATGTAACTCTGAAGTAGTTTGGGTTATTGTTTCAACAAAATATTTGATGTATTGGAATGATTATACTATTTTGTATGAATGGGTGTTTTGCCTGCATGTATGACTGTCTTAGGGTTGCTATTGCTGTGAAGAGACACCATGACCATGACACTCTTATAAAACCGTTTAATTGAGGTGGCAGCTTACAGGTTCAGAGGTTTAGTCCCTTATCATCATGGCAGGGAGCTTGGCAGCTGGCAGTATGGTCGTCTGAAGGCAAACATGGTGCTACAGAATTCTACATCTTGTTCCAAAAGAACTGTCTCACCTTGGCGGGGTTTGAGCATATATGAGACCTCAGAGCCCGCCTCCGCCTCCGCAGTGACACACTTCCTCCAGCAAGACCACACCTACTTCAAAACAAGGCCGCAGCGCCTAATAATGCCGCTCTAGAAGGCTTGCTGTGAATTTGAAGCCAGTTAAGCTACAGAGTGAGACCCTGTCTCAGAAGGAAACCACTCAGTGATCTACATGTTTACGATTGTGTCATT
The DNA here is from genome assembly GCF_000317375.1 of Microtus ochrogaster. NCBI lineage: Eukaryota > Metazoa > Chordata > Mammalia > Rodentia > Cricetidae > Microtus > Microtus ochrogaster. Next base: position 12,889,850 of record NC_022025.1, on the reverse strand, counting down.
TGGGAGGTGTTTTCCTCATGTGCACTGGTAATGCAGCCATTTCTTTTATTGAAACTGAAGGATTCCTTAGGCCAGGTTTTTCTGATTTCAGTGTTATCTTGGATATTTGAACCTCACAGCCATTTTTTCCGATCCAGTAATTCTTCTGGGAACTTGAAAGTTTCCATTCTCAAAGACGATGTTGATACTGGCCGTCCTGTGAGCAGCGTGCTCAGAAGCACTGTGGCACAGGGATTGGTCTCTGACGTCTGTGGCAGAGCCAGTCTGCGTGTTCAGTGAGCACCGGGAATGCCCACTTAACACAGTGCTGTCTTTCTTTCTTCATAGATCGGAGCCTATGATCAACAAATATGGGAGAAATCTGTTGAACAAAGAGAAATCAAGGTAACAACTTCGCTTTATTTTGTTCGTTCTGAAACAGTTCTATACATTGTCAGTCGCTTTACCATCCCGTTTAAATTTACTATTTTAGTTAAATATTTATTTTATCTTCACTTTTAAGAGAGAAACCTATGATTTCATAGTCTTACCTTCTAATTTTTTTATTTTACTTTTAGCCTCCTCCATTCCCTTTAAATCTAATTTCTCAAGCGTATTCTCTTTCCCCCTTTCACCTGTCACCTTACACTCTAGTCTCTTTCTTCCCCCTTGATGCTGTCATGGCTCTGTGCAGTTTATTAAACTGGTAAGTGTTTCAGGATGTTCACCGCCCGCGTGGCACTGTGCACACGTGGCTTCGCCTAATAGAAACCCGCTTTGTTGGCGCTACTAACGGAGTGACTTGGGTGCAGAAAGAGTTGTTGAATTGTGTAAGGGCTGCAGGAAGTAGAATATTAACTCAAATGCTTTGATGGCAGGCGTTTTCCTCCTGGACGCGTGACTACTTGTCTTATTCTGATGGAACGTTCTCATGGACTATCTTGCTGGCATGAGAAAAGTTTTGAAACTAAATTTGTTGTTTCTCAACACTCTGTGATGATAAAATTATATATCTTTCGTTTGCTTAGATACTAATCAGTTTGTTCTTGCACGGGCTAAATTTTAATTTGGGCCTAGAGAATGTTACTGTAATCGCTTACCATTTTCTGCTCAATATTTAAATATTTTTATTCAGTTAAAAACCAAGTCTATAGTCACTTAAAAATCTGCTCAAAAGATTTGTGGCTGTTCAGACCATATCATCTATGAAAGAGGAGATCATTATTTGATACTTAAAAATTTTTAATTTTCTACATTTTTTATGAAGAATTAATAAATTCATTTAGTGAAGTTCTGGCATATTTAAAAGTAGAATTAAAGGTCACGAGGGCCCAAAGCTAAATAAATTGTATTTAGGTCAGGTATTTTATTGTGAGATATAAATCATTGAAGTGACAGGGGAAGGACATGTGAAAATATTCATGAGGGAGAGGGGGGAGGGAGAGGAGACTGAGTAAGAAACCCTTGAGAATTTGATTTGACAGTTGGATTGAAGAAGGTGATGGAATGGGTTAGCAGTAAAGCTAGAAAGGAAAATGTCAGTGTATGAAGGGGTTTCAAGCTTAACCCCACGGTTTAGCCATAATGTTATAACAGTTGGGAGGACATTGATGGATTTGAAGCAGAAAATTAGAATTGCATTTTTATAAATTCATTAAGTCAGTAATAAGTATGACAGAAAACATTGGAAGAGAGATTTAAATTGTTTTAGAAA
>NC_022025.1:12886551-12887060 GCF_000317375.1 Microtus ochrogaster | reverse complement strand
GGTGCCATAGAGATGGGGTGCCATAGAGATAGGGGTACCATAGAGATGGGGTGCCATAGAGATGGGGTGCCATAGAGATGGGGTGCCATAGAGATGGGGTGCCATAGAGATAGGGGTGCCATAGAGGTAGGGGTGCCATAGAGGTAGGGGTGCCATAGAGATAGGGTGCCATAGAGGTAGGGGTGCCATAGAGATAGGATGCCATAGAGATAGGGGTACCATAGAGATGGGGTACCATAGAGGTAGGGGTGCCATAGAGGTAGGGGTGCCATAGAGATGGGGTGCCATAGAGGTAGGGGTGCCATAGAGATGGGGTGCCATAGAGATAGGGTGCCATAGAGATAGGGGTGCCATAGAGATAGGGGTGCCAAATATTAAAATATACGAGGCTCTGGGGCATTCTCATTCAAACCACTAGAGCGCTCATTGCGTTCCGGGAAAGAGCCCGCCATAGAAAGACAAGAAGAACTGCACAGGTTCATCACACACGAGCCTAAAGTATTGATTGA
>NC_022025.1:12880237-12885489 GCF_000317375.1 Microtus ochrogaster | reverse complement strand
TGTGTCCTGTGTACTAGAGAGAGCCTCTGGTTCCTGAGGACGGAGTTACATGTGTCCTGTGTACTAGAGAGAGCCTCTGGTTCCTGAGGACGGAGTTACGTGTGTCCTGTGTACTAGAGAGAGCCTCTGGTTCCTGAGGACGGAGTTACGTGTGTCCTCCTGTCTTTCTGCTAGTTTCCCGCCTGCTCTCCTCTCTTGGCTCCCTCCCCCATGCCAAGCAGGCATTTGAACACTGAGCCCCCAAAGCCTACTCTGTTATCGTCTCTGGGAAGGCCCACAGTTGTAGTTAGTATGCAAAACTATGTTCATTTGTACACATGTGGTTTAATCCACATCAAGTTTAACTTTTCCTTTTATGATGTCCCCTTAACGAGACTCATGTTTTATGAACACTCAGACCTTGCTGATAATATCTTTCATTTTTGTGCTGAAAATGATTAATCCTCTGGTGAAAGTTTTTGATTCAAAAGTCCTTTGCATATTCTTACATTACATAATCCACCTTAAAGTAGATTTTATGTATTTTTATTTTGGAGATGTGGTCTCACTGTGTATCCCTGACTGCCCTGTAACTCACTGTGTAGACCAGGCTGAGTCCTCCGATTCACGGAGATCCACCTGCTTCACCTCCCGAGTGTTGGAGCTAACAGTTGTATTCTGACTCTACGGTATGCTCACTCACCTGTAAGACGGGAAATGACCTGTGGGAAGAGACAACTTACCGTTTCTCTTCTAAGGACTTTTAGTTATTAAGGTGATCCTGATAAAAATTGTAGGTATACAACAGTAAATGTTGCTTCAGATTGATAGTGAGATGATTATCAAATTGGTAAATAAAAGAAGTAAATGAAAATTTATCAAATTTTTTTATGCTAATAAAGAAATTTATATAAGTTTTGTACAAATTAAGCTAGTGCTTTATTATTGAAATTGTATTCAAATGTGCAGTTTTAGAATCACTGTTCTAGTTTGGAAAATGTTGAAAATATGTATAATCTCTTAGCTGCTCTGTAGCAACATTAAATAAAAATGAATATGGGTACAGTTGTTTTTATTACTGGCACTTTCTAGATGGTCACTGTGAAGACTGATAGTGGTCCTGTGGGCCTCTGTTCACAGCACTGTTAATAAGCTGTCAGCACCGGGATTGCTGAGGACAGGAGGATCAAGAATTTAAGGTCAGCCTTGTTAGCAAATCAGGGGCAGCCTGGATACATGGGAACCCGTCAACAAACAGACAGACCGTCTATTAAGTAGCTATCACCAGTTCCCTTAGTAAAAGAATAACTTCCTAAGTACAAGTTGCCTGGCTCTTTCTCTGAAGGCACACCACAGCCTGCTTGCGCTTGGATCATTCTGCACAGCAGAGTTGACAGCAGACGCAGAAATGTGAACAATGCTAAGCAGCCTGTCAGGACAGTCGTTTAGAAGCTGTGGGAACTGAGGCAGGAGGCAGCTGCTGCTTTCTATGGCCTCAGTCGGGAAAGTGTATTAGGTAACTTAAAACACTTGCAGATGTATTGCTTTTGCTTCTTGTTACTGCTACTTTTCACACATCAAATGAGGGCAAACACACAGAGAATATGGATTTTAGAGTACAGATAGTAGTGAATGAATTTGCAGTACAGAACTTGAAAACGTGAGGATCAGCTGTATGAAAACCCTGTTTTTCTCTTGTTACCGCAGAACCATCTTTCTCTGTTTTGTTCTGTGTCTCTGGGTAGCTTACAGCCTGGGATGGACAGAACTTGTGAAGGGTCTTGACTCAGGGTGTCCTTCTGGCTTAGACATAGCAGCTAACCTGACTTACATCTTCCTCTTGCTTGTTTTATTTGCAAACACTTCTTAACCTTGAGGGACCATTGTCACCTAGTGGGTCCAAAGGAGTATTGCACAGTTGCTTTCTGATTGAACGGATAATTTAACAATCCTTTAAACCCGTGTCATCTCTCAGCTCTTGGTTCCTGAGGACTTTAGTCTAAGCTTATCCAGTTCTTAACTTAGTATAGTTCATTTTCCCATACTTTTGTTTCCACCATTAATTTTTACCTCCAACTCCACTCTGCAGTGATAGCAGAAATTTGCTGTTAGTTAATATTCAGTAATTTCAATTTTAAATCAATTCAATTTATGACAGCTGCTTTCCCTGTCTCCTGTTCCTGTTCGTAGTATTTAGTGATGAGGTGATATTATGGTCTGGGCAGTAGCTGGCAGTCTTGAGATGTACATCATCCTCTTGGTTTCTGCTGCTAGCGTCTGCTGGGAAATTCGCATTCCTGTCTTGTTCTCCGCAACACCCCCAGCGTCACATCTTTGGGACTACTACTACTTTCCTAATGACAGTCTAAGGCCAACAGTGTCTTGGGTCGTACAGGGCCTAGGCTGTATGTTCCCACTTGCTTGGTATATGACAGTCTTTGATTTGGAAGCTTACTGTCCATAATAAACAAGGCTTTGCATGTTACACATATTCCTAAACATTCCTTTTGGAAGATAATTGAAAGTTACTAGAATGCTATAATTGTATTCCATTTGTAACAAATTTTTTAATATATTTTTTACTTAATGTTACTTCAAGATTTTGTTTCAAATTGAAACTCTTATACATTGGTTCTGTTTTTTGCTATGTAGGATTTAAGCAAAATATATGTAGAATTCCAATATTGCTTTTAATGTATTACAGGGGTTAAGGAATAAACCAAAGAAAACAGCATATGTGAAACCAGACCTCATAGATGTTGATCTTGTGAGAGGTAAGTCCTGGATAAGAAGATGCATAACGCAAGTAAACCCTGGTCCTGAAGAGACAATCAACATAGCTTAAATATGCACCTTTGTAGAAATAAAGGCAATTCTAGTGTAAATAAGGACAGGAATGCCTGCTTTTTTTTTTCTAAACAAAAATGCAAAGCTTTAACTTGAACATAGAAAGCTTGTATACAGTAGAACAATTATCAAATAAAGATTACATTCACCATGTACTGAATTCCAATTCATTTGTGTTTGACGAACTTAAAGAAAATACTCAACCATCTATCCTATCTTAGCAAATCCAATATTTTATACCTCACCTACTTCCATCCTACCTAAGGAAAACGGCTACTATAACTTTCTCATCTTCAACTCCATCAAAGACCCAGAAGGATGTGCTATTATTTAAGTAAACTAAAAGTGCATTGTAAACAACTTCCCAAAGTTCTAGAAATGACAGAGACATCTGACTACCTGGACAGTCACCCAAATTTCCTCTGCACTGTTGGAGAATCCATCTTCATCTTCAATCTACAGGCCCATAGCGTCTGGCAGACTTTCCAGTAAAGCAGGAAATTTGCAAGACCACCCCGCCTATACTGACAATTTGTCAGTCACTTTCCTCCATGGTCTGCAGATTGCCTGGCCATTTCTTCTGTGAAGCAGGAACCCAGAAGGACCGTTCTGCTCTGTTGTAGCAAAGTTCAGCATTCACTTTCTTGTGGGCCCTGCATGTTCAGTTTATACAACATACTGTCAAGCTCTTCAGACATGAGCAACTTCTTGCCTAACTGGCTAATTTTGCCACAAATAATAGCAAACCCCATATGGAGTTTCTCCAGTGCCCATCATCTCTGAAGTAAATAAGTACTGCCAGGAACAGATGTGTCTCATTGTCATGAAAAACTTGAAATTAACAAAACATTTTAAATGCCATATTCTATTGGTCTTTGAAGTATTTGAAGACCATCTCTCTATCTAAAATTTTTCTCCGTATGATCTGGAAAACATACCTATCATGTCTGCAAATTTGATCATCATAGATGACTACTGACCTGTGTTTCTGTTATCAGAAATAGTTCATGATATTAGTTTTCAAAAACTAGAATTTTACCTTACATTTTTAAATGAATTGCCTAGGGTACAATATTGTAAGCAAGAGCAAAAATATACATATAGAATATGTTGTAACAAAAATAGCCTTAAATTGGTATCAATATGCAAAATCCTTTAAAGGAGCAGAAACATATACAGTGTATGTGTTGTAACAAAAATTACCTTAAATTTGTAGCAGTGTACAAAAGCCCTTTAAATAAGAGTAAAAACAAGTATACAGTGTAACAAGATTGACTTGAACTATGTAGATCATGGTGGCCTTAAAGCCTCCAAGAGTGGGCCATCTCTGTGTCTGAAGCACTGGAAGTAAAGATACAGTGTGTGAGAATAGAAGCTGAGGGTGACCCCTGGTGACTTCCTGAACTGACTCCCTTACACTAGAACAGTGCTCCTCAACCTCCCTAGTGCTGTGACCTTTGACACAGTTTCTTATGTTGTGGGGATCCCCAGCCAAAAAATTAGTTTCCTTGCTACTTTATAGCTGTGGTTTTGCTGCTGTTATGAATCGTAGTGTAAAGATCGGATGCAGGATGTCTGATCTGAGACCCTGTGAAAGGGTCATGGAGCCCCGAGGATCTCAACTCGCAGGTTAAGAACTGCTGGCCCAGAACTCGCTGATTTGGCCCATTTGCTCCCAGGCTTCCCCGTGTCTGGCTTCAGAGTGCTGGAATTATAGGTTGGCCACTCTCCACTGCCAGGCTTCTATGTGGGTGCCAGTCCTCAGCTACTCCGTGAGCCATCTCTGCCATCTTAGTATTTATAGTTCCTAATGAATAAAAATAAGCCCTGTTTTTATGAAAGGTGTAGAGGAAGTCCTGTTATCTAGCTGATAATCTTCATCTTTTGAGTATGATAACGAGTAAGATTGCTTGTGAAAAGGACTGCTGTCCCATTTTAGATACTTTACTCATAGAAGAAAATTATATACCACTTGTTGTTGTTCAAATGTTGAATTTATTTCTGTAGTGAAATTAAAGAACAGGCAGAGTCTGCCATTATGTATTTTTTTCCCTCAGGGTCTGCATTTGCTAAGGCAAAGCCCGAAAGTCCGTGGACTTCCCTGACTAGAAAAGGGATTGTTCGAGTTGTGTTTTTCCCGTTTTTCTTCCGGTGGTGGTTACAAGTAACATCGAAGGTCATCTTCTCCTGGCTTCTCGTCCTCTATCTTCTCCAAGGTATAATAATCAGTGGAAATGTGTGTGCTTTTACCTTTCAGGATGTTGTATTTTGATGATTATCAAAGCTTTGCTCTCAGCATATACTGACTTTCGCTGTGCACGTAGTGACTATTGCTGTTACCTACAAACTCCTTAGATACTAAAGATATGAGCGGCCCTGTGGAGCGGCCCAGCAGACTGTGCTGTTACCTACAAACTCCTTAGATA
>NC_022025.1:12868937-12880137 GCF_000317375.1 Microtus ochrogaster | reverse complement strand
GCAGACTGTGCTGTTACCTACAAACTCCTTAGATACTAAAGATGTTTGCGGCCCTGTGGAGGTTGTTGACAACTCTGACAACCTGTTTCCCCGAGGTAGCGCGTCAGAGAGGGAGGGGACCAACAACCAGAAGTTGTCCTTGACCCCGCATGCACTCTGTAAGGAGAGGGGAAATGGAGAAGGGGGGGATTTTGAATAGATGAACACACTTGTCTTTGTGTAGCTGATGCTGGCCTTGAACTATGGCTTTAGCTTCCCTAATTAAGATTGCCTATTAGCACATCCTTTTATATATTTATTTATTTTTAATAACACTTTTGCTAATTAATTTTTCTTGCATAAAGTGTGGTGTATTTTTCCGTACCTTTATCACAGTGATCCGATGCATCCTTATTTTATATCAAAACTTGTGTTTATGCCATTAGCTCTTAACTTTTTCTCAGCTCCCTATTTAATGTCTTTAATAGCCCGACATCATATAGCAAATCTGTTACTACGTCTACCTATGTAGACTCGGCACTTGAAAAACCTGAGGCTCTCAGACCTCGCTTCTTCCCTGAATAATGTCACAGAACATGTAGTTACCAGGAGTTCAAATACAAGCATTCGGACTCTGTGGCCACAGATCTGTTGTGTTGCCTCCCGGCCTCTGTTACAGAATCTTTCTGTGAAAATACATTGTATGGCATTTCTAAAACGTCACTAGGGATTACCTAGGCCTTTGATTCTTTTAAAAATGATTTTCGTTGTGTATCTGAATGATTCGCTTGCATGCATTTGCACCACGTGAATGCCTGGGTGTTGGATCCTCTGGAACTGGAGTGTCCTTGTGGGTGCTGGGAATTGAGCGTGGTCTTTCGCATGGAATAGCAAGTGCCGCTAACTGCTGAACCCATCTCTCTAGCCCCGTGTCTTAGGGTCTTGGTTAAGGATAATATTTTTGTTAAATATTCCCCTTATTTTGTTAAATTATGCACATCATGACATTTGCCCATGAATATAATATCTTTAAAGAAACAACAAAACTCCTATGCCCTGAGTTATTAATATTGTGGCAGCCTACAGTTACATCTGTGCGTGAAATAAAAGAAATAAACCAGTTTCAGGGCATAAATCTGAGTGCTGGGTCTGAAGGCGCTCTCCCCCACGTCTGACAACATGTAGTGACATTTTAAATTTAGGAGAAGAATTTAGTAAGAAGTGTTAAAGTGCCTACAGATGTCTAACTGGATACACTTTCTCTTTCCGTTTGTAGTTGCTGCAATAGTGTTATTCTGTTCCGCCCCTAGCCCACACAGCATACCTCTGACTGAAGTCGTTGGGCCCGTATGGCTGATGCTGCTCCTGGGGACTGTGCACTGCCAGATCGTTTCCACCAGAACACCCAAACCTCCTCTGAGCACGGGCGGGAAAAGAAGAAGGTACTGCTTGTCAGAGGGCTCTTTGTGGATTCTGTGTGTGTGTGTGTGTGTGTGTGTGTGTGTATGTATGTGTGTGTGTGTGTGTAGGTCTGTGTGCCCGCCCATGAATGCAGGTGCTCACAGAGACTAGAAAAGGCATCAGAATCCCTGGAGGTGAAGTTGTGGGTGGCTGGGAACTGCTGGATGTGGGTGCTGGGAACTGAACCTAGGTCCTTTTCAAGAGCCGCAGTGCTCTTAACCACCGAACCACCTCTCTAGCCCTTGGGATCGTTCTTAACTGCTCTTAACTTCATAGAATATGATGCTGCTTTACAGACTTGCTCTTTCAGATGAAGCCTAAACTCCAGAGCCAGTTAGCAGATGACTCAGTTTTCTGTGTGTGTTTCCAGGCCGCCTCAGGGCCACCTGTCTGTGGAGTTTGTTCTTATGGAATACATTTGTTTGTTTGTTTCTTCTTGAGGTTCATTTCTAGTCAGCAGTACCTATATAAGAAATAGATGTTAGGTGGACTTAATTAAATTCTGCTACTTAGAAAGACGTTCTGTTTCTAAGACTCTTTGGTAAAAACAGGGCTAGGAAAAAGGCTGTTTATTACATGTTCTTTGAAGCTGTTTGACAGTGAGTAAATACCCAGTTTCCCCACTGGCACCTGAGCACACTGCAGTTCTATTTTAAAAATACTTTGGGACAATACTTCTTTGAATATTATTGCTAAGACATTGCACTATTTGGAGTTTTGGGATGTGGAGATTTAAGTCCATCTCCTTTTTGAAAGGTGTAATATCTACATCAGGTAAATAACTTTGCTTATTGGTTAGGTTATAGTTCCCTCCACCCTGAAGTCTCCTTCATTCACAGAGAAATAGCACCCCACATAGGGAAGGAACTTGAAATATGCACCATGATGATGCTTTAAATTCGGTGTATTTGCCTTTCCTTGTGCATTAATGAGCTCCTGTGTTCTGTAAGTCTTGGCATGTGCTACTCAGAAAATGATCATTTGTTTTTAACCCGCTTTCCACTGTCAATCTTTTCTGCTGAAGGAAACTAAGAAAAGCCGCCCATTTGGAAGTCCATAGGGAAGGAGATGGATCTAGCACCACAGACAACACCCAGGAGGGAGTGGTCCCAAGCCATGGTGCAGGCTCCTCCTACGGTGTTGGCGCGGTCTTCAGAGATCTCTGGCACGCTGCTTTCTTTCTATCAGGGTTTGTATTTACTCAAGGCTTTGTGACATAAAGACGCTCTGACTCCAGATAGTGAGTGGTGGTGACTGTCAATATTACAGCCACATTACACACTTTATTTTGATAGTCAGAGTGCTATAGTTTAAGGGGAAACAGGATAAAGTTTACTTGGGGTTATGTGTAAATGTGTTATTTCCATGGGAATGAGTATATACTAGCAAAGTGTAGTAAAGACTTCTTTCCTCTCTCCCTCCCTTTTTCTGTTTTGTTTTTACTTTTGTTTTTCTTTTTTGGTTTTTTCGAGACAGGGTTTCTTTACTTTTGTTTTTCAAGAGACAGGGTCTCTCTTGTGTCATCCTGGCTGTCCTGGAACTAGCTCTGTAGAGGCTGGCCTTACCTCCCAAGTGCTAGCATCCAAAGTGTACGCGACTACTGTCCAGATAAATGCATTTTTTTCTTTCCTTTTCTTTTAAAGATTTCTTGACTTATAAAATTTTTTCTCAAGTATTGTTTTACTCTGTTAATTAGTTCATTGTTTTATCAGTATTGTAGGTAATACACCATGTGACTTGTATTGCTTTTTACATCTACCTCAGTTTTCTAAAATCATGTGATATAAGCACTTTGAGTTAGTCAAACTGTGTAATACAGTCTAAAGTTCTTCGTTTGTTAATCCCTAGGTTTTTGTATCAATGAGTATTATTGACCAAATAGGAAAAAAAACTATTTATAGCAGACTTCAAAATTAAATTAAACCTATCTCGATATTATATTATTAATACTTTGAACACTTAGTTTAGACAGTTAAGAGTTATGCTGGTTTACACGTGGCATAGCATAAATTAGAAAACTAGTTGAAAAGCTGTGGCTGTACCTGAAGGTGTTCAGTTAATAAATTCAGACAAGAGATACTGCACATAGCTAATTCCTTTCTTAAGACAACAACTTTGCTAATAACCTCCCCAGCTTTTGCTAACTAATTCACAGATTTGTCATCAGTTTGTATTTGTGGTTTTATGATAAAGTTTATCATGCATTAAGCAGTTATATCCTGTGTTTATTTTTACTGTTCATGATTTTTTAGTAATGGTTTCCTAAATCATTTTGACAGCAGTAACATGGCTTTTGTTCCAATCATCTGTTCCCTTAAGGAGGGTTTTTTTATTATTTGTTTTTAACTTGGTCTCTATTCTTCTCATCTCTTGTTTTGTTTAACAGATTTTCATTCATGAGATGCAAGAGTTTAAAATCGTTTTCTTAAGTATGTCTCAAGACTTTCAGAGGAGCAATTACAAATAGCAGAACAGAGATAAAGAGTTCTCAGGGAATCTGTTCGTTGTTTTGACTTCTATAATCGATATTGTTATATTATGGACAGCATTTCGATTGGTCTCTCTAGAAGTTTACCTCGTTTTTCCTCTCAGATGAGACCTAGACCTCAGTTTTTCTTCTGCTGGTCCATTGCATGAAGACAGATAGGACAGTCAGTCCCCGATACCACAGGGTCCAGCTCCCGTGGGCAGACTCTGTGTGGTTATTACTGTCGTGCATCTACAGTCAGTCCCCATACCACAGGGTCCGGCTCCCGTGGGCAGACTCTGTGTGGTTATTACTGTCGTGCATCTACAGTCAGTCCCCGATACCACAGGGTCCGGCTCCCGTGGGCAGACTCTGTGTGGTTATTACTGTTGTGCATCTAAGTGCTTTAAACGTGAAGCACTTTCCACTGTCTCTCTAGGGTTTGGTTTGCCCGCATAAGACACTCGAGTCCAGGATAAATGTTAACTCAAGGAGTCCTGCACTGAATTCTGAGATCCTAGGCCCTGTGCTCTGAGCTTGGGAAGGGGCGGCTGGAGTAGTACCGACCTCGCATCTGAGACTTATCTCAGGTGACAGTGGAAAAACCGGCTTTTCTACTTAGGTGTCTGAGTGAATGTGACCAGTGGGAGAAGGGATCGGAACAGCGCGGTTCATAGCTGTGACCGATACGGTTTTCTAGAGGCCAGAATGAAAAGCGATGTTTAAGCCTTACACTGTTGTGTCTGCATACGCTCCGTTCTTAAAGTAGAACTGCTTAACTCAGCCAAGTATCGACTTAAAAATATAGACATTAACCCAGATTCTAAGTTTGGTACTTTAATTCATCGCATTGTCTTCATTAGGAATGTAGCTCCCATTGCAAAGATTAAACAGGAAATGTCAGGTTTTGAGTTTGCATGTCTTCAACTCTATGCCTATGTCAGAATTCTAACAAATCCTCAGTTTTCTTTCAGTACCTTTAAGATCTGTCATGCTACTGAAGAGCAGGCCACAAAAGGAATTATGCTCTGGTTTCTGAGTAGACAAACTAACTTCATACAACAGATTTAGTGAATTAAAAAGTTCCGAGAATCAGACGTGGGTCACGTGTAAGCTAGCGTGCTGATGGACCTGCTCTTGGGACTTCTGTCTCGAGCTGTGATGTTGCTCAGTGCCGGAGCACTGCTTACTGGGACGTGGGCAGGGGCCTGCTGGGGATGTCTAGCACCGCAGGGGTGGGTGTGGAGAGACTTGCACCTCTGTTCATTGTGTATAACACTAAAGTGAGAGTCAGATTTGATGCACTGATTTTATTTACGGAATTAAACATGGTGCATTATATAAGTTCAGCCCCACCGGGAAATTTCAGTACAAGTATTAAAATTTAGCCTCTGGTGAGTATAGTTGTAGCTGAGTCGTTTACACTGTAGAGCAGGTACTTAGCTGTCTTCTGCAGACAAGAGTAGAAACGGTTTGCCCATCTCTCTCCTGGTTCCTTAGAACTGTTGATGGGCACAGCTAGAAACTCATTAACCTTGTGAACACGCTAGATTTTAGACCGGGCTCATCTTAGGAGCAAGTTCTTTAAAAGTTGTACCAGCTTGTGGGCTAAAGTTTTCCATATGAAAAATGTAATAGTTTTGTCATTTATTTATAATATAGTCACTATTTTTCAAAGGAAATAAGTGTATTAAACTAGTACATTTTTAAGGTTCTTTTTCCTCCCTGAGTAGTTTTGTTTGACACAGGACTTCTTCATCTTAAGTACCACACATAATGCATTGTAGGAAATTCTACAGCCATCTCACCATCCAGAGATTAAAGAGGTAGGCCATAAAAGTGAGATCGTGCATTTTTATGCATAAACGATTTTTCTTCTTAAAAATCCAGTTCATAAAATAGCTGATTTTATTTCTTAATGAAAACCGTATTTATTAAGTACTACTCAGACTAGGCATTGTGCTACTTGCTAGTAACAAAACACTGAAGCTGGTGGCCTAGTAGAGGTGAGTTACAGATAATCCACCAAAGCAGAGGACTGTAAATAGAGAGAGGGCCCTAGGGTGGAGGTGGATACTAGAAGTGCCTTTGTCAAGGAATGACCTCACTTCAGGGTGAGTCGTAAGTAACTGGATACAATTAGTCCTTGGAAAATGGATAAGGTAATTTCTTTTGAGCTGTTTCAGTAATTAATATACAGAACCATATGAAATTAAGAAGTTTCTGGATAGCAAGGGAAGCTGCCAGAGCAAACAGGCACCCACAGGCCTGTCTAGAGTGTGTAAAGATCTACAGAAGTGAGCGCTCAAACGTAAGACTGCCAGTCAGTTCTCAACGAAGGAACAAACAACCAGGTATTCTTATTCTTAAATTCAACATCCTTAGCCACTAGGGAAAGGCGACTCCAAACCACTGGAGTTCCATCTCACCCCAGTCAGAATGGCCACCATCAAGACAATAAACAAGAACAAGTGCTTCCAGGTTTGTGGGGAGTGAGGGGCCCTTCTTCACGATTGGCGCGATGGTTAGCGAGTCCAGCCCTATGGAAATCAGTGTGGAGGTTCCCTGCAAAAACAGGAATAGATGCAGCTCTACCACTGCTGGGCGCGCTCCCGAAGGACTCGGCCTCATCTCTGTTTACAGCTGCATTATAGCTCCCAGGAGCAGAGAGGAGCCAGCCACGAGTCTGCTAACAGAAGACTGGACCATGAAAATGTGCCGTGTTCCATCATGGAACTTTGTTGAAGTAGGAGCGGTGGGGCTGCGTCCCCGGCACCCGGCCGCCCACACCGCTAGCTTTACCCAAAATAATTACACGGAAACTGTATTCTTTGAAACACCACTTGGCCCATTATATCTAGCCTTTTCTCGGCTAACTCTCGCACCTGGACTAGCCCATTTCTAATAATCTATGTAGCCCAAGAGCTGGCTTACCAGGAATGATCTTAACCTGTGTCTGTCTGGAGTGGGAGAATCATGGCGACTCTCTGATTCAGCTTCTTTCTCCCAGCATTCTGTTCTGTTTACTCCTCCCACCTAAGGGTTGGCCTATCAAATGGGCCTAGGCAGTTTCTTTATTGCTTAACCAATGAAATCAACAGATTGATAGATGACACTCCCACATCAGAACTTTGTTTGGCTGTTAAGAAGAAATGAAGTTTGGAGAAAAATGGGTGGAAATACAGAGAGGGTTATTATAAAGTGAAGTGGCCCAGTCTCAGAAGATAAAAATTACATATTCTGTCTCATGTGAACTCTAACATTTGAAATGTATATAACTCTAGGTAAGGGATTGTAAAGGGGGACATAGCCTATAAAACGAGGTAGGGGACCTCAAGAGGAGAACGAAAAGCATTGAGGAATGGTGGCGGAGGAGAAGAGCCTACCTCTGGCAGACAGTAATCTGTGGCTGTACAGCGTTCACTGTCTTGGCTGAGGAGCCTTTGATTTTTGTGTGAGTGATGGTGTTTCCTACAAGGTTCAGTTCCCAGCTCCATCACCACACCCAGTGGGGGACCTCTGGGCAGTGTCCTTGACCTTTGAACAGCTCCTTCCTGTCCTCTGAGCCAACACACCAGGATGTTCCTGGTTCAGCTTGTGCGCCCTCCACTCCAGTCCTGAAATCAGCCACTTCTTCAGGGAGAATGTGTTTAGAAACCAAAGTCTGGGTTTCAGGATGCTAGTGGGGTGTTCAGAGTGGATAAAAGTATTTTAGAGCTGTGTCCTTCAACTCTGTACCTATCAATCAAAGCACGTCTGTTGCAATATATGAAACAGGTGCAGAAAGCACGTCTGTTGCAATATATGAAACAGGTACAGTTCTGTTCCTGCTTAGATGTGTGTGTGCTAGCTATGAATTTTCAGTGATGACTCCAAGCCCCAGTACCACTCGGTGCGTTCTTTTTCTTTTCTTTTTTTAAATGTATATAGGTCTTTTATTTGCATGCATGTCCGTGCACAGCTTGCACGCAGTGCCCACAGGGCTGGAAGAGGGCATTGAGTCCTCTGGAACTGGAGTCACAGACAGTCAGCTGCCCTGAGAGCGTTGGGATCTAAACCCAGGTCCTCTGGAAGAGCATCAAAGGTTCCTAACCACTCAGCCATCCCACCAGTCCATTCTTTTCTCTATTTCTGTATCTTCTTCATCAGCAGCAGCCCTCAGTGTGTTTACATATGTTTACATACACATTGACTCTTCTGTGGGTAGCCTGTCTCCTGGTCTGCCGGGATGCATATGGCCTTCTGCCTTCACACTGTTCCCAGAGCCTTCCAAGGGTCACACTTTATCTGCATGGCAGGTGCTTACGTTTAATATTTTCTTCTTGTCCTTACAGCTGGTTTAGTGATTTGTCTGCGTTTGGTTAGTAAGAAAACTTACTGTTCATGTCTCCTCAGTGTCCCAGTATTCTAGAGAAGCAGCTCAGAGATTGGAGAACCATAAAGGAGGAGGGGAGGTGTGGGTCATGTGGCATGTGTTCTGCCGGTGCTCATTATTCCCAGCTTACCCATCCATCTTGGGAAAAGGCGTTAATGTCTGGAGAGCATCACTAGGCTTCTTCCTTGCCTGCTGGCTTCCAGGCCTCTCTCCAGTGGCTCTGATTCTTGCATCTACTTTCTAGTTGTTTTACTTCATTATCTTCCCTTTCCCTTCTCAATCTGCTTTGATTTCCATCAATCTTCATGGAGACCTCTCCAGCATACTGGGAGTTTATTTGGATTTCAAGGTACTTTGCTTTTTTTTTTTTTAATCAACGCCTGCATTATTGATAGCGTGATATTTTTCCCTAGGCTGAGAAGGTACAAGAGACCTTTGTGCCCCTCCTTGAATTTGAATCCTGTTTTCCTAAGCCTCCTTTCCACATCACCCATTTTCTTTACCGTTCAATCTTAAGCTCACTTTCTCTTGGATTTCATGTCACACAGAGCGTGAGCTCGGGCTTTATTCTGCAGGAGGCGTACTTTCTGCTGTAGGATTTACATCTCTACTAAGGGTTTACCTTGGGAGCTACATTCACCTACTGTAGTCTCTTAAGACTCCTAAAACATCTGCCTGCTAAAGTTATTATTTCCTACATTGTAGTTTATAAATATTTTATTCCTACAAATCAATATCCTTAATTCTGGCCTTGTAGGTTCTAAAAACAACATGATCATTATTTTTTTTCCAAGAGATTCTTTTGGTAAGTGAAAGAGGTTACTTCTTAATTTTATGTTCTCCACTTTTACTTTTGCCAGATTTATAACTTTTAGATTAAGTGTTCCCTTTTCCTTATATTCTTATGCTACAGAAGGTTTTATGTTTCTGTTGTACATTGAAAGGAACTTACCAAAGCTAAAATATTTGGGATGTATTGAGTCACTATTATAACTTATCTAATGAATTTACAAAGATAATCATTTTAAAATAAAAGCTTAAAATACATTAACACTAACAAATTGGGCAAAATTTTTATTCTAGACATTGTCCAAACACCAAGCAAAGAATTCTTTGATAAATTAGGACTTTTCCTTGTGAATTGCTATTTGTAAGACCTCAAAACCTCCCATAAACTAAACCAGGATTTTAAGTTGAATCGCTATTTTATCTGATATTATTTCTCATTTACTTCAAACAAAGCAAAGATAGCCATTAAAATTCTGAAAAATACTGCTTTATATAATTAGTACCAGAGTTTAGTTTCTGTCAAACCATCCAGAATAAGCTAAGTACGCATGACATTTCTCTATCTGTTTGTAGGTCAAAAAAAGCAAAGAATTCAATCGATAAGTCCACAGAGACTGACAACGGCTATGTGTCCCTTGATGGGCGAAGGGCTGTGAGAAGCGGTGAGGACGGAGCACAGGACCACGAGCCTCAGTGTGAAACCATTCGAGCCGAAGACACGGCCTGGGCCGCCCGGACTCCAAGGAGCGTCCGTGCCAAAGTCAGTATCAGCGTGAGTTTGTGTGATTTTACGTCCACTAACATGAACTGCTCTCAAGTGAAATGTTTCCCCTGGAATTGATCTGGGAGCTTTCGTAGATAACAGTGACGACCTTGAAGTCAGGTAGGTGTGGTTATAACACGATTGGAAATGTAACCTGGTACCTTCCGAGTTGATTGGCTTGGGTTTTCCGGAATGTTGAGGCAGCTTAGGATCTATGGTCCGTGTTTATTAACCCTTACCTTCACTTCCCATTTCACTTAGAATTCATGGTCCGTGTTTATTAACCCTTACCTTCTCTCCCCGTTTCCATGTGTGCACTGAATGGAAGAGCTCAGTTGTTCTCAGCGCTGATCCAGGCACTGACCCTTACTCTGTAAGAAAATGCCTTGCTTTCTCTATTAATTACTTTTGGTTTTATACATCTGTTTCAGCTTACGTATGACCTGAAAACAATTCTTTCAGTAGTTATTTATAGGGTACAGTGTGCATATGATTAACTTATAGCGATGGGATCAAGGTGATGTTAGCTACAAATGTTTATCAAATGTTGGTAACATCGGAAAACCCTGGGCACTTTCTGTTCTGAGATGTGCAGTAGTTTGTCAACCATTATTACAGAAGTTGTTATTCCTGCTATCATTTATACCTGTCTGTTCTTCAGTCATTGTCAGTTCATCCTCCTGTGTGTGTGTATGTGCGTGTGTGTGCACACCACACTGTGTAATAGTGACCCCCCGTGTCAGCCCCACCCTGTGTGTGTGTGTGTGTGTGGGCGCGCGCGCACATCGTACTGTGTAATAATGACCCCCGGTCAGCCCCACCCTGTCTGTGTGTGTGTGTGTGTGTGTGTGTATGCACATCGCACTGTGTAATAATGACCCCGTGTCAGCCCCACCCTGTGTGTGTGTGTGTGTGTGCAGTGTGTGTGTGTGTGCACATCACACTGTATAATAATGACCCCATGTCAGCCCCACCCTGTCTCTGTGTATGTGCTGTGTGTGTGCACATCACACTGTGTAATAGTGACCCCTGTGTCAGCCCCACCCTGTCTGTGTGTGTGTGTGTGAACATCACACTGTGTAATAGTGACCCCCGTGTCAGCCCCACCCTGTGTGTGTGTGTGTGTGCACACCACACTGTGTAATAGTGACCCCCATGTCAGCCCCACCCTGTGTATGTGTGTGTGTGTGTGCACATCGCACTGTGTAATAGTGACCCCCGTATCAGCCCCACCCTGTGTGTGTGTGTGTGTGCACATCGCACTGTGTAATAATGACCCCCGTGTCAGCCCCACCCTGTGTGTGTGTGTGTGCACATCACACTGTGTAATAATGACCCCGTGTCAGCCCCACCCTGTGTGTGTGTG
>NC_022025.1:12864131-12867689 GCF_000317375.1 Microtus ochrogaster | reverse complement strand
ATGACCCCGTGTCAGCCCCACCCTGTCTGTGTGTGTGTGTGTGTGTGTGCACATCGCACTGTGTAAGTGACCCCGTGTCAGCCCCACCCTGTGTGTGTGTGCGTGTGTGCACACCGCACTGTGTAATGATGTACATTCTCAGTCTTTCTTTGTCTGACTTATTCCCAGTTGTTTCTTTGTCTCAAAATGACAAAGTTTTGTTGTGTTTATGGACTGAACAGTCACTCATCTCTCGGCAGCTAGTTGAGGTTCCAGCAGTCCTCATGCATGTTATTGGTTCTTTTATGCAAAGTCTGTTCTTTTTGTTCAAGATTGCTGCTCAGGATCTTTCATGGTTCCGCATAGATTTTGGGTGCTCTAGTTTTTGGAGCATGTGACTGGAATGACACAAGGGTTCCCACTCCACTGTTATTCATTATAATGTTTCAAGTCTTCTCTCCAGTAATAAGACAAGAGAAAGTTACAACAGGGATTATAATTGGAATGGAAAAGGTTTTTTTTCTTATTTGCAGGTGCCATGAGTCTGTATTTAAAAGATACCCTGGACTCCAACCAGAAAACTTTTATATGTGATAAACACTTGCAGTAATTTGCAGGATGCAAAATTAATATACCAAGCCCAGTAAGTTTTGTATAGAATGGTAACAAACTTGCCGAGAAAGAAATTAGAAAGAATATCCCATTTATAATAGTTTCTACAGTGAGAACTTATGATACCATAAAAAGAATCTGAAGAACACTTGACAGTGGGAAGACCTGAATTGACAGCATTAAATACTGTGAAAATGGCTAGACTACCGGAATAATCTATATTTAATGAAATCCTCATTAAAATTCTAGGGAAATTCTTTATAGAACTGGGGGGGGGCATAAATCCTAAAATTCGTAGGGAGATACAAGACTATGGATAACCAAGCCATTCTTAAGCAAAAGAACATGGCCAGAGGCATCATGTTACGTGGCCACAAGCTGTACCACCCAGCCACAGTGTAAAAGCAGCACCACCACCCAGCCACAGTGTAAAAGCAGCATGCTGCTTCCACAAACACAGACTTGTGGACCATGGGGCATGGTAGAAAACCTAGAGAAACCCATGCGGCTATAGACACGTCATAAACCTGTGAAAAGATTTTACTCTATGTGTACAATTAATTTTATGTGTATAATTTATATTATTTAATGTATAATTTATTTGCCTGTACACATGTATGTATGTGTACACCAGTTGTGTGCCTCGTGTCCGCAGAGGTCAGGAGAAGGCATCAGAGTCTCTGGAATGAACTAGAGTCACAGACGTTGTGAGCCACCGTGAGGGTGCAAGCCTTTAATCCCAGCACTCCAGAATATGAGCAAGAGCATTTTTGTGTTGAAGGAGGCAAAAAGGTTTTCTGAGTTTTTCTAGGTGAATGTACTTCTATTTTGTAGTATCGTCTGTGAGTCATCGTGATTCTGTAGTTCAGTCTGGCTGCAAGTTTTGATTACTCAGTGTTAGCTGTCTGGTAGTATGAGCATCCTGTGTGTCATGGCTCACACGGTTTCCAGTGCATGTTCAGCACATATTACCTGTGACGGTACCTGGAGGAGCATGGGCGGAGCTCAGGCTTCCTGAGTCTTTCCGTTTCAGACTGTCAAAAGTGTGAGTGTCTCTTACGGTTGATCATACGTATGTCAGCCATGCACATTCTTCCGACTGCTCGCTTCTCATCCCCATAACTTTTATTAAGTTAGTGATGGGCCTTCTAATTGACCAGGTAGCTTGATTAAATACGATTTTTTCCTAAGGTCTTTCAGCGTCTTTCAAATGGCCTGTTATGTTTGTGTCTTTTTCATATTTCTGTAAGGTATTTCAGATACTTTCCTGAACAAAAGTTACAGAATAATATTTGATAAATTACTTGAATAACTTTTAAAGAAAATGTTCATTTAAGAGTATAATTGCTAACATAAGATTTTTTTCTTCAGAAAATTATGTAGTCCTAATCAGTTTCTTGGTATTTAATGATATTTTGAAGGTATATGTGATATCTGTATTGTATAATTTGTAGAAATTGCTGTCTCGAAGCTCAGACATCATGGAATTACTTACAGTTCCCTTTGTCGGCTCCCACAGGATACCCAGAGGAAGACAGCAAATGTGTCTGACGAAGTCTCCAGCGAGGAAGGTCCTGAGGCGGGGTACTCACCGCGCGGCCTTGTGGACAGAGCCTCTGAAAGCAGTCTTCGAAATAGAAAGGCGCACCATTATAAAAAGCATTATGCAAATGAGGTACACAGTTTGACCTTACATAAATGCACATATATCTGTGTTATATTACTTTCAACACTTGAGTGTTATTATTGAAATATTTCCCACCATTACCAATACGTATTGTTTTACAGTCTTTTTTTTTTTTTGAGGGGTGGGGAACAGGGTCTCACTGTGTATCTCTGTTGACTGTCCTGGGACTTGCTTCATAGACCAGGCTAGCTCCAGTTCAGGTTCCTCTGCCTCAGTCTCCTGAGTGCTGACATTATAGGCGTGCCGCCACACCCGGATCTGTCCTACGGTCTTGATGGATAGCGTAGCGTCGATCAGTAGGTGTCTGTGCACCCTCAAGTTTGTATGACTCTTCATACACTTAGCGGGTTGTTTACTGTTTATTTGCTGGTTTGGGGGAGGGTGCCTCTGTTGTACATGTGGAGTTCAGAGAACAGCTCGTAGGAGTTGATTATCTGCCCACCAAGTGAGTCCCAGGGATCCGACCCCGGTCAGGTGTCTAGATAGTGCCAGGCTCGGAGCCAAGCGCCCTTACCAGCGGAGACAGTCAGCTGTCCCGTATCAGTGTTTCCGCAGTTCATTATAGTGACGTTCTTTTCCCAAGTTAATTTCTTTCACGTCGCTATTGCCAGTTATTAATTTACCCACACTACAACATTCAGTAATTTTCCTCTTTGATTCGATCTTTTCTTTTTTAATTTATTTATTTATTGGTTATCTCAAAACTTTCCCCAACTTTCTGACATCTCTAGAACTTAAAACTATTTAGGTAGAAAAATAATTTCATTCCATTTAATGTTTACTTTCTATAAACAAGAAACTCCATTGCCTAGTTCCAAAGAAATACCCCTCTGATACTTTTTAGCCATTGCTGCTCTGTAGTCTTTTCCCAGTACGCAGATCCTTTTTCTGGATGATCTTGAGGTGAACCTAGGGAGAAAACGAGGAGATACTGCGTGGGCAGAGTGTGAGCAGTTGTAGGCTGCTGGGAGACGGCCCTCTCGTCATGTCTGCTCGGGTGTCGTCTTCCTCTCAAGGGCTGCACTAGCAGACCTAAGACTCGTGTGCCCACTTACGGATGGTCTTATCACCCACAGCCTGCTTCAGGCCAAATAACAGGAAGTCAGAATCTTACTCTGTGTAGTTAGAAGTTCATCGCTGACCCCTCTCCTGCGTAACTAGCCGTTTGACCCCCACATGAGTCCTGCTCCTGGGATCTGTGCTGTCTGCAGCTGCTTTACCTTTTGGGTTCTTTTTTTTTTTTTTTGGTTTTTCGAGACAGGGTTTCTCTGTGGTTTTGG
>NC_022025.1:12863603-12864026 GCF_000317375.1 Microtus ochrogaster | reverse complement strand
CAGAGCGCTATTCTTCTAAATTATATTTTTAAATAAATAGCGCTTTGAAAACATTTCAACCTATTTCACATTTATAGTTAATAAACGTTGTATAAGGCTGAGATGTAGTTTCACTTATAAAGACTTTAAAAATAAATGGTGTTTCAGCAGTTGGGTTCAGCTCCCCCAGATACGACCTTAGAAACAGCCGACTCTAAGGGACGTGTCTTACAGGAGAACGAGCCTTTAGGACAGCAGTTCTCAGCCGGTGGGTCGCGACTCCTTTGGGCCTCGCGTCAGGTATTCTGTGCTCTCTCCTTGTAATGTTTCACTGTCTCTGTCACTGTCCTTGGACAGAACGAGTGCGCTTGTTGTTTTTGGAGAAGTAGCAGTGTACGTTTCTGATAAAATCTCTTGAGTCAGAAAGGACACACAGATTGCATT
>NC_022025.1:12860704-12863123 GCF_000317375.1 Microtus ochrogaster | reverse complement strand
CCCTAAGTCGGGTACTAGTTGGGAAGGATACACAGATTGCATTAATGTCAAAGACTGTCTTGATTTCAGGACGCCCCTAAGTCGGGTACTAGTTGCAGCTCTCGCTGTTCAAGTTCCAGACAGGACTCTGAGAGCACAAGGCCCGAATCTGAGACGGAGGATGTCTTGTGGGAAGACTTGTTGCATTGTGCAGAATGCCGTTCATCTTGTACCAGTGAGACAGATGTGGGGAATCCGCAGATTAACCCCTGTGTGAAAAAGGAATATAGAGACGACCCCTTCCACCAGGTTAGTTTACAGTGTCGGATTGCGCGGGGCTATCAGACACGCTCCTTTGAGCGTATGTGCAAATCTTACAGAGGTGACAGACGTTCACATTCAGTTAAAGTAATACTCACGAGGTTGTTTTGTTGTTTTTACGTGGTCTGCGCTCTGGCTTCACTGGACTGTATAGTCTCGGTGTTTATATTGTCATTGTGTCTCTGTCTTTCCACATCTGTGATCCTGAGTTAGAAGATGGAGTTTGTGGGTCAGTCTGTGTTTGTCCTGTTCAAATTCACATACTTCCTGGCCTTCATTCTCCCTTAATATTATGATTCAAAATCTGTGTCAGATTTGAATGACTGAGCACCCATAGTCACAGTATGCAGTAGAAATACAGTCGTGTGTGCAAGGTTACATTTTTTATTACCCACAATAAAAGCAGTTCAAAAAGTGAAATTCCAATATGCATTATTTAGCCAAATATATTCAGCGTATTATTCCTTTACTATATAATTAATGTGAAAGTAAAAATGATATAGATGGCCTTTTTCATATTAAGCCTAGAAACTTGAGTCTGAATCCTTAGTATACATCTCATTTTGGATTAATCACATTTAAGGTGCTGAAAAGTACAATTGACTCCGGTACTGTGTTGAATTCTTTTAATGTCCAGTATCTCATGTTAGCGAAATCCCTCATCTTCCTTTATGAACTTTCTCTTTCTGTACTCAGAATCTTGGTGAATGGCATCGCCATTCGTCACTCAGCAGTCCAGAAACCTGGATTTAAAAATTCTTACCCTGGCTTAGTAGATGGCTCAGTCAGTCCTTTGTCTACATAGAAGCCTGAGGGCCAGCTTAGTAGATGGCTCAGTCAGTCCAGTGTCTACATAGAAGCTGAGGGCCAGCTTAGTAGATGGCTCAGTCAGTCCAGTGTCTACATAGAAGCTGAGGGCCAGCTTAGGAGATGGCTCAGTCAGTCCAGTGTCTACATAGAAGCCTGAGGACCAGCTTAGGAGATGGCTCAGTCAGTATTCTTGTCTTGTAGCTTTGGTAGCTGGTGGGGCCAGGTTGGGGTGTCAGCATGGTCACTCTCTTGGTAAAAATCCCCCTGCTGTTTCCTTGCACTATAGATACCAAGCTCTGAGCCTGATTTCAGGATTCGTTTTTATGGAAAGCAGGTACCATGTGGAAATGTCCATTATCCTGTGTTTACTTTTATTTTGACAGCCTTTTTGTTCATTAGTCTACCAGGTTTGGTTGGATTTGCACCAGTCAAAGAACGTATTAAAGAATGAAATGTTAAAAATAGCAAAAATGGTTGGGTGTGTTGACACATGTCTTTAAACCTTGCACTCTGGAGATGGAGGCAGTTGGGTATACAGGTTTCAGACCTGCCAGGACTAACAAAATAAAACAAAAGCCAGGGCTGTTACAACAGAGAAACCAAACAAACAAAACAGTTTCGAATAACAGTAGATGGACTTTCCCTACAGATACAAAGTTTTAGTTTAAATTAAGAATAGGGTAGTTTTATGTGGGTGCATACATAGACAATGAAACAGTCAAGAAAAATGCAGGATTAGATTAGTGTTCTTATGGATCCCTAATGTACGGCATAAATGCATCAATACTCAGTGAAGAAAGATAAGACCATGAGATGGTAGGCTAAGTGATCGTCCACACATTACAATGTATTGCACGTAGCTGCTGAGTGTAAAGGGAAAAGTCTAAAGCATTTAGCAAGAGTATAGAGTAGTCATCTCCATTACTTCAGCTTACCAGAACTTCCAAAAACAAGATGGGGGATTTAGGAATGTCTTAATTTTAAAAACTTGGGCTTTCAAATTAAGCGATAATGTTACTAAAAGACAGTCCTCAGAGGATGTTTGTAACATCTTGGCTGTCAGTATTGCTGTACAGAGCTAAAGCAGAGGATTAGCTCAGCAGACAGTGCTGGCTGTGGTGTGTGTGCTTTCAACACCAGCGCTTACTTCAGCAGAGGACGCCAGTACCTCTCTGTGGGTTGGAAACCAGCCAGGGGGTTACCTGGAGAGATGTTGTCTCAGAAAAGGCTTGGGGGGAGAGGGAAGGGGAGGGAGAGAAGCAAAGGTGGGGAGGACTTAATAGAAAAATAAACAAAAGGATCTGAAGCA
>NC_022025.1:12857827-12860341 GCF_000317375.1 Microtus ochrogaster | reverse complement strand
GGCAGGTGAACTTTAGAGCAATGAGACACTTTTTTATTAATCAGATTTCAAAAAAAAAATTTAAGAGATCAGGCATAGCACTTGGGGGGCAGAGGCAGGCAGATCCCTGTGGGTTCCCGGCCAACCTGGGCTACCCAGAGAAACAGTGGGGGTTGGGGAGAATAAGCTAGCATAGCTAGAATAACCATGTGATGGTTATTCTTCAATGTCCCTAGCTGGATCTGGAATCCCCTAGAATCCACCTTGGGTGTGCTTGGGTGCAGACTCATCTGAGGGGAAGATCGGTGGTACCATCCCTTAGCTAAGATCCCAGACTGAATACAAAGAAAAACAAAGCCAGGCAGGTCTTGGCATTTCTCCTTTTCTGTTTCCTCATTGGTACCGTAGACCTCGACCAAGACGCCCCTAGAACCACATCTTTCCTACCGTGATACACTGTGCTGCAGCTGAACTGGGAGCCGTGGAGGCTTGCGTACTTTTTGCTAGGTATTTGATTGCAGTGATGGACAGCACAGCAGGAGTAAAACCAGCAGGCAAGCCTTGTAATAAAGCAGTTTATAGCAATGAAATTTAACTTGGCTACGTGTCAGCACGAGTAAGTTTTATGAATATAAATTCTCAATTACAAATTGAAGTATGGATTTTTTTGAGTGAAAGCAATTTGAATAACTGTGTAGTATACCATTTATATAAAATTTTAAAGCATTCAAAGTGTATTTATGAATTAAAGCATATGCAATTGGCATATAAAAACATGCCAGGGAATGATAAGCATGAAATTTAGACATGTGAAACTTGGTGATTAGCCAGAGAAGTATACAAGGTAATTTCCAAGTTTACCTGAAATGTATCACTTGAGCAGAGTGAGAAGAAAGGTCAATTAGGTCAGGTCACCTCTTGAGTAGCTGAATGATAAGGTTTCACTTTAAAAATATACCTATTGGTTTAGGCTTCAGGTCCATTGCAAAATGACAGGGGAAAGCAAGCTCCTTATGAGATGTTCAGAGTCTGAATCGGGTGTTTACAAAGCACTGCATAGAACACGGGCAGGAGATAAAGTAGCTTAGGTGAGAAATTAAGGAGTGGAGAGCATGGTTTTTAGGATGTAAGATACTGAGCATATTTACATGAGAAGAAGCTGGTACAGAGAAATCCAAAGAGCTCTAACAGAAGGTAATGCCTGGCTTTCGCAGGGGTAAGCACACGCTCTGGGTAACAGAAAGGCGTGCATAGAATGGGCACGGGCAGTGGAGACCCAGGAGGCTGGGGTCCTCTAAGGAGTAAGAACCAAGAGAGGGGGCCTGAAGTAATGTTTCTGTGGGAGTCCAGAGGGCATCTTAGCCAGGAAAGGACTGATAAATTGAATGATAACGATGTTCCAGAGACGGGGTCAGATGGGAGGGTGCTACTACTGACCCATTTTGGAGGTGAGGCAGTTCCTGCTGTGGCCAGGGGAATAGCTAAGGGTTCCCGGATCTGAGGGACCCAGTAGGGACTAATCCCCAAGACTACGTGGTGTTGGCTGAGGAGCATGTAAATACTCATCTGGGCCACTTGAGTGTAGTAAATGGCTTGTCAGTAGCAAGAAATATCCGAAGTATTTTTCCCTGTGATTCCTGAAATTAATAATTTGGCCCAATATGTTTGCTTCATCCTTCTGTTTTTCTATGAGATTTAAAAAACCTACTTGACACTCTATTCTGCATATCTGATTGGTATCCTACACCAATATTAGTTAGTATTGGTTTTGGAATAAGGGCTCTTTTTTCTGTACAATTTCATATTTCCAGGCTTACGGAAGGCTCACACTTTTCAGTCTTGCTAGTTGTCAGGCAGTAGACTTTATCTTCCTTTAATGAAAAAGCTACCAAGTTGTTTTCTTGTCTGGCTGTAGGTCTGTGCTAGGTTTGCAAGACTGTTTTATGTCTCCCAGGAAGATGGAATGTCTCCTTGGGAAAAAACACTGAGCATTCAGATGGGCATGTTCTCAGAATATTGCCAGGACATAGTTTCCTGATATTTATAAATAGTAACAAACGTTTCATAGGAGAAAAATTTCCTCTGCTATTTATGGCTGGGTATATAATGAAACACAAAGCCATGTTCAAGTGATAATATTTTCCGGTAGGTACGGCTGGATTCTAATGACTGTGTTCCCATACTTGGAAACACCACATAAAGCCCTTGTCTTAGTGGATTTATTTGAAATAAAACGTAACATCATTGCAATTCAAGGTTTCCGTTTTGAATGAAGATAAAAGGAAAGCACCAGAGATCTGGGGTGAAGCTGAAAAAATAATAATGAAAAGAATCCCAACTGTTAGCTCGAAAACCTAAATTCTTCAGCGTGTAGCCTTCACAGGTCACATGCGACCCACGGCAGCTGCGGCTGCTCTCAGCCCATCCTCCGAGGCAGTGCCATGGGGCAGAAGCAGAAGATGACGTTCTGATCTGTGATCCTTTGCTCTTAGGAGCCCTTTAGTGTAGGTTCTTGTACGGTGATGCTCTCTCCAC
>NC_022025.1:12852030-12857604 GCF_000317375.1 Microtus ochrogaster | reverse complement strand
CCTGTTTTTTAGCGTGTATTTGACAAAAACACACCCACGTTGATGGTTCTTTTGAATAACTCGAAGTTGACCTGTTCTCATGCCCATCTTTTCTCTTGCCTTTTGACTGTAAGAAAATGAAGCCAAGTGGTGTTAAAAAAAAAAAAAAAGTACCTGTGGAGAAGTGCTTTGAGGACAGCGGAGATGCTGATGTCTTCCTTCTCCTGTTCCTAGATGGACCTCCATTGTACTAACATAATCTTTGTGTAATTGAGCAGACCTGTGGTTTCTGTTATCCAGTGAGACTCTGTTATTACTTGCTTAAAATCTGTCACGTCCTTGGCTCACTTAGCTCTGTGCGGGTTAGTGTTACTGACAGCCTGACAGGGTCTGGAGTCTGAGGAGAAGTACGCTGTGAGGGATTGCGTGCCTTAGCTAAGTCTCGGGACACGCCTGTGCTCATGTCATTCCAGTCCTCATTGTGTGCCCAAGTCCCTCCCTGCCTCCAGTGCCAGGGAATGAACGCGGTGAGCCCTCTCGCGTCCTAGAAAACACTCTACCTGTAAGCCACACCTCCAGCCCTTTTCTAGAGTAGTTCAGAATCTATTAAGTTTTCAGAGAAAATCTGATGCATATTTTGATACAGAATTACTTCTAAACTGGCGTATATTGTTTGTCACAAGTTATGAAGCATAACTTGTAGTAAGGTAACAAGTTAACAGTAATATTTCAACACTTTGTAAACCCCTCAAGTACTGAAATATATAAAGACCATGAAAGTATTTAGAAATAAAAATGTTTAGAAAAGATAAAAAAATCCCTTTTATTTTTTTTTTTAATATATTATTGATTTTTTTAGACAATTTCAGTTGAAGTTTATCGATGCACCTTTATCTCCCTTGTATGAAAAATTACATTCCTTAAATTCATGGAAATATTTTAGAATAGTAGAATGTCAACAGTTTGTTGATCATATTTCTCAGGT
This sequence comes from Microtus ochrogaster, assembly GCF_000317375.1. Taxonomy (NCBI): domain Eukaryota; kingdom Metazoa; phylum Chordata; class Mammalia; order Rodentia; family Cricetidae; genus Microtus; species Microtus ochrogaster. The sequence goes on along the minus strand of NC_022025.1, from coordinate 12,856,640 downwards.
TACTGTGAGTGCCAAACATATTCTTTATATAAAATGTGGGAAATATATCAATCCTTGAGATGTATGTGAGCTAGCGATACTGTGACGTGAACAGGTGAGGCCCGTTCCAGCGCAGGCCTTAGGCGATGCGCCATGGCATTGTGTGTTGTGGCATAGCGTGTTGCTGTGAGAGTTTGTGTTTGTTGCTACCTGCAGCCCAAATATCCTGTTACCTACTCCACACCTCTACTGTACGTCCAAAACAGATAACCACGCTTTGCAAGTTTGTAACTGTTACTATTTCTTGAAACATTGGGAAATAAAGTATTGTGTTTCAGAAAAATACTAGTAATTCTTAATGTCTCTTCTTACAGTGTTTGCTAAAACACTTTGAAAATAAGGCTTAATTGATCCTTTCCAGAAATGCTGTTTTAGAATGCCACAAAAGTAACAAAATCAGTTAATATTTGGCATCCATTTTTTTTAGCCTTAAATAGGTTGGATGACAGCTAAGTACTTTTGCTAACATATTTTGTTGCATATTTAACTTACAGGATATTTGTTAAGGTTCTACATTTTTATAACTGCAGTTTCTTAATGTGATCTGTTTAATGTATAACTAATTTTAATTGAAGTTATAATGTAGCTAAAATTGTATGTGCATAGATATGGCTACTATACAGATTAATATGTTCCACTTAAAAATCTACCAATTTTTATTTAGTGTAGTTGTGATTTTACTCCACATACAGCTGTGTATCATTTTGTAGACACTTTTATCTGTGAATGTAATAAGTGTGTTTCTCCTTTTTTGTAGACTCATTTGCCTTGGCTTCACAGTTCCCACCCGGGCTTAGAGAAAGTCAGTGCCATCGTGTGGGAAGGCAATGACTGTAAGAAGGCCGACCTGTCTGTGCTTGAGATCAGCGGGATGATAATGAACAGAGTGAGTTCTGAACTTGTGTGAAAGTTAAGGATTTATTGAATAGTTACTTTTTTCTCCTCTTTGGGGGATTAGTCGATACAGGGTTTCTCTGTGTAATCCTGGCTGTTCTGAAACTCTGTAGACCGGGCTCTGGCCTCGAACTCAGAGAGAGATCTGCCTCTGCCTCCTGAGTGCTGGGATTAAAGACATGCACCGCTACCACCGGTACCCTTTTTTTTTTTATTATTAATTATTATTACATTTTTGTTTAAATTTAAACATTTAAATTCCATTTATTGTTTTGGGGCTAGAATGCGTGTGTCACAGTGCATTTTGGAAGTCAGAGGACCCGTTCAGGAGCGGTTTTCTCCTCCATGTGTGGGTCCTAGGGATGGCACTCAGTTGTCAGGGCTGATGACAGGTGTCTCCATCTGCTGTGCCATCTCATTGGCGTCTCAACTTTTCCTTCAACAAATTGGGTTTAATGTAGTACTGACCTCAACACTCTAATATTTGTAAATATTTCTAACTTAAAATAATAACTTGCATAGTTTTCTCTATCTGAGATTGAGCTTCCTTTCATCTACTTACCAATTAGAGATCTTGTGATTAATGTGTAACAGGCTCTTTCATAATGTATTAAATTTAAAAAAAAAAAATTTAAATCCTATTATAAAAAAGTGAAGTTTCATTAGAATTCATTTTACCTTAAATTTGATTTATGTCCACTTTTCTTTTCTTCTTCCCCTCTACCCCTACTTCCTAAGGTGAACAGCCATGTACCAGGTATAGGATACCAGATATTTGGAAATGCTGTTTCCCTAATCCTGGGCTTAACTCCGTTTGTTTTCCGACTGTCCCAAGCAACAGACTTGGAGCAACTCACAGCCCATTCCGCCTCAGAACTTTGTGTGATCGCTGTTGGTTCTAACGAAGATTTCATGGTTCTCTCTATGGTCCTCATAAGCTTTGTGGTTCGAGTATCTCTTGTCTGGATCTTCTTTTTTTTGCTGTGTGTAGCAGAAAGAACATATAAGCAAGTGAGTCTGAAGAATACTAGCTTACCCTTTCGTAGCCCTCAAAGTGTTCCTTAGGTGTGTTCGTAGTTCACAGGACACTGTGACGTAATTGTTTGTTTGCTTTTATATGAAGTCATAACAATTCATATTTCATATAATAATTATATAAATTATGCAATATTTTATACAGTAATCTTCACCTTAATCTTTTTTAGCGACTGCTCTTTGCAAAACTCTTTGGACACTTGACATCTGCAAGGAGAGCTCGGAAATCTGAGGTTCCTCATTTCCGGTTGAAGAAAGTGCAAAACATAAAAATGTGGCTGTCTCTCCGTTCCTATCTCAAGGTAGAGTGCTATTGATACATGCGCTCTTAATATATATCTTTCCCAGCAGTTACCATGTCTTGTCTGTAGGTGTGGGGTTGTTAATAGAGCCAACAATTTCTCATCCAAAGGCTGGATTAAGGATTTCTGTTTTTTCCCTAGAATAGTCCTCACGAACCAGCAGAGGGAGCCCCCTACTTATAAACCAATCTTGGGGACTCTAACCAGTGAGATTTACTGCTCTTCTAAGTCACTGTGCAAAGCTGCCTTTACCTGCTGCTCCATCTTCAATGGCTTAAATAATATTGATGTTTGTGGACGTGGTGTGAAAACGCTAGACCCTAGGAAATAGACCCGGGGTTGATTTTAATAATACCATTTTTCCTGGGGATTCTTTTTATAGTAAATAACAGTGAGGTTTACTATTTATGGATTATGCAGACATGTTCAAAGAGGTTTATGCAAACAGTGAATGATAAAGTTGTCCCAAAGACTAAGAGTCCACTGAACTAGATCTTTAAAGCTTTTTCTTCTGAAGTAACAATGAAAGAAATAGAAAAAATTATTTGCTTTTACATTTTAAAATTTCATTGTTGCCGGGTGATGGTGGCACACGCCTTTAATCCCAGCACTCGGGAGGCAGAGGCAGGCGGATCTCTGTGAGTTCGAGACCAGCCTGGTCTACAAGAGCTAGTTCCAGGACAGGCTCCAAAGCCACAGAGAAACCCTGTCTCGAAAAACCAAAAAAAAAAAAAAACATAAAATAAAATAAAATTTCATTGTTCTCTTTATCAGTTTGGTTTTTTAAATTTAACTCAGTGTATATTAGGAAATGCTACAAATTGACAGTTTTTCCCTCATTGTTACATTTATGTTTCATGAAGGATGAATATGATTTTCTTGCTTGGTTTAGTTTAAAATTCCTGACCCTAAGTAGGTGCTATATTCTTTGATACATTGTTGATTCTATTCTGAAAAATTCGCTTAATGTTAACCATGTTCCATTCGCTCTTAATTAGAACTAAATTATCCTTACAGCTTCTGTCCTGGTTTCCGGCATTCAGTCCTTTCTGCTCCCAGAATACGTCTTGAATCTGTTCCCAATCCTTGTTTCCGTGTCCACGGCCTTATTGAGACCCTTGTCATGTCTCACTGCTGCTTCTCTGGCTTGAGCGTTCCTCCCCTCCGTTACTGTCTTCAGCCTGCCAGGACCATACAGTTTTCTCGCCTCTCTGGAAGTCTGTTACTCTCGGATAAGGATAAGAGCCTTAGTATGTTCTGGCTGCTGTTCGTGGTCTGGGCCTTGCTCTCCTATCTGTCTGCTGGCTCTCTGGAAACCATCTTCCTCTCCTAGGACAGTGCTATATGCCATCTTGTTCTAGAGATGATGTAAAATGCCACTTTCTTAGGAATACGCACCAGGCAGATAGACACTCCTGACCCACAAATCTGAATTAACCTCCCTGACATTGACCTCCGAGCACCCGGTGGATACCTTTCCTCCATAGTTCAGTACACAGATATCGGATGTGTCTGTGAGTGTGAGTTTGGTGTGAGCATCATAGCTCAGCTGTCCATGTATCTCTGAGTGAGTTTAGCGTGAAAAACAGTTACACTAAGGGATCTATGCTCTGTAGATGCGACATTGACAGTTGTAAAATTATAAGGGAATAACAACACATTACAAAACAGTTCATCTGGCAAGTTAGGTACCCTTTCAGCACTGCAGGTTATGACCAGCTTGTCGCACCTTAACTGAAAGCATGGAAATTCTCCTTTTTAAAGTGTTTTCCCCTTTTTCCCCTAGCGTCGAGGTCCTCAGAGATCAGTGGATGTGATCGTTTCCTCTGCCTTCTTGCTGACAATCTCAGTTGTATTTATTTGCTGTGCTCAGGTGAGTTAACTTGTTAACATCCGTCCCTAGATAAATATTCAGTTCCTAAACGGAATTTTTAATATTTCTCGATTACCTAGGAGGGTGTTAGGTATCGTTGTCTTGTCTTTGAACGAGTGTGTTTTCATAGATGCTTCCCCCACAGCCTACAGCAGTGAGCGTCTCTTGTAAACCCCCCCCCCACACACACACACACACGTTCCGGTCTCTCTCGTCCGTTCACGTCTCGGGTGTCTTTGTTGCCACCTTCTCGTTCTTCCTAACTGCTTACTATTCTGTCTCGATCTTCTATTGTTTTAGGTTTCACACACATAATACACATGCTTACAGTGCAGGCTTTGAACCACTTGAGAACAAGTAAAGGGAAAAGTTGGAGTTGACGTATTCTCTTAGATAGAAAACCCTTCAACAGAATGTTTCAGAGGGAAACTCGGAGTTGACGTATTCTCTTAGATAGAAAACCCTTC
>NC_022025.1:12849606-12851865 GCF_000317375.1 Microtus ochrogaster | reverse complement strand
TCAACAGAATGTTTCAGAGGGAAAGCCTGAACTATCACAGCTGTGAGCCACGACTAAGGTGGTTTATCCCTGTAGTGGAGGGATTTTCAATTTCAGAAAGTCCACTGGTGGAATTTCATACCTATGGTTTGCTAAAGGAAAACATTACAGGTGTCTTAATACATGAAGGAAACAAATTATGATTCTCAGCAGAGAATTAGTATTTATTCTACAAAATAATGGGTTTCACCATGACACCTCATAACATGTGTGTATGTGTAAATGGGTTTCACCATGACCCCTCAGACATGTATATATGTATGCTGACCGTCTTCAGAGAATGGTTGGGATCGCAGCCACATGCGCTTAAACAGAATGCTGGGTTTTTTGCTTTTTAACTTCAGTAAGCTTTCTAGAGTTCATCGGGAAGCTTTGAGCAACATGTTGCCTGAGCAGAGATATGGACTGACTTCTGCGGTACAGGGAGACGGTGCTGTTGATAGAGAAGTGGAATGTTCAGCGGATGAAACAGTCCTGCAAACCTTGCAGGTTATACGATCCGGTGCCGTCATAAACCACCCAGGAAGGCTGACGTGATGGGAAATAAGACTAGAGTGAATCAGAAGTACTTCATACCGGAAAATAAATCCTAGACAGATAGAGATTTAAACAAAACGAAATTTTAACTCCAATCCCAAATCAAATGTATGGACTACAAAGGGCACCATCCGTGACCAGATAAGGTCTGGGAAAACAAGACTTCAGTGGGAATGTGTTTGCAATCTGTCTTCCCAAGCCAATAAGAAAATCACCCTAACAGAAAATAACTTATAAGAAACATGGCTGAGTGTACAGTGGTACCACAGTTTAGAGATAAATCAATATGCACCACCTTATAGAGTTGAAGATGTGACTGCCCATGAACTAATAGTTTTATCCCTACGTATTAATACCTAACAGAAGTCTTGCATATGTGGCCAAGGAAACACAAGACCATTGCTGCCTTGTTGGTAACAAAGAAATTGACAACACCGTAAATGCTAATTGTTGGAGCAGACCGAAATCGTTATAGTTGATTCTTTTACTATAATTAATAGGGCTTAAAATGAACTAACTTAAAGCTGAATGTTTCAACATGGGTAAATCTTAGAAACAAGGTTCAGCGGAATAAAAAACAAAAACAAAAAACAAAAAACTGGAGCTGGCCAGACAGCCCAGAGGGCAAAGGTGCTTTTTTTCTAAGCCTGTTTGGTTATCTGAGCTCAGTTCCCAGAACCAACATGGTGGGTGTCGAGAACTGATTTCCTGAGGGTTGTCCTGACCATCACACATGCATGCATTATGGTGTGTGCATGGGACTGCTGGCCTCCCTCGGGGAAAGCAGGGATGTGAGAAAGGAAGTACATGGATATGTGTTGGGTGGTGACACTGACGTAAAAGTCGAGAGATGGATGGGTGTTGAAGGTTAGGGATACGGCGCCATGATAGATGGGAAACCACTCGCCCTGCCTGCACAAAGCCCTGGCTGTGTCCCCGGTATTAGGAAAGGAAAAATAAAGCCACAGGATGAATAGGGGTTTGTTTTTTTTTTTTATAAATTATTAAAAACCTGCATGGAAAAGATAAACACAAATTTTACCTTGGGGTAGAGTTGTGTTGGTTCAGAAAGCAGGAACAAAGAAAATGTAAAGGTTTTAACTAAATTTGAAATATTGTTTCAATCTGAAATAAATACTGTAAAATATTAATATTTTAAAAGTACAACTGTCAGAACCTGTAACTATTGGTCATGTTATTCTCTGTACTTCTGGTGTGCAGCAGTATTTCATGATAACTGTCCTAAAAACACACTGCTCCGTTCACGAGCAGTCCTGTAAAGTGGCGTTTTGTTCTGAAGCGAGGTGAGCCGCTCACACTGCTGCTCTGTGCTCCCCAGCTGCTGCACGTGCACGAGATCTTCCTCAACTGTCATTACAACTGGGAGCTGGTGATCTGGTGCATCTCCTTAACACTGTTCCTCCTGAGGTTCGTGACTCTCGGGTCAGAGACAAGCAAGAAATACAGCAATACCTCAATATTACTTACAGAACAGGTGAGTTCATTCTGTTATCAGTGAGGCTCTGTCATCCACAGTCCAATTGTGTGTGTGTGGGAGAGGGGGGGGGGAGAAAAGACAACTTGCCATCATCAGTTCTGTCCTATAATGTATAGTCCAGGGATCCACCTCAGGCTGTCAGTCCTGGCAGAAAACCTTTCCCTGTGAGACATCTGACTAGCCCA
>NC_022025.1:12846295-12849506 GCF_000317375.1 Microtus ochrogaster | reverse complement strand
GGGGGAGGGAGAGGGGGAGAGAGAGAGAAAAGACACCATCAGTTCTGTCCTATAATGTATAGTCCAGGGATCCACCTCAGGCTGTCAGTCCTGGCAGAAAACCTTTCCCTGTGAGACATCTGACTAGCCCATGTGTACATACAAATTACAATATTTTTGCTTATTGCCTATTTTTCAGGAGCATTTTTTTATTTGATTAAGGTCATTTATGCTTTGAAGCTAAAGTTAAATTTTGATAGTATGCAAACCTTTCTTTGGTATTTCTGCCTTGATCCAAATCTCAAATCTAACCCGCAGTTTTACATCCCATTTTCATTCGGCAGGAAGAGAATAGTGTTTGTAAAATGATAGATTTTTAATCATTCGTGGGACACGATCGCTTTGCATTGTAACAAAACCATGTTAGAGAAAATTTAAATTTTTATTCAATAAAAAGAGCAAAGCATAATAATTTGGATAATTGATTTAATTTTATATGAATTTGCTAAGTATTTCTTCTTGCTATTCCATAAGAGTTGTACAAATGTTTGCCAATGACCTTGTTTGAATATTTTCGTTAGGAAGAGCTTGTATTTTAAATACTCAGTAGATAAATAGGCTCAATCAGATGGGAGAGGAAAGTTACCACAAAGATAATCATCTCTAACAGTCACTGGGTCTCATGGTCAGCCACTTCCTCATGGCTTCCCATTCATCTCCTCCTGCACCTCCTGTCCTGTTCCCCTGTGGACTCCCGACCCTGTGCTGGCTTACGTGATTTGGGTTGCTGAATTATGATTTCTGCTGACGTTACCAGCTGTCCAGGTCATAGCACCTAGAACCACGACCAGATCATTGTTAGTCCACTAGTCCATGGTTGGGCTGTAGCTGCCTGAGGAAAGAGGGATCAAGTGAGTGAGCACAGTGTATGAGCGGCCTAGAGCTAGAGCCTTTCCAGACAGGGTAACTAAGCTGGGCAGCACCCCAAAAATATCAGAGATGGGTAATAAAGATAGTGAATATTTGCATTGCTTTCAGAATAAAAAAAAAATCATGAGCCAGTTTGTTGAGTTTATTCTGTTTCTATTTATTTTCTAAGTTAAGTTGATCTGGCCCTGAGAATACAATGTTTACCTTTTTAAGTTTTCTTATTATTAGATAAGTTCATTATAAGATTTGAAATATATAGTAATGTGTAAACATTAAAAATCATTTGTAATGTAATACCCAGAGATGCACTATTAATATTGTGGTGACTGCCTTTTAGATCTGTTTAAGAATGTATTTGTGGGTGTCATGAGAGGAGAACCCACAGAGACAGCTGACCTGAGCTCATGGGAGCTCATGGACCCTGGACCAACAGCTAGGGAGCCTTTCTGGGACCTACCAAGGCCCTCTGCATGTGTGTGACATTTGTTTAGCTTGGTTTTTTTGTAAGGCTCCTAAATCAGGCGGTGGTGGCTCACGCCTTTAATCCCAGCCTTGGGGGGGGGGGGGCAGAGACAGGCGGATCTCTGTGAGTTTGAGGCCAGCCTGGTCTACAAGAGCTAGTTCCAGGACAGGCTCCAAAGCCACAGAGAAACCCTGTCTCGGAAAAAAAAAAAAAAAAGGCTCCTAGCGGTAAGATCAGGACCCGTTCCTGTTGCTTAGCTGGCCTTTGGGAACCCCTGTTCCCCATGCTGGACTACCTTGCCCAACCTTGGTGCAGGGGAGGAGCTCTGTCCTCCCTCAACTTGATGTGCCCTGCCTTGCGGGAGCTCACGAGAGGCCAGTCCCTTTCTGATGGAGATGGAGGAGAAGGGGTGGGGGAATTGTGGTCGGTATGTAAAATAAATGTGAAAAAAATGTTATCTAAATAATTTCCTTTTCAAAAAACAATGTATTTGTGGTCTGGGGGTATATAAACTCATGGGTAAAATGATTGGGTAGCATGCATGAGGCCCTAGGCTCAGTCCCCAGCGCCTCAAAAGAAAAGCATGTATGTTATAATTTTAAATTATTTTGCCTCTGGGGCTCTTTTATATAAAAGATAAACCTCTACTTGAAGATGGAGAAGAAACCGAACAAAAAGGAGGAACTGACACTCGTGAACAATGTGTTGAAGCTGGCTACTAAACTCCTGAAGGTGAGCGCAGAGCTGGCGTGGGTGACGGTGTGCTCTTCTGACCATGGACCTGATCTCCAGATGTCAGCATGAGATTACATCTGAGCACGCGCGTGCAGTGTGCTCTGCTCTTCATTGCTTACGTAACCCAACGAATGTCTTTGAAAATTATGTCAAGGCGTTTCCTAATGTTGTATTAGAATGCTGGTTTTGCTGTGTGTGTGTGTTTAGTCAGTTTTATCTAGAATACTAGGAAATGTTTCACAAAAGATGGGACGTTAACTCAGAAGTTGCTTGTTTTATATTTCATTGTCTCGGTATTAACTATGTTGCCCAGGGTGACTTCTGACTCAGTCTCCCAAGTACTGGGATCACAGGTGTCCCGCCAGGCCTGGCTCCCCATGCTTTCCTATGTCGAAACTAAAATCTATTTAAGGATATTAATTTCTATAACTAATTGAGCATCCTACAAGAGTTTTGAGTCTTCAGAGACTGGTATGAAATGAGTTTTGACACAGTGATAGGGTTAGGTCCTCTGTCAACTAAGGTATTGATCGAGTGTAGACTGTGACTCCTGGGAAATTGGGCATCAAAAATACTCAGAGGAGGTTGGTAGACGGTAATGAGATAGGGAATTGTTGATTGCATTTAATCCAAGGCAGAGCACGGGATGCTCTGATTCAGGCCAGGACGGAGGCCTGGATGTGTTCACCAGTCAAGCACTCACAAGGCCGAGATTCGGGGCTCGTGCCCCCTGGCCTCTCCCCTTCTTCTATCAGTACCACCCTGAACCTAAAGCACCCCCCTGCTTCTGTTTCTGCTCTTTATCTCCACATCACCAGCCCTGAGCCCCTCCTCCCTGGCCATGCTGCCATGTCATACACACACACAATCCAGAGATACCCGTGTCCCTGATAGTTTTCAGTGGAGTAGTTGTGCAGACGCAGCATACACATACACATACACACACACACACACACACACACACACACACACACACACACACACACACACACACACACACACACACACCGGCTTCAGTTCCTTTAGTGCTGGGCCAAGTATGGCTGAGGAGGTTACAATCCTCTAAGTCAGTGCGCTCCCTCATGTGTGTGTGTGGGGGGGGGG
>NC_022025.1:12840876-12845324 GCF_000317375.1 Microtus ochrogaster | reverse complement strand
CCCCAGGAGCTGGACAGCCCCTTCAGGCTGTACGGACTCACGATGAACCCGCTGCTCTACAACATCACCCAGGTCGTCATCCTGTCCGCTGTCTCTGGCGTCATCAGTGACCTGCTTGGGTTCAACTTAAAGGTAAAAGCCTGCAAGCCTTGTGTCATTTTCTTTAACCCCGTTTCCCTTTTGAGATTTCACATGCATTGTGGGGCTGTTTTAACAAGTTTGTACAGTTATTAGCAGTGGCTACACATTTAACTTCAGGGACTTACTTATAGGCATGGATTCTCATATTGATAGAACGTCTAATCTGGAACAGAATTCATTATTATAGGACTCTTCTGGGGTACATAAAGGAAGGATTTGCTTTTCCTCATTAATTGAAATTGATTCTAATGATTCAACAGAAAGAGCCATATTCTCCTCTGGGCCCAAAACTGTATTATTTGTGTAGCAATGGGTATATCCTGTGATACATGTATAGTGTTAGTAAGGGTTAGAAAGAACATAGTAAACAAATATTGGGTGTATGTTGACATTTCCCAGTAAAAGCCAACAAGAGCGACCTGATGTCCACCGCGGTGGTTCAGACACGTCTTTAAAGGAGGTGACGGAGGAAACTCTGCACTCCGCACCTAGGAGCGGAGTTTAAGGGTAATGTGCGGTAGGACCTAAGCTTCCATGTTAATGACTATCATGACTTGCAACGTTTCTCCGTAGCTGTGGAAGATTAAGTCCTGACGTTGAGACGTGAAGAGGTGGCCCGCGAGAGTGCTGAGGAAGCTGTCCGGGAGCAGTTGCTGCCTCTGCCCCGGAGTCTGCTGGGAACCAAGTGTTTACATCAGACTGCATAGTGCAATTCTTTTATTTATTTTGCTTGTTTACTGTTTTTGTTGTTGTGTGTCTGTCTCTGTGTGTATTTCTTTCATTCTTTTTTTTTTTTTACATTGGTTTTAGTCTGTTTAAAGCATTGAAGTTCTTAGCTGTTGAAAGGGTGACAAAACCGACCCAGAAACCTGAGGTCCTGGTAATCGTCCATAAATAATCGACACATTGGGAAACTCAAAGCCATCGCTAAGCACTGTTTCTGCATCAATGCCGTGAACTTGCCTTACTTGAGGAAAACTTCAACTCCGAAATAGTGCATCACACGCAGCTAAACACACAGAACATTTACCTTGGTGAACCAGGATCCACTCGGGGTCGCTCTTGAAATCTCTCAGAACAGTGCTGGGATGTAAGCCAATGAAGCTGCAGCTGAAGCACCCTTCAGTGTTACTATATGGTATTATGTCATAGGTCAACAAGTGCTCTTTGATAATAAAACCCCATGGAGCAATAATTGTAAATGGTTACCATACTGTAAAATATTTTGATAAAAATTAGTGATAAATGTATTTATTTGAAACACTGAGCTGTTTGCACAGCTCCAGCTGTGCACGCTCAGTGCGTGCACTTTTTAAGATTGTTACTTTCGGTGTATTATCTTTATGTGGGATGCGTTACAGCGTACTAGGGCAGAATACGGTATCCTTTTGAGTGAGGTCTGCCTCGTCTCATAAGTGAAGTGCCTACCGCTTTTACTAAAGTATGCTACGTTACTCAAAAGAATTTCCCATGGTACACTAGAACTTATGCTGTTCCTACCACACTTAAGTAAAGCTAAGAACCAACAAAATACTTATCTGATTGCTAGTTATAAAATTTCCATATCTTCTGAACCGACAGCTTCGTTCTACCACCCCTAACCTCTGAATTTAAGCTGGTGCACCCCTCCTCCTGCTCCATTATCTAAGGGCTATTTTTAGATGCTTTTAACTCTGAAAGCTAGCTTCTCTCCCTTCAGTAACTTGTTAAGTGTCCCGAGGGAGCTTATCATGTTTCCTGGTAGATAAATAGGGCAGATACAATAGTCCCCTGCATCTGGCCTTGATCCTAAGTTGTTACATCCGTACAATCAGTAGAGTTTTAAGAAATATGTGAAGCAAAATATTTTTTGTGATTGCTTTGTTTGAGCCAAGCATTTGGTTTCTAAAACAAAGAACGTATTTGAAACAGTCTAGAATTTTCTTGGTGCAAAGTCACATTGAATATATTCATACTTTAGTGTATTTTAAGGGGTTTAAATAATTAACTGTAAATAATTTATTTGATTGGTGCAGTTCTCATTCCCGAATCACTCTTAATATCAGGAATGTGCAGAGGACGGAGCCACGTGACGCCATGTTGCTCTTCCTGTTCCTTTGACTAGCCTGGGGTCAGCCTCATGGTAGAGTGCTCTTTGTGTAGGAAACAGCACACAGCGTTGTGTTCCATTTGCCTGTGTTCTAATCTGTCGATAATGACCAAAGTGCATTCTTAGTATTTTCAAGGAATGTATACCTGAGCTTTAAGAACATACTTAGTTTCTCACGTGACGAATTAGGCTTTGTCTGACATGTTTCTTTCTCTATTGTCTAACGTTGAGGTTGTTTTTAGGCGCTATATTTTATAAACTTTTTCAAAATAAGGTACATACTTATACAGAACTTGACATTTTGCACAGATTATATCAAATATATTTTGAGAAAAAAAAGTACAGCATGAGTTCTGTTAGTAATAAAAAGATGAAATTATTGTGTCTTACAAAAACCTATTTCAGAATGGAAATATTTTTGAGGAAAGTAGCTGCGTATACTGATTTAGGAAAATGCTTGCTTTAGGTCGCAGCAGTGTTTGACATAGAGCCGGGAGGTGGTGGTACAGATACCTGTCAGCAGTGTGACACATTGTTGTGCCGTTAGTGTGGGCAACCGTAGAGTACTGAAAGGAAGATGTTTTAAGCAGTTGACAATGTTGACGGAACCGTTTCAAAGTAGTTGACGTCGCTGCCTTTAAGGATACTGTAACTGTAAGAAGTTGAGACTGTAACCTAACACATCACAGAGAAGCAGCAGTTCAGAGGCAGAGGTATGGCAGGTGCTGTGTGCGGTTTCTTCGCTGCGTGCTGTTTTTAAAATAAAACACCCTATGACTGACCATCATGTGTGTTGTTTTCAGTTTCATGTCAGGGGCAATTGTGTGTTTGCTGCAGCATCAGCCCCTGTCACACCCTTTAGACAAGGGATGATGGAAATAAAGTTTTCAGTTTCTTGACCTTCGGATGGGATAGCGGCGCACACACCAGGATGCTTGTGCGTGGGTAATAGCGGTGCCTTTGTACTGGAACAGAGAAAACTGACTGTGGCCTCGGGTGCAGTCATGGGACGGTGATACTTTAAATACAGTTTTGCCGCATAAATCCCTCTGAGATATCATGACCAACAAGGAAGTTAAATGTTGAAATCTGTTTCCTAATTGATAGAGGTACACGTGGTACTCAGATTATTCCGGAAGTCACGTGCGCCTTCAGACCGACCTTAAGCTCAGAACTGGCTTTTTAGTGAGCGAAGTCCCCACAGAATCCACCTTCAGCGGCAGCAGTATGGCTCCCCTTCTTTTATTCGGGCTATTAAAGTCCCAGCTCTCCCCTGCCGCACTGCCCACGTGGGGTGGGTGGGGGGAGCCAGGAGGCTGCTGGGAGCAAGCCAGCCTACAGCATAGCGCCCCACACATTCGCTATCAGACACCAGCCAAGAGTGTCAGTAACTCAGTCCAACACTCCGTCCCAAATAGCATGAGAATCCACAGGTTCCTGTCATTCAGAGCCGAGCCAAGCTAAGTAGTGGGATGTCCGCTTCCGAGAACCGGGCTCCGTAACGCTTTCCTTTAGTTTATACTTAGTTTGCTTAAGCGGTTCCTAGAATTCGGGGAAAGTTTTCCAAAAAGAATATTAGAAAGAGTGGAGACAACGGGAGGGGGGTACCAAAGGCAAGGAGTAGTGACCCTCTCTGGGGTCCACCCACCCTCCAGGACCCTTTTCTGCTTTGGAAACAGGATATTCTCTGAATCCTGCCCTTAGAATCTTTATGGGAGCGGTATCATGTGACTCCTCCTTTAGCACCTCTCTGGCTCCTCTGTAGAACATGAGGTGGCATTGGGAGCTCTGAGCTTATTTATGATGGTGGCTTGAGCTGTCTAAGGAGTAATGAATGACCTTGAGTCAAAGCCCTTATATTCTACCTGCTGCAAAGGCCCCAGTGGACAGATGGACAGACCACAAAATCAGTGTAGTTTGTCCAAGGCTGCATAGGTAATGACAGAGCTCACACATCCCAGGTTCCCACTGCAGGCGTCATGTGTGACGGTGTCTAACACTGCTCCCTTCTTAACTAAGCAAAAATACTTCACCCTAAGAAAATACTCTGGGACAAACAAACTGAAAAATTACCAGCCTGTATTTCTCACCAGCTTGTGTATAAACTAACCAGCCTCAGCAGGAGAAGGGTCATAATTTACTTTGTTGTGGCTTCTCTCCTTGATGTCATTGTGCCCTGCTGAAAGAACAAACATTGTTTCACGGTCTTCAGCCTCTT
>NC_022025.1:12834429-12840756 GCF_000317375.1 Microtus ochrogaster | reverse complement strand
CCCTCCCTCTTTCCTTTTGGACACAGGGTTTCTCTGTGGAGCCTTGGTTGTCCTGGTCGTTCTGCACCCCGGGCTGGCCTCAGACTCGCAGAGATCCGCCATTATGGCATCTTCCTACTTCCGTGTCTCATCCTTGAGTTCACCCCTCCTGCTCCACATTCCCCAAGCTCTGGTTCTCTCAGCTGTAGGCTCTCGGTGGGGACACCTGTCCTTGGTGCTGTGGGAAGAGTTTGTGAGGACACAGAAGCGGATAAAATGGCCGCGTAGACAAGCTTCCTCACCCTGTACTCTTTCTCAACAAGACAAGTCGTGGTCTGGGCCAGTTAACACAGCCTCAAGATGAACCATTTGTGTTAAAACGTCAAGTGCCCCCTGCCAGTTAAATGCTGTGCCTCCACCTTGTCTAACTGATAGGGATGAGGTCTTTTACAGGGAACCAGGATTTGATTACTCTTTTTTCTAAGGCTGGGTCTTGATGTTAAGCAAAATAACTCAGAAATTGCATGCTTTCTCTCATGTGAAATTTGGGGTTGAATACATGTAGTTTTTACATTTAATATACATTCTAGGACATGGAAGTAAAAAGGACACTAAGAATGTATGAGAGTCAAAAGCAGGGAGATTACAGCTCCGGGGAGCAGAGCAGAAACTGGGAGAGCAGGAGGGGCCGGTGGATGGCAGTGAGGAGTTAAGTTGAAGTCCCTTCTTTTATTTAACTTGGAAGCCAAGATAGAGCATGCACTGAATTGAATGGCAGAATCATTTGGGATTCGACTGAATGGGTCTCTCCAGCCACCGTTTCTAAGAGCTGGCTGCATGGTTCTAGTCTATGACTCTGTCTCCCCTCTGAGGGTCATGTTGCCTTTGGGGGAGCCAGGCTAAAAGGAGAAGTGCAATCCCTGAAGACATCACCACGGGCAAGGATCAGTCTGGGAGTCTGGCAGACTGGCTATTTTCTTTGCATTCCTACCCCAGAAGCCACCTTTAGAATCCACAGCACTGCCTTGTGTTATCCGTCGGCTTTTTGTAGCAAGCGCCAGCGTGATTGCTCCTGCAGTTTGTGTTCTGCTCTTGGGTTGGTGCTAGAGATCAGCTTTGCCCTGTTCACAACAGCTTCACAAGTGCCCGGGAATATGCACAACAATTTCACAGCCCTGAAGAGAGCAGAAGCCCCCAAACCCGCGAAATTAATAGCCTGCTAGACGGTGACTACCGAAAACGACCTGTGGTATTTTGCACAATCTCCAGAATCCCGTTTGGAAAGGTTGAAAAATCCTAAAACTCAATGCAGAAGCACAGAAGAGTCCAAGCAGCCCAAACAGTCACATGCAAAAAGAACAGTGCTGGGCTTTCCTGCGACCTGACCGCCAGCTTTACTGAGAGCCGTAGTAACAACGCAGCGTGGCCCTGCGCAAGACAGTCAAAGACGGGAGGGTTGGGTGGAGGACCAGAGATGTGGTCACACAGCTGCAACCACTAGAGTTGGACAAAATCAAACGCATATGTTGGAGAAAAGACACATCAGTAATGTGTATGATGTGAAAATAAAAATCAGACTTGGGGGAAGACGGGCTCATGAGGTATAAGGACAGTGAACATGACCACATGCGTGTGACAGACATGAATGAAAATGTCTTAGTAAAACTCACTTTGTACAATGAAAATGAAAAACGCCAATGAATTTTTAATGCCAATGAAAATAGTTAAAAACAATAGAAAATAAGGCTTTAGGCAGAATCACTTGGATTGGCTATTACAGAAAATAGCTATTTAAAGGTACGTCTCCATTTGTGTTTAAGCCCACAACAGCTAACAGCCACAGTGCCTGGGGGGTTTTCAGGGCTGAAGAATCCACAGCCTCGCCTAGCACAGTGTGTCTACCAGTTCTTTGTCAACTTTGATGTTCAGCTAACCACCATCCCTAGGTGCGCTGCCCCTGGTGTGAAATACTTCCTGGAAGCTGTCGCGGGGTTTTCTGGTGGAGAAACAGCCCTCCTGACTAGAGGGAGCACTCTGGGGGCGGGCCATCTAGAGTGGATGCTCTCTTCTCTCCACAGCTCACCACGTTAGAAAGTTAGGCTTCACAACCGACTGGTCCCAGTGAGCTGCATCTGCTCACACTTTTAGAGAGAAACGTGGCTGTCCACATGGCGCTCTTCAGCTCAGGTTTCCATAGTTCCCCGAAGTCAATCTGTCTTCGCTCGCCATCTGTCCCGGCCATCTCGTTAGTGGGTCCCTATTTAAGACTGTCCCCCATTGCTCTACACAAGCCTTAGAGCAGAACTCTCCTGGTTGTCTCTGAATGGCTCACAGGCTTACCTCCTTGGCAGCAAACCCCAAGGCTGGCTGAGGGAATCCCGGACTGCTTGCCCCTCATCCTTCCTGCTGGGTTCCAGTCCAGGGCAGTGACAACAGTTCTGCACTTGACTGTTTGTAGATTCTTTCATATGACCCTTTGTTTCTGACTTACCTTTAAACGTCTTGCAAGACTCTGGGTCTGTTTGTAATTTAAATTCACACCCGTGCTCTCTCTAATCGTATGGAGCTAGGTCACAAGCCACTGTTTGTGTCAGCCCGGGTCTGTGTGCACTGAGGCATACAGTGGGGGTATTTAACAAAGATGCCCAGTAGAGGGTAGATAACAGAAACCAAAATCTGTTTTGGGAGAGCATGACCTCTTTGTGATGGACGACTCTAAAGCCTGTTTGCAAGAATGACCCAGAAACTTTAAAACCACCCACCGACACCTGCTGTGTCCTTCGCGTGGCTCCAGGGACTTGGACCCGATGGGTTGTGCTGGGAATGAAGAAGTGACGGACACACAGAAAGCTGGGGTCGGGTGGGCCCTCTGCTGGAGAAAAACCCCAGCACCCTAGAAGCTCACTGCTTATTCTACAGAGCTGAACAGAGACAGGGTTATTACATACAGACAAGTAAAGAGCAAGGTTTGTGGTCCACAGCTGGACCAAGGAGGCAAATGTGGTCACTTCATCAGGAGCCACCTCTGCAGGAGGCAAATGTGGTCACTTCAGCAGGAGCCACCTCTGCAGGGAGCAGTCTGTAAGCGGCAAATATTCTGGGGGTGAACAGGTGGACATTTTCTTGGTTTACACAGGCAAACTCTCTGTCAAGAATTCAGAATGATGATAATTTTTGAATGTTCCATCAATGCTGACTTGTAAAAGTTCTTGGTAGGTCAAATACGCCCAGAAAAGTTATACTTCCTAAATGGGACTAGCTAACTAGCAGGGACCGCCTTGACTTGGAGCAGTTGTGGCTATTCAAACTCTGTTCCTGTAGGGTGGTTTGTGCCTGGATGTTCTGTGGCTCTGAAGAGGAGCCCAGGGGGCATTCCGGAGTTTTAAGTTTACCTCTCCGATTTCCAAAGGTTTAGAATGGATCCAAATGAAGTCTCTCTCCCAACTTCTGGGAGTGAGGGAGAGCCATATCCTGTGAGCGATAGGGGAGAGACAGCCATGAACTCACTGTTCTTCTAGGCCCCTGACTTGGAAGTCAGCTCTTTATCCCCAAACCCCACCTAGACTGCATTCACCAGGGCCAGCAGAACTCGCTGAGCTGCAGACTCAGATGACAGATTTAGATTGGGGGGATCCACGAAGAGGAAGGTGGGGTGCCTGTGAGAACGGGGCTGGCTCAGGCCCTGGGAGCCGCTGTTTATGATTCAAGGCCCTTCCTAGTCTAGAACGGTTATCAGTAGAAACCTGCTAAAAGTTCCTCTCACCCACGCTGGCTTCAGAGCCCTGAGCTCTTGACGGAAGTCACTCTTCCGCCCCAAGATTTTGCTTTCTCGTAGCATTAACGTGAGGCGCTTATTAAAAGACTCATAAAATATTAAATGTGGGTATGTGGAAGTTTGCCTGTAGAAATGGCTTCATGAATGCCAGTTATTATAATTATGGCCTAAATCATGTGATCAGCTGTCGCATAATGTCAGTACTATCAGTAACGAGCCACCTGTGGATATGACCCATGTGATACTAATGTTTTGCCTTAGGTCTCACTGCATAGCTCACACTGGCCGCAAACTCCTCAGCCTGCCATCTAAGCCTTCTGAGTGCTAGGATCACAGATACACACGCCACCACGCCCAGCTCTCGTGGGCTGTTGTAATTTGTATAAGCCCTTGGTTATTTCTGACAAAGACAAAATAGTCCTGTGACCTGGTTTCAGAATATGTCCCATCATTAAGTGACCCATGACCTGTATAAAGTAAGTTTAATCTTCAGAGATGTTTGTATGAGACTCAGAACCTGTTTGTGAGGTTCCCGTTGGGCCTGTGAGTAACTGGTAGCTCTTGTTCACCCCAGAACATTGAAGGAATAGCGTGCAAGCTAAAGCCAACTGGTACCAACATCTCATGATGACGCCATCACCTTGCGAAACTTAAACACACTTAGTCATAGGAAGTGCTAAAACATGGTACATCAGCACCTGATGTTCAGATGTTCCCAGGTGCTTCTCCTAGAGATGGAGAGAGGGCTCTACAGAACCTAGCAGTTCTATAGTGTGAATTCTCTTAGGAGTTTGACTGGTGGTCTTACAGACCATCTTTGAGGACGATACAGTCACTTCCTGTTTCTCTACTAAACCACGTGTTTGAGAAAACGGAAGCCTCCGTACACCCGAGGTTATCAGAAATGAACGTACATCGGGCCGCCCTGGGACAAGCCAAAGGAAAATTAAGTCCTCGTGATTTTTTTAATTACATCATGAACATGAATAATCTCCCCATTTCCACGGCAGTGATTGAACCCAGGATCTCTAGCGTGCCCGCCAAGTGGTCTTACCCTGCAAAATTAAAATAAGTAAATAGGTACAGCTTATTCTACCTACCCTTCAGTCAGAAATCATACTTCATATAGCTTGGTCTTTGATCGCATCTGAAATGCCATCATTATAAATTATCATTGAATAATTTCATTATTATTGTTGTCTTTGTTGAATGTTGTTGTTGTTGTTGTTGTTATTGCTGTTGAATGTCCTGAGAAAGAGCATTGCTGTTGACTGAGAGATGGTGTGCTTGAGGCAGAGTGTGGTAGTCGGGGGAGGATGGGAAGATCAGGGTCCACAAGTCTCACCCATTCTGCAGACCAAGCAAGGCCTTAGCAGGTGGATCCACCTGGCCTTACAGCCATCAAAGGATGGGAAGATCAGGGGCCACTTTCTTCTGCCCCTTCCTTTTTGAGCTCTTGTTCCTGACAAACCCGAGAGATGACATGGGATTTGTCTTACGATTTATTTAGAGCTCGTTACAGAAGGGTTCTGCATTTAAACTAGTACTTATCTGCTCCCCTCAGGCAGTTATGGAATATTCTTCAGGAGTCTAACAGGCAGAGTTGTTTTTAGCAAAAATCCTTGCCCAGCAGAAGCTAAGGGAAACCCGTGGTAAGGAGAATAGCAGACAGAAATTGCCAGAATAGCTGGGTTTCTATTTTAAGCATAAGAAAGCCATTATGTTTTAATGTATCATGTTCCCATGGATTCACAGCCAGTGACCTGCAAGTAGAAACCCGAGGCTATAGCATCCCTCTGAAAGAGTCTGATTTGCCTTCCTTTGTCAGGCATCAAGGGGGGTAGTTTGATCTTAGGAAGCCTGCTTCCTTCGTTCTAGGGGCAGTGTCAGTGCCCGACCAAGAGATCACCGCTGCGCTACAAGGGTAGCCTGTGCAGGAAGTGTACCTCCACACTTGGGTCACAGTACCAACAGTTTCTGTCTTCAGACTGGCACGAGACCTAAGCCTAAAGCCCTAGGCTTTGCAGAGTGGTACTGGGGTTACATGGGCTGTTGGTGCTGTTGGGTCAATTGGAAGGGGAAGATGTGGCCTTATCACATCTGATGGTCCAGAAGGCGCTCCGAAAGGAGCCCTGCTTTCTGATGGATAGCCCGCATTCTCTAAGGGAGACAGACCCACCTTCCTCAGAGAGACCATTCTGCCTCCCCTCTGCCTGCGAGTCGTTTCTGATGCTTCTCACAAGCCAAATCCTATCTGTGTGCTGCTTACTCCACAGAAGCGCAGGAAACTCCTGGCCACACAATTATTAATTACTAATCTAAACTTGGTAGGAGGTAACCAGAAAGTTTTAAGAGATCTGGAGGAGGCTCTCTTAGTAGCCTGCCCTTCTTAGGGGCTTTGGTCCTTAATCTCAAAGTCAGTGAGATTCCCCTCAGGATCCTGATGGGGAACCTCCTTCAGCCAATGGCCTTTGAGAGGCTGGACCAGCTGGGGCATTTTTGGTCTCTTTTTTGGAATAAATTTTAAACATTAATTGAGGTCCATCATTCAGGACTGCTGAGACTAACTAAAT
>NC_022025.1:12828424-12830368 GCF_000317375.1 Microtus ochrogaster | reverse complement strand
GGATTTATATTTCATCCCTCACCCCATCCCTGACTCCTACAGAGTGATCACTCAGACTAATTCTCACACAGCAGTCTGAAGAAAATGAAGTTCACGCACACATGCCCACTCGCATGTGCACACACACACACACACACACACACATACACACACACACGCCCTTTAGTGGAACTTCAGACCTAACATATACAAAGGGCTATTTCTGGAAGGAATGATAACTAGGAGGCACAAGAAAGCCCCGAAATAAAAATCTCCTTTGAATTATGTATGAGAAACTGAATTAATGTAATCCAACTGCACTTTAAAAACGGAATTTGCCAGTTGCTGGGCTGGGCCTTATTTCATCATTGAAAAGAAAAGGAGGAAGAGGAGAGGCAAAGAAGTGGTTGCATTCAGAGTGGAGGGCAAATTTACTTTGCACTTTTGATGCCCTCCTCTACTCGGTCAGCATCACCCCGGAGCCTCGCCTAGGCTACCGTTGTCATGGAGACATACCTCTAGCCAGGTGTAGTAAAGTTTATCTGTAATTCAAGCAGTCTGAAGCCTCAGGCCGGAGAATGAAGAGTTTGAGGTCATTCTGGGCTGCTTAGCAAGAGCTTGTCTCAGTGAAACACAGAGATATTTCTTTCCAAACATTACTCTATCTGTGTGCTCACCATTGGTGTGAGGGTGTACCACAACAAGGATGTGGAGGGCAGAGGATAACTCTAAGGGTCATCAGAGCCGTGGACAAGCCCTTTTACCTGCCACGCCATCCCATTACCTCCAAAGAGACGTCTTTCACTAAAGAGCTTTGTAGTCTTTCAGGCTAAGAAGATGGGACGTGCAGGTCCAGCTTTCCTTTGTTCATTCCTGTGTTTGCATTTGTTACGGACGCTCATTTCTCTGTGCTAGGAATGGAGAGGGCTCTTAGGAGTGTTCGGGTTTTTTTTGTGTGCCTGACCATGGTTCAGCACCTTCTCCAGCAGGTGAGGATCCACTTGATGGCTCTTCCTCCTTAAATGATCAGGAAAGGTTGGAAGCTTTTGATCTGGGTCTCAAAATGAAACACTGTTTCCTGTTGGGATGAGGAGGACCTTGAGCAGCGCTGTGCCTGGGGCCTCAAGGGTGAAGGGTGAAGACAATAGCGGTGCTATTTAGAAAGAAAAAATTACTTGGGAAGGGGAATTAAAGAGGAAGGAAAGGGAGAGAGAGGGTGTTGTAAATATCATTTTAAGATGTGTTACATTTATTTGTGCTGCAGAACATTTATTTAATGATGCAAAGGCGGGTTGCATTTTTTAATGTTGCATTTGTTTAACTCCATGAAGCTGTGTTACTTTGCCTGTCCAAAACTCCGGATTGACCTAATAAAGAGCTGAACGGACAGCAGGAAGGCAGAGGAAAGGATTAGGCAGGCAGAGTAAGAAGTAAAGAAAGGTCTGTAGAATAGAGAAATATAAAAACCCTGCAAAAGGTAGAAAAGCTGGCTAGAAATAAGTCAAGCTAAGACTGGGCATTCATAAGTAATAATAAGTCTCTGTGTATTTATTTGGGAGCTGGTTGAAAGGCCTCCCAAAGAGTAAAAAATACAACTAAAAGAGAGAAAGAGGGAGGGAGAGGAAGAGAGAGAGAGAGAGAGAGAGAGAGAGAGAGAGAGAGAGAGACCAATGGAGAGCCACACAGTGGAGACCCTTGAGTCGAAAACAGTCTTTGTTTATTTGTTTTTGTTTTTGAAATGTGAAGTTCTAGGCAGGGAAACCCTGGTTTCCTTTCTGTCCTTGAATATGAGTGAGTTCTGCTCCTGAAGACAGACCTGGCTTACGAGCAATGGATGGGTTTCCTATTGAGTTCACCCTCCCTGCCTCCTCTGTCTCCTCTAGGAACTCACATTATGATAGCCCTGCCCCCTGGGGAGTCTGAGGATCCAGGGGGTCCTCAAGCACAGGCTGTTGACACTATCTG
>NC_022025.1:12824487-12827364 GCF_000317375.1 Microtus ochrogaster | reverse complement strand
GCTGGTGTGCACACTCCCTCAGTCTGAAGCTGGTACTCTGTGCTGGTGTGCACACTCTGTCAGTCTAAAGCTGGTACTCTGTGCTGGTGTGCACACTCCCTCAGTGTAAAGCTGGAACTCTGTGCTGATGTGCACACTCTGTCAGTCTGTGCTGGTGTGCACACTCTGTCAGTCTGTGCTGGTATTCTGTGCTGGTGTGCATGCTCAGTCAATTCCCGCTGCCCTTCAGATGCCTTCAGAATCACATTGTGATTCCACGCGGATGACATACAAAGGGCAATGGGCAGGCAACTTTTAGCAGCATTTTAAGTTAACCCATCAACATCTGCCAGTTCACTTCCCAACCAGTGACCCTGAAAAAATTAAGCCATAGATGAGGGAGTACGTCAATCAGGAAACTGTCCTGAACCAGAACCTTTACAGTCATGTCCCAAGGAAAATGCTGGAGAACTCTGAGCTTGCT
Organism: Microtus ochrogaster; assembly: GCF_000317375.1. Classification (NCBI taxonomy): domain Eukaryota; kingdom Metazoa; phylum Chordata; class Mammalia; order Rodentia; family Cricetidae; genus Microtus; species Microtus ochrogaster. Next base: position 12,826,901 of record NC_022025.1, on the reverse strand, counting down.
TGATGTCCAAGAGTTAAATTTTCCTGGACCAAATCTGCTGAAATTGTTTTATTTCTGAAGGTTTAGCTCACTTGCTACCTCTCGGCAAGGGGGTACCCAGGCGGGGCTGTGGATGAGGAGGAACGGGCAGAGGGAAGATGCTAATCTTTTTCTGTCGGGATTTCATGTCATGAAATTTAGACAAGTCTTTGAATTTCTTTTCTTTGATACAATCTCCCCAGGCAGGTGTTGTAGCAGACTGCACTCCAGGCATGACAAGGCTTTGCCATCCTGAAATTCGAGCAACGGTGAAGACACTTAGATGATTCCCTTACAGGAGCAGGCCTGTTATCAACTCACTCATAGGCGAGCAGGGGAGGGAGGGGAAGAGAGCCTCATCTGAGATTCCAGATTCCAGCACAGTGAGGAATTGTGACTGGAGCCTCTAAACAGAGAATGTGAGCCCCGTGTGTGTGAGAGAGAGAGGGGGTGAAAGGGAGAGAGAGAGGAAGAGGGGGGGAGAGAGCACAGGGTCCAGAGTTAAGATGGCGTGCTATGTAGTTTTATATCAGCTTGACACAAGCTATGGGCACGGGAAAGGAGAGAACCTCAATCCTATGCCTCTATAACATTAGGTTGTAAGTAAAGTTCTTTTCCTATTTAGTGATTGGTGAGGGAGGGCCCAGGCCATGCTGGGTGGTGTCATCCCTGGACTGGTTCTATAAGAAAACAGGTTGAACAAGTCATGAGGAGCAAGCCAGTAGGCAGCACCCTCCATGGTCTCTGCATTAGCTTCTGCCTCCAGGATCCTATTCTGTGTGCTTCTGTTGTGACTTCCTTCAGTGATGGACTGCAGTGTGGAAGTGTGAGCCAAATAAGCCCCCCACACTGCCCCCTGAGTTGCTTCGGTCATGGTGTTTCATCGTGGAAACAGTAACTCTAATAAGGACAGATGCATTCTTAGGTACTTAGAAGAGGTAGCCACAAGAGTCCTCCATCTGCGGAACAACATCGGTTAACTGGTCTCTGAGCGACAGTGTGGTAGATTCTGTCACTCACCAGTCACAGACGCCAAGTGCTGATCATGCAACACTTGCAGCGAAGACGTGGAAATAGAAAAAGAAGAAGGCAGTTTCTGGGTAGTGAGCTGAAAGACCACGTTGTCCTTCTGAGGAGTGTGTGAACACGGTTTATGGATGATTACACCAAGGACAGGGCCTTCATCTTCACACTAGAGAATATTACTTTAGATGGCTTTTCCCCTGTGGCCTCAGAATATTTTCTCATTGTCAGCTGTTTATTGGTAGAACCAAATCAGCTGGTTTCTTATGCGTTAACCCAATGTCTCCTCCCCATGCTGCCTCCCTGCTTTCATTTTCATGACTGTTTAGATGATCTCCCACATGCTTGCAGCGTGTTTTGATCATATGCACCCTTCCAGTACCAACTCTTCTCAATTTCATCCTCCATCTCTGCCACCCTATCCCAACTCCGTCTCCTCTTCTGAGTTGTTTGTGTTTTTTCATAACTCACCGAGGCCAGTTTGTGCTGCCCTCATCCTCATAGGTGTGTGTGTGGCTGTCAACTGGAGCGTGGTTGTTCTGCCAGGGGTCACGTCCTTAAAGAAAACCGATTCTCCTTCCACCCTGAAGCTTTCAACTGCCAATAGTTCCTTAAATTTAATGAGTTCTGCTCATTAAATTAGTGTCTCTGTACCCTTAGATTAGCGGAGTGCTCGTGATCCCCACCCCCACTCTGGAATGTGGACCGGTCTGATCTTGTGCAGGTCTTGTGCAGATAGTCATAGCTGTTATAAGATCATGAATACAGTATATTCATCATGACCAGAAGACACTGCTTCATCCCCAGCTTCTGAACCTCTGCCTCCCAGGAGCTTTCTGCTCCCTTTTTCTGTGGTATTCCCTGAGCTGTGTGGGTGACGGTATGATATAGTTGTATCTGTTATGGATGAGCGCTCCACAGGTATTTATTTTCTTCACTTGAACTGATTTTCTGCACTGATGATCACCCAGTGCGCAGAGAAACCCCTCTGATGAGGTCTGAGCTTACACTAATCTAAGGGTACAGCGACACTAATGTAACGAGCAGTTCTATGCCGTGTTCATCTAGCACAGTGATAGTACTAAGCTCACCCCAGGCACCTCCGAGCTTTAGCGTCTATAGTTCAGGCATGTGTTTCCTCCTATGGAGTGGGCATAAAATCCAATCAGAAAGAGGATGCTTACCCCCCGTAACATTCATGCCACCCTTACTTTTTACCACCTCCCGTGCCGGCCCCCTAATGCTGGCCCCATTTTCTGCTGACATGTGGCAGTAATGCTGGCCAGGCTTCTTAGCTACAGACGAAAGAATTCATATTAATTACTTCATGCACAAAAACAAAAATATTTAAGGGGCTGGGCGGTGGTGGTGCA
>NC_022025.1:12819257-12823767 GCF_000317375.1 Microtus ochrogaster | reverse complement strand
GCCCTCATTTGGGCTCTTACACTAGTGTACTTTCAGTAGGGGTTGGCTTCTAAATCCAGGCAGATAAAGGTCTTCTTGGTCCCCAGAGTAGAGGTCCTAAGATCTGAGCCAACTCATAGGCCCCAAACACCTGAACTCACTGGACCAAGGCAAGAGGGCTAAACCCCAAACCAAGAACAGAGGGCCTTACTTTTTTTTTTCCCCTTCAAGATCTGGCCATGTGAGAGGTTTTAGGAGGTACTAAAGGAACCCAAGGCTGTGAGAGGGGATATTGCTGCTGTGATTTGTAAGCAAATGAACAGATTGTACATGCAGCAAGTTATTGTGCGCACAAGAGCAGAGGTGACTATTACCAGAAAATACAGCTCACCACCGAATCAGCTGATGCATATTTAATGAAAAGCAAATCAAGGGATATTAGGGCTATAAAGACAATTACCTGGCTAAACCTTCTCATTTGCACAGATGAGCAAAACAAACGCGGGGCTGAGCCCCAAGTTCCTGCAGCCTCTGTCATCTGGCTGTCTGCCTGTGCCCACGCTGCACAGGTGGGGCTGCAGGAACCGTCCCCACCCACACGCGTCAATCTCATGATCCTAATCAAACGTATCAGAGCCCTTGGGGTGAAAGAGAGAATGGACCGAGCCAAGTTGTCAGGAGGCCCTGACAGTCCATGGGTTAGGAACCTGTAGAGCAGACTCTCCTTTCTCAGAAGTGACCTGAACTTGGCTGGTGGCCGGCCCACCCGACTGCCCATCTGAGCTGCGGGCAGCTTAAGGGTGCTTGGGGGTGGGTAGGTATAAATCCAGGAGGAGTCAGATGCTCCTCCTTTGGATACCCCAAAAGTCTCCACCAAATGTCATGTTAACTTCTGGTTCCTTAGGCTCTGTCTTCCTATCTGCTTCCACAGTGATCTGTGAGCCTTAGCTACAGAGATTGTGTTGTTCTGTTGGGAAGGGACTTCACAACGCTACGTTTTGATCAGCCGTGGTTTTCCGTGATTCTCTGTGGTCTCCATCTGTTGCAGAGAGAAGTTTCTGTGATGAGGGGTGAGGACCGCGCTTATCCTGTGGGAATAAGGACAAGGAGTAAAGTGATGGCTGTAGGTTCTTCTCCAGGACCCATGGCTGTTATCAGCCACCAGGAGCGGGCTAAATTTACAGTGCCAGACATAGGCTTTAAGAGCCATAGGAAAAGAAGTTTGCTGTAAGATTATGCCTTCTTCAGATGTCAGAGACGCTATGCCTGTGAAGTCTAGCTAACATGACTGTCTAAACATGACCTAAACAAACATGACGCCGACAGACATATTAACATGGAAGGTGAAAGCTCACGAGACTTTGACCCTAAACAAGGAACTCCAGGCAACTGAGGGATGCTGGGGGCAGAAGCAGGCTTCCCCAGGGAGGCGTGCACCAAAGGGTTGTCTGATACCACGTGGTCAGCCCTGAAATCATACAAGTAAGATCAGATGGACTGAGGAGCTTATAATTACATCTTTAGGGATGCACACATGTAACCTTTAAAAAAAAGAAATTCATGAATTTGAAAGAGAGCAGGGGTGGACACATGGCAGGGGATAGAGGAAGGAAAAGGAAGGAGGAAAATTTATATATATATATATATAATTTTAAAAAGTCATGTTACATTTATCCCCACTGTGAGGTGGGGCTAGGTGAGGCCTTTAAGAAGTGATGAGGTTGGATAAGGAAAGATTGAGGTCTGTGCTGGATTTGTTATGGCGTGATGATCCCAAGGATACCCAGGAGGGGTTTGTCTTCTGACCCAGACCAGCAGGACAGTCTTCAGAGAGAAGACCAGGAGAGCAGAAGGTAAGAAGATGAACAGAGAAGACAAAGTTTGGGATCAGGAGGTCTTGCACAAGCTGCCTTACACCAAGCAAGCTTATTACGAAGTGCGGCAGCTTATATAGTATTCCCAGGAGGCCATGTGGCAGGGTAAGCAACTCACACAATGGGACACTCAGCAAGAAGCTAACCAAGCAATGTTGCAGAGGGAACAGAGGGTTTCTCGAGAGCGTCGCAGACTGAGCACACAGCAGCCTTGGGACCGATACCGCCAGTCTCTTCTGGAAGGAAAGCCAAGTTCCCAGCAATCAAAACCTTAACTCCTTCTTGTCTCAGTCCCAGACTGGCCTTGCCAAGTCCACTTCTGAGCAAGGACCCACAACTGAGTTTCTTTTCTCCCTTCACAGCTCAAACAAACTTCCTTTCTTTGTAAATCCTTCACGCTGTGGTATCCATTTGTAGCAGCAGAAAGTCCACCCAGAAAACCCTGCCTCTGGGCAGCTTGTCTTATCCTACATTTAAACCCAGCGTCTTCCTTCCTCTTCATCACCAGCTCTTCCTCTTTCTCCCCCCGTGTGTGTGCACACACGCACATGTGTGTAGGTGTTTCTGCACACATGTGCACATGCGTATGGAGCCCAGAAGTCAACTTTAAGTGTCTGTCTTTTACTTGACACCTTATTATTTTTGGAGCTAGGGCATTTTTCTGGACTTAGAGTGTCTGGTCAGCCTGTCTCCACCCTTCTCTGCCCATTGATGGGGTCACAGGTACTTGTGATAACATCCAGCTTTCCTATGTGGGTGACAGATATCAAACACCATACAGCAAGCCCTCTGCTGAGTGAGCCACCCATCTTTCCAGCCTCCCATCTTTCTGATCTTGTAATAAATTGTATTGTTTTTTCTTTTAAATGTGCTTTTTACTGACAGATGAAAAATACTCCGATAAAGTTATTTTACTGATAGATAAAATTATGAACTTGATTTTTCCTGATTACAAGAATGATTCTCACTGATGTGAACCTTAAGCATGTTCATAGGGTACCAGGTAAAGTTTTCCTGCATTGTATCCTATTCAGTCAGGGTAAGCAAACATGTCTCCTCAAGGCCATTTCATTATCATCCCACACACCTTCAGCTTTTCCAAATACACGTGGCATTGTGCCAGGCTTTTCCTTTTAGGTCTTCAACCAGCTGCCAAATCATGACACAGAGACTTATTGTTAGTTGTGAATGTTCAGCCTAGTCTAGCTCTTTTAACTCAAATTAACCTGTTTCTCTTTATCTGCCTTTTGCCTCAGGGCTCGTTACCTTTCTCCTGTAGATCTTACCTTCACTGCCTCTCTGTGTCTGGCTGGCTGGTTTCTGCCAGCTTCTTGCCCTGGGTGTGTCCCTCCTCCTCCTATCCCTCTCTTGTTCCTTTCTTCTCTTTTCTCAAGCCCAGATTTCTCCTCCTATTTATTCTCTCTGCCTGCCAGCCCTGCCTGTCCTTTCCCTGCCTAGCTAAAGACCATTCAGCTGTTTATCAGAGCAGTCAGATGTCTTAGGCAGGCAAGGTGAAACAGAGGCAACACGTCTTTACGTAATTAGACACACATCCTTCTATCATTAGAGAAGCGCAGCACAAGCAAAAGGAACACACCCACCTTTACACAGTGGAATAGCCTGCAGCAAAACAAGCATAACACATCTTCACCTAGTTAAAATGATATCCTACAACACGACAGAATCAGGAACAGTCAGGAGACTGTGCAAGAGCAGCCGAGAGCCTTTCCCCATCTAGCGCTAGCCTAGTCTCCACCGGGCACCCTCCACCAGTCTCTGCCACCGTACTTCTTGTCTCTGTGTTTCTGTCTCTCTGTCTATGCGTGTCTCCACCCGTGAGAACATGCAGGACTTGTCTTGGGGGTCTTGGTTTATCTCATTTAACATAGTTCTCTCCAGCTGTACACTTGTCGCGGTGTACGATAGGATTCCAACCTGTTGATAATGGCAAATTTCGTAATGTACCACATTTTCTCTATCTCATCAGCTAGTGTGATAAGCAGAGTTTGCCTGTTTCCACTGCCCGGTCCCAAAAAAACCAACTCAGAGGTTGAATATGAATTATAAATGATCAGCTGATAGCTCAGGCTTGTTACTAGTTAGCTCTTACACGTAAATTAACCCATATTTCTATTTCTGCTTTTCCACGTGGCTCACGGCTTGTTCCCTCATTTTTATACATCCTGCTTGCTTGGCAGCCGGCTGGTGCCTCTCCTCACTCCACCCTCCGTCTTCCCACCATTCTGTTTGACTTTCCTGCCTAATTTTTTGGTGAGCAACTGGCCTGCCAGCTTTTCATTAACCAATGAGAGCAATACACATTCATAGTGTAGAAAAGGATTGTCCCACAGCAAATGTGGCTGTGTGCTGGCTAGTTCTTCTCATCTTGACACAAACTAGAGTCACCTGGGAACAAAGGCACCTCGGTTGATTAACCACCTCCATCAGACTGGACTGAGGGCATGTCTGTGGGGGCATTTTACTGGTTAGTGGTTGACATGGGAAGACCCAGCTAACTGTGGGTGGTGCTACCCCTGGACAGGTGTCCATGCTTGTATAAGGAAGGCGGATGTGCAAACCATGAAAAGTTAAATGAGTGATCACCGTTTCTCCATGGTCTCTTAGCTCCTGCCTCCAGGTTCTGGCATTGAGCTCCC
>NC_022025.1:12801404-12818940 GCF_000317375.1 Microtus ochrogaster | reverse complement strand
GTAAGATCTTGCTGTGATGTTCCTGACCATGTGTTTTTATACCTTGGAATAGCCTGGGGAAGGATGTGGAGGATTTTGAAGCTTTGTGTGCTTAAGGCCTAAGGGACCTTTGTGGGAACTTCAAATATAATGGCAACAGCAATGCAGACAGACAGTGAAGGCCTGGCTTGCAAAGTTTCTAAGGGAAGTTTGAGAGTCCCTTGAAGACTTTTGGGACCATTGGAGTGTATTTCGAGTATAAATAACTATGGTTTCTGGGCAGCTGGGTTTGAAACCAACAGCCCTGAATTAAAACCTGTGCTTAACCGGGACAATAAACGTTAGCTGGTTGGGCTGAAACCCAGCTGTGATTAATAAGAGACCAGCGCCATAGAGGTTTTCCTGGGAAGTGTTTCCTCAGGGTCGGCACGCAGAAACTGTGGTCCAGAGAGGGCCATAGCTTCTTCTCAAGCTGGAAGCCAGCCATGGTAATAAGTAAGAGCCTCCCACATAGCAGTGGTTTTGAAGGATTGAAGGGATCATGAGGGGCAGCTTGAGTTTGGCACTGTAAGGGACCAGGAGAGGCCATTGGCTAATATGCCATGGAGACCACAGTATATTAGAGATGCCAGAACCAGTGGCAGGGTGCATGGCACTCTCTTAGCTTTGGAGGGGTGGGGGTAGGGTCTCTGGAGGGAGAGGGAGGGGATTGGGAGGAGGGGAGAGAGTGGGAATTTGGATTGGTATTTATTTTTTAATAATAAAAAAGTAATAAAAAAAAGGGGGAAAAAAAGGCCAGGCTACCTTCCCCCAGCAGTTGAATCTAAGCAGAAAAACTAAGCCCAGCCCCTCCCCACTCCTTACAGTAAACTCAGCCCCTCCCTCATCCTTGCTACTAGCCTATAGCTTCACCTGGTGCCTGGCTCTAAGACTCCCTGCACCTCCATGTGAGGGCGCTCCCTAGTCAAAGAACACTGTTGCTCAGAGCTGGGACCGTTCCATCAATCCCAAGGAACAACCAAAGCTGGAAAAGGAAGGCCAGGGCCAGGCTAAATCACGCTGTGTGGAACTTCCAGCCACCCCTCTGGAAACTTCACAAATTGGCGTTGTTCAGGAGATCTGAAGGCTGGTTCGTTCTGCAGGTGCCGGTCCTAAAGCAGGTGCTTGCAGGATCTGAAGGCCTGCCCCCCTTCAGATGCGCTGGGCAGATACCTACACCTTAGTTTCTGCTGTCAGACGGAATCTGACGAAAGTGTTTCTTATCTCTTTCATTTTATCACAGTGTCTCTGCCCTTAGGCCAGTAGTTCAGTAGCATTTTTTACTTAGTAATGTTTCTGTGCCTCCCACGCGGTGACTGGACGCTGCTGCCTTAGCAGAAAAGCACTGGAGGCAGACAGCCGACCGGAGGGGCACGGGGTGAGAGGCCTTAACAGAAGCAAAGAGGAGAGGCTATCCGACCAAGGAAGAGACTAGAAAGGAACTAAGTCTCCGTGAAAGATGAAACTGGGTGAACAACATGCAGCCAAGAGTCAAACACGCAGGAGAAAATAGTGCAAACCTCCATACACTTCTGACTTCTTTTTCTTTCAGGACCCTAGCGTCTTAGCTCTGGGTAAGGCCGACCTGGAGCAAGGCTCCAGACCCTGGAGACTTGAGAGGCCCTAACAAGTGCTCCCTAACCTCCTGCTTAACGAAGGGGCAGCAGCACCTCAGACCAGCATCTTCCTCTCCACCATCTTAGGAGGCGTCCAAATAAACAGAAAACGATTTGCAGAGCAATCAGACCCAAATTCCCCTGCAGGCGGCACTTTATGCCGCACGTTAATGGCGCTTGTCAACATCAGCTTGTCTGAGCTTCCTGATTAGTTCGCACGCTGAGAAACTGCTTTGCCATACTTTTTTTTCATTAGCGTGGCAAGTTATGTCATTTGGAGCCACATAAGGTGGCTAATGTCTTTTTTTTTTTTTAAAAAAACACTTTATGCACAGAGATTCAAGGGCCAAATCCTGGTGACTAGGAGACATACCCATGATTAACGATTAGTTGTAAAGAGTCTTAGGAGCGCGTCTGCCTCGAAAGGCCTCGCGCCTCGGCCCTGTGCACTGCAGAGCGGGTCACTGGCTCTTTGAGCTGGCTCACTGCCCCAGCTTGTAGCTGCTAAGGCAGGCGGTTCTGCTTTTTGCGTGACTCAGAGGAGGTAGGACAGCAGATTCGCCAGGAAGAACGATGTCAAATCCACAGTCCTCTGACCTGGGAGAAGCTCGGTATTCATGGGAAGCAAAGGGGGTGTTTTCTTGATCTGAACGAGGGGGTCCTGGACAGATTTGGAAACTGAGGTGCTGCTGTGGGAAGCAGGTGTTTATTAAAGAATAAGCACACTATTGGGGAGATATTGTCTCGGTCGTGTGTGTGTGGCTGTGTGTATTCATGGCAGGAAATGTGTTTTTAAAATGCTAGTCAAGGGGATAGTGAGGTGTCTCCATGGTTAAGAGTGTCCACTGATAGTGCAGAATACATGGGATTCAGTTCCCAGTGCCCATGTGGTGCACGCACCACTTGGAACCCCAGTTCCCGGGGCTCTGTCCCCTTTCCCTGGCCTCAGCATACACATGGTACATGCAAACTCATGCGCACGCTCATGCGCGTATACACAATGAAAAGGAACTTTAAAGCGTGAGTCAAGGCAGAGGCCCTGCAGAACGTCGCTCCGAGTGACAGCCATTTGCCCTCAGAATACAGCAGACGTCTAAGAAGCCAGACGCGGGCAGACTGCAGTGGCTTGTAACCAGTGCCTAAGCAGTCCCGCGACGGCAAGCTGGCAAAACTCAGCGCTTCCCTTTGTGACATCTTACCTCCCCGAGAGATGTGAGCAGAGCAAACTCCTCTGAAGAAACGGAGTTAGCAGTATGCCTCCATTCCTTGACATGGCAGCTGTCTATCGAGACCTTTGAAGGCGCTGGGGATGATATTTGGGGGGAAAGACGAAAGCCCCTTCCTTGGTGGAGATTTTCTTTGGGAGTTATGTTTCCTGAGCCTGGTTTCCAGGACATGGTGGAAAGAGAGAATTGATTTCTGCAAGCAGTCCTCTGACCTACATACACACACGAGAGAGAGAGAGAGAGAGAGAGAGAGAGAGAGAGAGAGAGAGAGAACATAAAAGGAAATAAAAATTTCAAACAGAAAATGTAATGGTTGTAAGTGCTAAGGAAATTAATTAGAAAATGAACTGGGCATGGTGGTATACACCTATAACTCCAGCATTCAGGAAGGCGAGGCAGGAGGATTGCTGGTTTAAGTTCAGCCTGAGTTTTATATATATATATATATATATATATATATATATATATATATATATATATATATGTGTGTGTGTGTGTGTGTGTGTGTGTGTATATATATATGTATATATACACATACATACATACATACATATACATATATATGTATATATATATATATGAGATCCTGTATATAGTGTTATCTCAAAGAGCAAGGGAAAGAACGGAATAATGGTGTATCCTTTGAGAGCAAGGGGCGTATCAGTGTTCTGTTTCCTTATAATAAGTGACTACACACTCGGCAAGTTAAAATAGCAAGTGCATGTACTATCTCGTGGGCCTATGGGGCCAGGAGTTTAGACCCAGTTCATCTCTGCCCCGACTCAGGTCCTCACAGGATGCAGGCAAAGCGTCTGCCCACAACATCCTCACTTGGAGACCAGTGCGGAGTTACCCTCTTCCAAGAGCACCCCCTGCTGGCAGTTTAGTTCCTATGGCTGTGTGACTAAGGATCTTTTGGGAAGTTGTCCCCTGTGAAGACTACTTTCCGATCCGCTCAGTCTCCTGGGTCCACTGACCCTCTCAAGACATGGCCACCTACAGCAAGGATAGGTCATGCTCTGGTCACCAGAACAGTCTCACACTATGCAGCATCATTTCGAGAGTGTCACTGTCTGGCCATAAAACGTAGCCCATCCGGGCCTGGAAAGATGGCTCAGCGGTTAAGAGCATTACCTGCTCTTCCAAAGGTCCTGAGTTCAATTCCCAGCAACCACATGGTGGTTCACAACCATCTGTAATGAGGTCTGGTGCCCTCTTCTGCCCTGCATACATGCAGACAGAATATTGTATCCATAATAAGTAAATAAATAAATATTTTAAAAAAACGTAGCCCATCCAAGAAAATAACATGCTGTTGTCTCTGACACTTTTTATTGTAAGGGACAAGAGACAGGATGATCACCGCTCTAGCTGGCAGCATGAACCCAGGAGAGTGGAGCCTAAAGATGAGGCAGACAAAAGTCTCATGCGATAGCCAACTTTATTCAGAGCATCGAACGATTTATACTCTTGAGGGTTAAGAAGAGTCATCTGAGTAAGGTGTTCAATCGAGCCACACGTGGCCAAAAACACGTTTCTTTCCCTAGAGACACGTGAATAACAACAGCTGAAGCAACCTCACTCAGAGAAACACACTCGAGGAACTGGTCTGTGCTTTGAAGAAACTGCGGTCACAGACTCTTGTCTGTTTTCTCGGCATTTTCTCACAAGTGCTCAGAATTCTCTCATGACTCCATTCTCGGACTGTGTTCTCACATCTGTCCCCGCCCCCTCTTAATTTTTAAGAGCATGGTATCCAGAGTGGTTTTGATTTGAGATGTAGATAAGTCTAATTGTCATCTGTTACGTGAGTATCCTAGGAACAGGCAAGTTATAATATTAAAATGGTGGAATCACTGTGTGTAATACTCTGTCACCAAGAACAGACATCCAGACTATGTCCAAGATATGTGTTGCATCTTACATGGATCAGAAAAATCTAGAGAATAGCTTGAAAAGAGACCCATATGGGCTAGTAGTTCTCATATCTTGTAGAACCTAAGCCCATGTTTCCCTTTAATACGAACACAAATGTTATGATGTCCTATGCAAATAGGAAGCTGCTTAAATCCCAAGGAAAGACAAAATGCAATCCCTTCTTCAGGTGGATGAATGAGTTTATTAAGGTCCCAAGTTCCATTTATAAACACAGAGTCATTAGTGAAGTAACTTTTCCCTTGGTGCGCAGGGCGTGAACTTGGACCAGGTGGGCAGCCTTGACTTGTGATGATATGGTCACTATCTCCTTTTGCCCTCTAGCTGAAGGTTTGCTACCTTTCTGGTGACTTCCACTGGACCCTTGCCCTTGGCAGGTGTCGTTGATAACCTGGGGCTGGAGGAGTGCACAGCATCTCAGTGGGTCCATCTGTAAGGACAGACCTTCCCAATTTTCTTCTGGAGAAGTAAAATTGAGTCAGGTTAATTCATCAGCTGCCAGACAGTCGCCTGACTGGAATACGGTGTCAAGACTCCCCCAAGGTCTCTTTCAGTCCTGTGACTCATTTCCAATGGAGTGTGAACGTCAGTGATCTGTAACTTGCAGGCTGGGACACCATCCTCTTTGGCTGTCTGGAGGCCGTGGACTCAGTTCTAGGGCACTGTTTCCCAAGGCTTTGGGGACTTCGGTCACTGGCCTGGGGAGTCTCTCAAGGTGCAGCTCAGATCTAGCAGGTGTGGATGGGACCTGGGAGCCCTCACTTCTAACAAGCTCCTAGGGGGTGACAGGGTTGCTGGTGTTGCAGAATATTATTTTAATATCGTTACATTTGTTTATGTGTTTATGCTGTGGAACGTTTGTTCAATGATGCAAAGGTGTGTTGCATTCTTTTATGTTGCATTTGTTTAACTCTGTGAAGCTGGGTTACTTTGCTTGCCTAAAACACCTGATGGTCTAAGAAAGCTGAACAGCCAATAGCAGAAGAAAAGATAGGCAGGGCAGGCAGGAAGAGGAGCATTCTGGGAAGAGAGGAGAAGGAGCAAGAAAAGGAGGAGGGCGTCAAGAGCCAGTCACCCAGCTACACAGCCAGATGCGGAATAGGAAGCGAAGAAAAGACACACAGAAACAGAGAAAGGTAAAAGCCCAGAGCCAAAAAATAGACCGGTTCATTTAAGAAACGCTTACAAGAAACAAGCCAAGCTAAGGCTGGACATTCATAAGTAAAATACGCCTGCAGGTATTTATTTGGGAGCTGGGGGGACAGGTGCCCCAAAACTCAAGAGAGTCAAAGAGTTAAAACAATTACATGCTGGTGCTAAGGCTTCTGGTTCTTTCAGAAGTAGAGGGGGGGCCAGAGAAGGAAGGGGACGCGAGGCTCTCACTCACCAGAGGGAGGAACCTGGGTGGGAAGGAGGCTTGAGAGGCAGGAGGTGGGTGGGACTCACATCACCTGAGAATCATTCGGATGCCTCACTTCTTAAGCATCATGGCCAGGTGACTAAAGACAGAGTCATCCCCCAGGGTCCCTCCACCCCTTCCTGTGTGCCTGCATCCTGGGTCACGGCTTTATGTTTTAAAAGACCTGAAGCTGATTATACCCCAAACCTCACCCAACCTTTACCCCACATTCCTTGATGATGGCACTGCTCAGGGGAAAACGGCCTCTCTCTCTCTCTCTCTCTCTCTCTCTCTCTCTCTCTCTCTCTCTCATTTGTTGATTCAAGATTAAAACAAAGGGCTGGGGAGATGGCTCAGCAGTTAGGAACATTGACCAGGTCATCATAACAGCAGGGTTTGGAGCCCAGCGTCCAGGTATCAAGGTGGGCATCTCTTGCGGTCTCCTAACCCCAGAGCTGAGTGCTGCAGAGGCCCTGGCTGCTTCCCAGCCTAGTTGAGAAAACATGGGCTCTAGATTCCAGGTGGGAGTGAGAGAGGAGGGAGGACCTTTGGTGTCCTCTCTTGGCCTCTGTGAATGCACAGAAGTGCACACACACAGACAGTGCACAGACACAGTGCACAGACACAGTGCGCAGACACAGTGCACAGACACAGTGCGCAGACACAGACACAGTGTACAGACACAGTGCACAGACACAATGCACACACTTTTAATAATAATTAAAGACGGGACCACACTTTGTAGCCCTGGCTGGCCTGAAACTCACTGTGTAAACCAGGCTGACCTTGAACTTGTAGAGATCCATCTGATTCTACTTAAGTCTTGGGATTAAGGGCGAGTGCTACCATATCAGCCACAAATCTTTTAAAAAAGGTATTTAACAACAGTAGCAAAAAAGATTTAAAATAGTGAATTCACATCCAAAGACTGAGTCTTGAGTAACGCTTTTCTTCTGATGGGAGGGTCAGGAGAGAACAGACCATGAAGGTCTTGAGTCTTGAGAAGTCATACATGAAACCTGAGTCACTCAGCCAAAGTGTCGAGTTTCAGGCTTTGGCGTAGGCTGCAGGACTGGAGCTGGCTAGAATGGCTTGCTCTAAAGTGTTTGCATTCCAAGGCTGTTGATACGAGTTGCAAGAACACGGGCAGGAAACCAAATGACAGGGGTGTGCATGTATGTGTGTGGTGTTCATGTGGTGTGGGCACACGCATGTGTATGTGGCGTGTGTGGTGGTGCGTGTGTGCATTTATGTATATGTGTGGTGTGTGGGTGGGGGTTCGTATGTGTGCATTTGTGTATGTTTAGGGTACCTGCGTTGCAACGGAGAAGCAGAGGGAATCTGGACCACTTAGGCTATGAACTGGCAAGAAACCATTGCACACTTCCAGCAAACACTCACAGGGGGCTGGCCAAACTCAGCTAAGGATCCTGACCAGCTGGACCCAATGTGCTAGAATTTAGCCAAGGGTATTAGTGGGAAGTCTCTTTCTCTGGAGTTTGAACAAGGAAGGCTAGAATAAAGCCTGCTACCATCATCCTGGTCCTGACTTTTGTCTTCCTGAAACAGAGTTGAGACCAAGTCTGCTTGGCTCCTCCTGGCTCCAAGGATGAGTCCAAGCCTGCACACAAGCAAGAAACATCCAGGGGAGATAACTACGGGGTTTGCTTTGGAAGAGGCACCTGGATGAGCCCCAGGAACTAGCTTTCATCTCAAGTGGTGCTCAGAGAACAGCAGGCTCCTGTGCCAGGGTTTTGTAGACACAGCTGCGAACTGGAGAGAGAATGACAATCCGCCACTCTCACCAGAGAGAGCCGCTAGCAATACCCAGGGGCAACTGCATTGGATTTGGAGCAGAGTCCAATTATAAAAGCATCCAGTCTTCAGCAAATATTCACGAAGCATTGGCAATTCCAGAAACACACAACTCTTCACTTCTTGTCTTGGAGCAGAGGGCCAATAACCTACAAGAATAAGACAGTGTGCTAACTCAGCACTTGGCTAAGAGTTTATGCTCCTGTGTGAAATCTGAAAAATCCATCTGAGCCTCTCCTGAGAGGCTGTGCCCCCAGGGCCAGGGCTCTGAGTTCTGTTGGGCAGCAGAGGGCAGTGACTGGAGAAGCAGAGGAGGGATTGAGGCTGAAGAAGGGCCAGGAGTAAGAATCACCATCACATAGTTGCCTCTGATGCCTCCTCAGTGGCTGGAATGTTATTTACAAGAATCTTATTACTAATCACGTTAGGGCTTTCTGCCTAATTAAAACCTAACAGTGAGACCAGCTGTGGTGGCATCCACTTGCAATCTCAGAGCCTGGAAAGCAGAGACCAGCAGGTCCCTGGGGATCCCTGGCCAGCCAGTGTCTGACATTCTGTTACCTTCTTATCTCCTTGAGTGCACACGTACACACACACACACACACACATGTATGCATGGATACATGTATAGATGGACACACATGCACACACGTGCACACACAGACACCCATGTATACAGATGTATGCATACATGGACACACATGCACACACAGAGATCATACACACATGCATGGATACATATATAGATGGAAATACATACACACACATGCACACGGAAACTCATATACACAGATGTATGCACACATGGACACGCATGCATACATGCACGCACAGAGAGAGCACACACATGTGAACACACACACATGCATGGGTACATATATAGATGGACACACATGCACACACATACACACAGACACTCATGTATACAGATGTATGCACACATAGACACGCATGCATACATGCACACACACGTGTGAACACAGACACACACACGCACACACCCCTCAAACATCAGCAGCTTCTTGCAGCCTTCTGAGCGTTAGCCCGAATCCTGGACAAGGCCTGTTACTCCCTGTGCCATCTATGCTCTGGCTCTCGACCTCATGCCCGCGCACACTCTCTGGTCCTTCGCATCCTGGGTGACTGGCTGCTCTCAGGACCCCTCAGCCGTGCTCCCCAGGCTCTCTGTTCCTTCTAGACAGGGCCACTAACCACTTTGCCTGGGTTTGGAAGGTTTGCCAGACCGTAGTATTCAGCTTTAAACCTGAACGTTTCGTTTTGAGTCTTTGAGTGTCTTTGGTAACCCTGGCTTCAGGTCTGGACTCTGCACGTCTTTCTACTATGGGGGTTCTGTGGAACTCAGTGACGTCCCCCATTTTCAGCAGAGGCCCAAGTTCCCTCTTGAGGAGCTTTCCCCTGCCTGACACCTTTCCCCACCTGGTGCCCGCCCCGGATGGGGCTTGTCTTCAGTCTCTTGGCACACTGTGCCCGTGAAACCGGCACCCTGCTGACGTAGCTCACTGCTGGAGTCCCAGCCCCCCTGAGTGTCCCCGCCTGGAAACATGGCGTTCCTGGCTGCTGCTGCTCACATTCCTAGGCTTTCCCATTCGCAGCGCGGGTATCTGTGGCGACACCTGGGGGTCCTTTACTCCGTCAGATTCCGCTAACTTATCCTTGACTGTTCTCGGTCTCAGAGATGGCTGCGTGTGCCTCTGCTTTCAAAGCGAGGAAATGGAGTTTTTCATGTTCTTTGGGCGTAGTCGCTAGCTAGTCACCAATAGTAAAAGTAGAGTCCCCGGATGCGTGCATACTGACCTGCGTGTCTGCTCATGCACGTCTCTCTTGCGTGCGCCGTGTGATAACCTGTTTGCATGTTCTCAGCCTTGTTTTACAGCGGCTTCATTTGCTCAGTCGCTTCAGGGCACTTTAAGGGCGTCTTGGGGTTGGAAGTACAGTTGCAGAAGCAAGGACTGAAGTATTTTTCCTTCTCTTGGTGTAGCCCTGGTGGTCCTGGAATGCTGGCCTTGAACTCAGAGAATACCTACCGTGTTGGGATTAAAGGTGTGCACCACCACCTAGTGCCTGGAGAATTCTTAAGTAACTCAGACGCAGTGAGAAATAGACCCCGAGTCTTACTTTCCTTTGCCTTTGAAAAGGGTGGTTGGATGCCTGTGGCATACAGTGGTCTCTCTTTTGACGCACGCTTTCTTTCTGTTATGGATATTTTTCTATTCAGACCCTTCAGTTTAAGAACTTGCCACCGTTTGAATATCTTGTTACGGGCTGGGAAAATGACTCGGCTCTTTTATTTTATTTATTTTTCCTGATAGCGCCAATGTTTTAGGCAGCCACATCTTTCCCCAAACTTTGCTGCCTTTTGCTATGTGCTCATGACAATCTCTAGTGCTGTCTGATTTCCTTAATTCCCTTCCTTCTTCAGCTAAGAGTCATTTTTATCAGGTGGCTTCAGAAGGGCCTTACACGGGAACTGTACCCCCTGGGGACCCTCGGGGGGTGTTCCTTTCTCAGTGGAGTTTCTGTGAGTTCCCACGACCCACCCACACCCCTCACCCATTCCTCAGGTTCTTATCTTCAGTCCCTGGCCCTCCCTTCCTGCTCAGAGGCCCAGAGGTCAGGCCTGTCTCTCCATTGGCCTTTCTTCTTCTCGGCTTCAGACCCGGAAGCTGTGTGCTGGGATTCTTTGCAGGTGCGTGACCTTGGTTCATCTCGTGGCACACAGCCTTTTCAGTCTAAGAACTTTCCCTAGTCCCGTCTTACCTGGTGTGAGGACCAAATGGAAATAGTCACGAGGTCCTGTTGGAAGGGTTCTGTCGCTGTAACTGCAGTCATCCCGATGCCATGTAAGCCCTCCTGTCACATGCTTGGCCCTTAGGGCCACCAGTGCTGCGGTACTGGATCAGGTCTGCACAGGTGTCTATGAGTGGTGAAGAGCCGTCCCAGGGGCACCTGGGAGCGTATCTCCAGCTTCTGACACCGTACAGGTAAACGGTGACTTTAAGTCGCTGCTTGCTCCTCACACGACAGTATTTCCAAAGAACATCTACTCACTGGCTCTATAGAGAACATTTAGACCATGCTGTACTGCTGCGATGGGTTGATGGTGAAGGCTTTAGTCCCATAGTCTCTACCTGCTTCACCCCTGCTTCTGCTTGCTCCCATACTCTCTACCTGCTTCACCCCTGCTTCTGCTCACTCCCATAGTCTCTACCTGCTTCACCCCTGCTTTTGCTCGCTCCCACACTCTCTACCTGCTTCATCCCTGCTTCTGCTCGCTCCCACACTCTCTACCTGCTTCATCCCTGCTTCTGCTTGCTCCCACACTCTCTACATGCTTCACCCCTGCTTCTGCTTGCTCCTATGTCTCTACCTGCTTCATCCCTGCTTTGGCTCGCTCCCATACTCTCTCAAAGTATCTACTTTGTATTTCTCCAACATTCCTTTAAATTTCCTAACTCTGTGACTTTAGTTAAGCTGCTCTTATACCTTTCTGCCGCTTAAAGTCCTAGGTTTTCCTAAAAAAGGCCAGTTATCCAGGACCTCTTCTAATTATGCAAACATTGGGTAGAAGTCTGCGTTCTGGGTTCTCTTTGCCTGTAATGTTTCAACAGCCTAAGCAGTCTTTGATGAACTAAATGAAGGAGGTTTATCTATGAGTGCTTTTTTTATTGGCATGTAGTCCTGAAGTAATTCTAGATCCGATTTCATTTTTGATTTAGCGTCTGTAGCTCTCTGAAAGGTTCCATGTAGCCTAGGCTGGCCCCAGCATCACTATAACACCGACAGGCTTTATGCATACAAGGTAAGCATCCCCCATGTGGCTGGGCTACAGCCCCAGACTGATATATGCATTCTCTTTTTAAAACTCTACTTGTTAATTTTATATTGCATGGGGAACCTGTTAGGAGGTCAGGAAACAACCGGTGTTCCAAAGCCAGGACTCTTCATTTAGGCAGGGG
Organism: Microtus ochrogaster; assembly: GCF_000317375.1. NCBI lineage: Eukaryota > Metazoa > Chordata > Mammalia > Rodentia > Cricetidae > Microtus > Microtus ochrogaster. The sequence goes on along the minus strand of NC_022025.1, from coordinate 12,806,954 downwards.
AATCAAATTCAGGTCTTCAGTTTGGGGGCAAGCCACTCTACCTACTAAGTCATGTAACCAGCCCTTTCTCGAGTTTCTTAACCAAAATTTCAGTGTTGCATGGATGCTTTAAATAGAACTCATTTTAAATTTCTACTTGCATGTTTGAAACCTTCTATTTATGGGAAAAATTCTCCCATATAATTGTCGATTAAAGCCAGGCTTTGTGATCAAGCCCATGCTTCAGTCAACAGAAAGACCCTGTTTTAGCCAAATTACACACACAATATAAAGTCTGACTTGATTTTAGAATTCAAATAAATGTGTTTGCAAATTCTTTTTTTTTTTTTTTGGTGTTTGGTTTTTCGAGACAGGGTTTCTCTGTGGCTTTGGAGCCTGTCCTGGAACTAGCTCTGTAGACCAGGCTGGTCTCAAACTCACAGAGATCCACCTGCCTCTGCCTCCCGAGTGCTGGGATTAAAGGAGTACGCCACCACCGCCCGGCTTGCAAATTCTTAACATGGAAGATTGGGTCCAGGATGAAGGAAGACGCATTCCCCACTGCTCTAGGTGGCTTTGCTCGTTGGGCGTACCCACATACGGGTTGCTTCCTTCAGCCGTCTCTTCACAGTGCTCTAGAAGTGTTCCTACTACGCTGTGACACCGAGGTTTGGAATGCAGGTTGTGCCAGATCTAACCAGCAAGCAGGGTCAGGGAGTGCAGAAGAGCAGAGCCATCTCGGGGGAGATGGACTCTGAGTTCCTTCTGCCCAGGGCCCTGCGTGCAAGCTTTGTACCCCCCGGATATGTGTTCCATGGTGTGAAGCCAGCTTAGCAAGGATGAAATCGTAAAGATGCCTTTCAGTCCTTCTACGTGGTTGAACATCCTTTGTTAGGGTTTGAAGAAAATCATTAGACTTTATTATGATTTTTATTATTGTGTGTATATGATAGATGTATGTTAATTAAGGTTTGTGGGTGTCACAGGACTTTGGGTGCCACAGGATCACGGGTGCCCCAGGAGCGTGGGTGCCACAGGATCACGGGTGCCCCAGGAGCGTGGGTGCCACAGGATCACGGGCACCACAGGAGCACAGGCACACATGGAGCCCGACTTTCTGGAGTTAGCTCTCTCCTTTCCCTGGAAGTTCCAGGGTTGCCAGGCTCCTAAGGTACTTCCACCCACTGCACCATCCTACCTACTCGGTTTTAGGACCTCTACCTCCCATTTTTGGGATGTCAAAAGTCCTTTTGTGGACTTCCATAGTCTCAGAGGTCGTTTCTCCAGGAAAAAAAAAAACGAAACAACACTCCATCAAACTCTATGTGACCCTCCGTGGAACTGCCTGCTAACCTTCTGCAGGTGTGCTCCGCAAACTTGAGCATCCGCAGAGTCCCTGATCGTTAAGACTCATGGGTAACACGTTCTAGAAGGCCCAGCAAGAGTTCTGTGTAATTCTAGGGTGTTACTCTACTGTTTATCCACAAATGCTTAAACCACAGCTATTATTACGAATAATAATCATAATCACTACATATTTAATTGGGCCCTGCACAAGCTCAGTGTGATTCTGAACCTATGGTTGGACAGAGTGTCCTCATTTTAAGATTTGGAGCACATCCTTGCGGTTTTACCGGCAGTGGGTCTGGGACTGCACCGTCTGATCAATCTAGAATCCTGCAGTAGAGATGCCATTTGATTGTTTTTGCTGTTTACCCCCCCTCCTCCGCCTCCCCCCAAAACCAAAACACCAAAAACAAGGGTGGAAAAGATGCAAATTGGGATACGAGCTTACACAACCGGGGCAAACTTACTAAGAATATAAAGTTCCAAACAATTGTCAGATCCGCCACAAGCTTTAGTCAACTGGCTCTCAGCAAACCCGTCCTATGGCGAGGATGCCGGGCTTGTTGCTGGTGGAGAGCCTTGTGCTGAGCAAAGACTCTGGAAGCTGTTCCAGGTGAGCCACAGGCTTCTCTGCTTGGGGTCTACACCGTCCATTGCTTCCAGCCAAGCCAGGGCTTCTCTGCCTCAGGTGCGCCCCATGTTCCAAGAAGGCAGTTGCCAACTGGCCGACTGGAGGCCAGCTGTGGCCTGGAATGGGGGAAGTGTTGTCAGGGTCACATTTTCATCTTCTTGTTTACTGGTTTTTAAAACTGTAAATTAACCTTGTCAACCATGAGAACAAGACAAAATTGCACGTTTTCAATCGCTTGTCCTTCTCTTGAGAAACCGAAAGACTCTTCTATAGAGAAAGTGTGTGTTTATTCTGCGCTGGCCGCTGCCTTGCAGGCTTCCGTGTCTGGACTCAGAGGCCCTTAGCTGAGTCTCTCTGTGGGCTGGGGCAGCTGCTCTCTCACCCTCTGCTGGCTGGTGCCTGCTGCTCTCACCCACGTTTTTTGCCTCCAGCTTTCCTTCTCCCTGGGCTATGATTTGTTATCTGTTTTTTTCACCGTGTGTTACTGGTGTCTGCACTACATTTTGGTAGCTACATTAGTTTCACAGATCTCCTGCCTTTTCTGCAAAAACTGGAACGTTCTTGCATTTTCCTATAACAAGCTCTGTGAGTTAATTTGGTTTGTTTGTTTCTTTATAACCACTTTAACTTTTCTGAAAGTGTGGCAGGTTTAGATTTTAAGTCTCCTACTGATGTAACTGGGAAAAGTCCCTGGAAAGTCCCCGAAGGAGTAGGTGAGACCTGTTCCCTTGGATCACAAACCGCAGGACCGACCCTCATGCAGAACTTTCTTTCCTCACGCAATGCAAAAGCCATGATCGTAATCAACTGCTGGTTTGGGATATAAACGCTGCTGCTGTGTATGGTGACTTTTGCATGCACTGGAGAATGAAAAGGAAACAATATGATGATATCTACTGATGACGGACACTGTTATTTTTTCCAGTAAAGGATTTAGGGGATCAATGTAGCAAGCAGCAGAGACAATTGCCAGCTCTTAAGAGATAGAAGGGGAAAGCCTGTTCTAACTGGATTCCTTAGTCTACTTGAGTCTTTTCCACCTGTTGCCACTGCATCCATATGAGGTCTCAAAAGAACTTTGATTTGGAATTAACATTTTTTATACTTCAGAAATCTAGAGGGAAAAAAATGCAGCTTTAAAAAGAGAAAAAAAAAAAAAAAAGGAGGGGAGGATGGTGGTACATAATTTGAATCCCAGCACTTGGGAAGTAGATGCCGGCGGGTCTCTGAGTTTGAGGCCAGAACAACAGAGAACCCCTATTTTGAAAAGTCAAAACAAACAAATAAATAAAACCTCTGGTCCTTACTGAATTAAAATTAACACACAGTTTATATAGTTGGAAAAAGAAAAGTTTTTTTGGATATATATTTTATTTGACAGTATTTTAGAATATCATACAGTAAACAAGATTTCTGTAAAAGTTAATTTATCCATAGTGGTGCGTTTCATAAAAATAGTTGCTCACTTACAGTCTTTCTGTGACTATTAATACATGGAATTATATTTATAGAGATACAGCTGTACAGGGTAAATTCACAGCTAACACTACACAGAAGGATTACTGGGAATGAGATTTAGATGGTGTGCTGTCTCACAGGTTAAGGATTACAGCCGCATAAAGTGATCGCTGCACAAGTCGTAGCTGTGAACTGTGCGCATCAGAGTCTATGCAAGCGTAACCTCCGTTGTTTTTCCTTTTGTGACGTGGCAAATAAAGGTCAGAAGATACAGTACCAGGACGTGCAGCTACACTACAGAAGCATTGTCCGAAACCAGATTCAATAAATTAATGGCAAACTATACTGGGTTTCTAGGCCAGGGGAGAAAGACGAATTGAGATTAAACCCAAAGTAGAAACCACTACATGTGTTTGTGCTTTTGTTGATGATGAATGGGTTTAATTTTGGACATTACTTTTACAGGCTGCAAGACCCTTCACACGAGGCTTTTGACCTTACTAGCTTGTCAAACACCATCCCTCTGTCTGCGGGGAATTAAACTCGGTGGTGCTCAGATGGCAAAGAGAGGGGAGACTCACTTACCTGGGACAGCTTTTCTGGGTGACCAGGTGGGATGGATCTGAGTTCCCCTTTTACCTACTTGACTACCAGTACAGAGGGACGAGGAGTCTTATTGGCTTTGGAACTTGTGAGAGGGGCAGACTATGGGAAGGGTTGAAGCCTCACTCAAACAAAGCACATTCTGCCTCTTAATATGCACAGCTACAATAAGGGCCAATGGATAACTAACGTTTGAGGGTTTTACTGCGGGGCCACCAGGGAACATGAAGGATCGTCCAGGGCTGTTAGTGCAGTAGAAAATGTTATACAAGGCGAAAGCAAACCAAATACAAGCAAAAGGGAGGGAAAACAAGGAAAGATGAACAGAAAGGAATGCCAAAGGACTCATGTTCTTTAATGAAAATAAATTAGTTATCATAACGCTTTTAATATTAGAGGTTCATTCTAATTTGAGAAATATAGGACAAATGCTTTGCCAAAAGTGCCAAGGAAGTAATGATAGAAGTCTTAAAATAAGACAATAAAGTAGGTAAAATAGAACATTGCTAACAAAGCAGCTACCTATCTCTCTGCGTCCGGCATGACAGGAAAGCCTTTTCAGGAAGGAAATGCAGCATTGCCAATCTCGATGAAACAGGTCGTGGTCTTCTGCTTAGAAAACTCATATTTTAGAGGAAAACCAATTAAGATCTACGAGCTAACCTGCAAAATTCTGACTTACGGCAAACTGTTCGCTAGGATACAATTTTTAAAACCTTTTTTCCCCTACCAATGAAAATGTACAGAAATGCGACTTGATCACAGAAATGGCAGTAAAAACGGCATCCCACCAGTGAATTCACTAGGTATCTAACATCCCGCAGTAGGCAGGGAACGGTGCTAATACCGTTGGTAGATGCCGGGGGTGAGCCATGGAAACGTCATGGGCGAACAGTTCTGAATGTTTCAAAGAAACCCTTTAACCCCTGTCTAGATATGTCAAGAACGACTTATTTACAACACTTTAGATCAATTAAAAGATATAATCTTGTCTCAGTTTCCACTTGCTCCGTGCAGTTTGATTATTTTTTTAAGGCGATATTCCAGTTTGTGATTGCTCTGAACTTGTCCAGTTTCTTGATATAGTTTGGATGACATCCGAAACCTTCATGCAGTGGGGGGGACTTCTTTTTCTCTTTTGAAACTAAAGCTACACCGCACTGTCTCTCTGTGATGTTTGCGTGATTTTGGTTCTTCCGTAGCTGCCAAAGCTCCCACCATGGAACCGGGGGGCTTTAGGATCAGTTTAGGTCTGCGCGCACCCCTCGCCGTGCCGCCCACGCGCGTCGCACGGCCCACCGATGCTCCCGGGCCTCGGCGTCTCGCGTGGATCTCTGCGTGTGACAGTGAAAATAAATTAAAACGCCGTGAGACGGAAGCCGGGAAGAGTGGCCTGCGTGGAGGCGCCTGGGGGCCCCCTCATCTGCCCGCGGCCGAGGCGCCGGGCTGCAGGGCGCCTGGCAGCTTATCCGAGCCTGGCACCTTCCAGGGCCCCGGCGCCACCGCCGCCGCCTTACGCACCGGGCCGCCCG
>NC_022025.1:12800429-12801279 GCF_000317375.1 Microtus ochrogaster | reverse complement strand
GGGCCTGCCGGCCTCGGGCCTCCCCTGGCCGCCGGGCGCCTCCTCCAGCTTCGGGCGCGCGCTGCTGCGCTGCGGGCTCGCCGAGCGCTCCCTCTGCTCCCCCAGGCGCTGCTTCTTCTGGCCGCCGGCCGCAAGCTCCTTTGGTTTCCTAACGTCGCGTTCCCTTTGGCTATCCCAAGTCGGGTCTGGGCCTCTCTGGGGGGAAGGGTCGGAGGGTGGGGCTGGATGTGATGGAGAGAAAGGAGAGAGGATGTCTTCGAGGGAGACGCCTACTTCCGGCAGGCCTGGGGCGGCGGCAGCGGCAGCGCTCCAGGCGTGGGGTTCGTCTGCGGACACGAAGCACAGCGTTAGGGCGCGCCACGGCCCCTGCTCCAGCTCCCCACCCCCCCGTCCGAGACCCGGGCTGGCAGCCTGGAGGCTGTTCTCAGGGGATCCCCGCTAGCACCCATCACTGCCAAGGGGGCAGCCAGCCGCGCCCAGGGATTCTGCTCCCCACCCGACCCCGGCCTGCGTCGGTGCACAGGGCTCAAGGCACAGCTCGGGCCTAATCCCTTCGCCTCTGTCTGGGCTAATTCGGTGTCAAGTCTAGCAGGGACACCGACTTGACAATAACCAATGGCTCTCAGCTCCATGATGGTTATGAAACTACACATCGCCCAGTGGCCCTGGCCAGCAGCTGCGAAGCGGCTTCTTTTGTTTTTAGCAGCACCCAGGGATTCTAAGGGAGATGGTTAAAAGCCAGGATTTAAGAGTCTGGCGAGTGATTTTTCTCCACCGTTAGGTGTCGCTCAAATCATAGCTCTCAGCTATTGCCTGATAATTTTGGGATTTTGGATTGATTCATCTGAAA
>NC_022025.1:12790064-12800255 GCF_000317375.1 Microtus ochrogaster | reverse complement strand
TAGAAAGCCTAGTTTCAACATCTATTGAGGATTTACTGTGCTTACTTCCAAAAAGGATTTAAAACAACTTAACAATATATATATGTATACATATATACATATATATATGTGTGTATATATATATATATATATATATATATATATGAAATGACCTAGAACACTGGCCAGAAGCCAAGTAGGGAACAGATGCGTGAGAAATCAACGATGAGTAAGTTATGACCACGAACAAAATAACATTACCCCAAACTTCTTTACCCTAAGGCAAAGATAATGCAGGGAAATCCAATATAGGAACCTTGGTATTTGTGAGCGATATGCCTCATGACCTTTGAAAAGCCTTGAGTTTTGCAATACCGTTCTGGGATGTAATTTTCTCCTAGGAATTGATATACGAGTGGAGGAACATAGAAGCCACATTCATACTGAATTCTGAGTAGCTGGTGACCCCTGAGTAGCAGGGGGTCAGAGGTGACCTTGTGTGTATCCAGTCCACATACACCAGGACTCTGCTTTGTTTGAAAAGTTGAGAATGTTTACAGAGCAGTTCTAATAGCGACTTAGATGAGGAGGAAAAATGCTATTTTCCCCAACACTTCTGGCCACCTTTAGAATACGAAATTAGCTGTCAAATGTTTCTCCTCTGATGTGAAATCTGAAGATTTTATTTTGGGCACAGTGTCATCTTCCTGCTCTTCATATTTTTACACCGCAGACCATGGATGTGTCAGTGAAAACAGGAGCATGTCCAGCTGCGGGCTAGCATTAAAAATCAATGTAATATATGATAGAGAGTGGTCATTTGTCAATATGGGAAAATATTGCCGTAAGCAGCCAAACACATCACTTAAAGACCTTCGTGGTTTGTGAATAGCCCTTTCTGACCACGACCACGGCAGTGACGGTTTGTATGTTAGCAGCTCTTTCCCCACCATTGAATCACATGTGGTAGCATCGATTAGCTGGCCTTGAATTTCTCCTGAGGCCCAGGGAGAGGGCCAACATTACTTATACCATTGCCTGAAGAAGGAATTGAAGCAGAAAGAAAGGTTAAGTAGCATGGCCAAATTTATAGAATTACAGAATGGCTACTACCATTTTGGGTTTCTTTACCCTTTTTACTGACTGGGAAAAGTGCCAGACTGAACAGGAGGGTTCTCGTCAGACCGTGAAAAGTATTAGTGGGTCTGGAATCGCTGCTGAAGCCTTAGTCTTTCTCTTTCTCCTCTTTCCTGTCTCCAGTAACTCTCCCTATGAAAAGCTAAGGATGGGCTTATCTACAAATACAAATCTTACTATAAAAAGATTTTTCAAGACATGTTATAAAGTGATTAAAAACTGAATGAGAATGCTTAGTTTTTGTGTCCTAAGCTACTACTTATTAAGAATATTAATCAGAAATTAAAATTAACTGCGTATAAAGTAAAATATTCAGAAGCTTTAATCTTTATATGTGCATATCTTTTTATTTTTAAATGAAGGAACTCTATAGTTCAGTTCTGGACACGCAGTGCCCACACAGGCATGAGCTTGTGGGGCTCCACAAGGCACCTCAGTAACAGGGGGAGAGGGTTTGGGACAGGGAGACCCCCTTCTCTAATCTTTCAAAGTCTAAAGCTCATGACATCATGATGCACAGTGAAAGAATTACTCAAATTTAGTAATTTGATTCCTAATTTCTGATTCCCTGGACTGATTCCTTTAGGTCATGTGTTTTTGCTTTCCCAACTTCATTCTTTTTTTTTTTTTTCTTGTATCTAGGAACAGGCTAAGGTGCGTGATCATGGACTTGGGCACAAGCTAAGGTGTGTGGTCCTGAGACCAGCACAGGCAAAAGTGCGTGATCACGGACCTGAAAACTGTTTGAAATGTGTGATCAAGGACCCAAGAACATGCTAGGGTGCGTGATCATGGGCCGGCACAGGTTAGGGTGCGCGGTGATGGGCCGGGCACAGGTTAGGGTGCGTGATCATGGGCCCGGCACAGGTTAGGGTGTGTGATCATGGGCCCGGCACAGGTTAGGGTGCGCGGTGATGGGCCCGGCACAGGGTAGGGTGCGTGATCATGGGCCGGGCACAGGTTAGGGCACGCGCTGATGGGCCCAGCACAGGTTAGGGCGCGCGATCCTGCACATGTATCAAGTGGTTGAGGAAGATGTCGCCTCAGCATCTTCTCTGAGGTGTTCTAACATGAGCTGTAACTGGGTACATCCTGCAAAGTTGAAACCTGGCCTGCTGGGATTTTTGCAGCTGCTCTGTTCAAACAATGTCCCAGGTGCAGTGGCTAGAATCAAATTCCCTTTATTCGTGTTTCCTATCGTACCCTGCCCAACTCAGTGATACTTTTGTGTCAAATCCAGAGGACACCTCTGTGTCTCCACCCTCCTATACCACATCCTCACACAGGCAAGTATTTCCGTAAGCACACTGAACTCGTAACTTCATGACACCCTAGTCTCCTGCTCCTCACCTGAATCCTCTTTTCCACCACCTTATTAGGGCTTTAGTCTTAGGTGGTTTTCCCCCACCACAGTCTCTCCGGGGCACTCTCTTCTATTTGTAAAGCTTGTATACAAAGTTACTGCTGGGATGTATTCTGCCCAATGACTCCGTGCTGTGTAATCCATCTGCCTTCTTGATAGCTCTCCTTGAAAAATGTATTGCCATCTGCAATAACTAAAACCTTCCCTCCTCTGTCTCTCCACGGTAGATGGTGGATATCACGCTGGATCGCTTTCTTTTTCTGATCTCACAAATCCAATGCATCTGTTTTATTAGTCCCATCTTCATATACTAATAGGCTCTGGTGACTTCACCTTCTCTTTTACTAATGTAATTTAAGATAAGGGGCAGTGTCTGGAAGGATGCAGCTAATGTAGGATGATCAAAACAGTCACATTTAAAAGGAGGCCACCAGTGGCCATATTCCCTTGGGGAGACTATAGAAGTTCTACATTCTAGGGCCAGGCTATGGTGGTGCACCCTTTTAATCACAGCACTCGGGAGGCAGAGGCAGGTGGATCTCTGTAAGTTCGAGGCCAGCCTGGTCTACAAGAGCTACTTCCAGAATTTCAGCCCTGTTCAGAGACATGTTATAAATAGTGAGCCACCACCAACCACCACCTGTCTGTGCAAAGCACTGGCTTGCTTTGAGGAAGCCATTTGGTTCCAGACCCTGAGCAGGGAACACTTTTAGACAAAGGAACTGCAGAAATTCACATCACCTGAGTGTTATGGAAACTCCTGCAGCTAATGGCCGTTAAGCTACCGGCCCACTTTGGGAGTGGTCTCAGGCACTCTAAGTGCAGAAGAAAAACGTGTGCAGCCCCTTTTTTTCTGCTGGATTTGGTTCCTGGTTCCCAAACCAACAGAGGTAGCAGATCACTACCCTGACTGTGAGTTTATTCCCAAATAAACCTTTGCTATACTTCATTCCAGGCTATTGTGAAACTCTTTGATACAACTATAATTTGGCGCCCTACGTTGGGCACCGTTATGTAATGCTTTTTCGTTTTCCATCTGCTGGGACCAGAATAATCTCACAGAAAGTATATGAATTACAACACTGTTTGGCCTATTAACTTGGTATTCTTATTAACTAACCCTTACATCTTAAAGTAACCCATTTCTATTATTTTACATTTTTACCACGAGGCTTGTGGTTTACTGGTAAGGCTCTGGCCTATTTCTCCTTTGGCAGCGACATGCATCTGCCTGACTCTGCCTTTTTCCCTCCTCTATCTCTGTTTAGATTTCCTGCCTTGCTCTATTCTGCCCTGCCATAGGCCAAAGCGGCTTCCTTATTAACCAATGGTAATAAGGCATATTCACACAGCATACAGAGTCCTACACCCTCTGGGCCATTGCCACAGCCACTCTTCTCTTTGTTTTTATGCTTGAGCAACTCCACTGACTCTCCATGTAACATCAGTGACGACGACTTTGATAAACAAGTTGGATCATGCCAATTCTTGCTGCTCTTAGAGTAAAACTCATAATAATTAGCATAATCTGTAAAAGCCTGCAGGATCTAGGTCCTGACATTTCCCACAGTCTCATCCCTATTCACTCACCCACCCAAACAAAATGCCTTCTGCTTAGTTCCTCAAACGCAGGTAGCTCATTTGGGGGTGCTCTTGTCAGCTGCCCGGCCTGCTGTAGAAGGCTCTCCTCCGAGCTGCTTGACTGGAGGGTTCTCCTCTACCCTTCAGGGTGCTCTTGAGTGTTATCCCAGAGAGCTCCAATGAATATAGTAAGCATGCCTCTTCAACAAGCATCCGGTTTTATATTCTCACAGTACTTATCTACGTTCGCTATTTACTTGACTGACAACAGTCTCAAATACTAGTTACACGTTTCGTGAAGACAGTGACCGCACTGACCTCATTAGTCACTGTGGACTTAAAAACCAGCACAGTGCTTGACCCCAATAATGAGTGCTTGATGAATATTTGGTAAGTGAATGAAAGAGAAATAGACAGCCTGAAACCAAATACTAATCCTCCTTGAAGAAACACTTCAGGGCAAAAGGGCCACGTTTAAAGTGTACTCTGTCAAGGGTGCGTTTGTGTCTGTGACTTGTACCTGTTTTGAGCGTGAAGATGGTGGAGAATTGGCAATGTCAGAGAGAAAATAGGTCTGGGGGAGAGAGAGTGATGAGCGACGAGGGAGCAGACCACAGAGAGCTGGGAACAGTTCTCCCTCTCATGGCGGCTGCCTAAGGAGCAGGCAGGCAGAAGCTCTGGTTCCCAGGGCAGAGTGCGTTCCCTTGAGATTTTAGAAATGTTCTTTTCTGTTAATCTTCCCAACTGCTTGACAGGCTCTGTCCCTGCAGCCACTGACCACTATGCTATGGAGTGTCCTGAAGAGTCACAGATAAAACAGTAGACCCCAAATGAGTGTCTCTATGTGACGAGAGAAACAGGCCCTCTTCTTAAGCTAGGATCACCTCCCTTCCTGCTTTCATCTCCATCGAGTTCCCATCTCTCGTAGAACACAAACCGATCAATATCTAAGTATATATTTTATATATGGCACAGATTATGCACATATGGTTATTTTTGAGTTGAGAGATATATAATCTCTTGATTACCTTGCAGGAGCTCAGCAATATTAAGAAATTAAGTTTCACTTTATGTGCTGACATTAAGAAAAAAATCTCCATGGGCTGGCAAGGTGACCAGACAGGGAAAGGCATTTGGAGCTGTGTAGACCCGGACGCCTGAGTTCGATGCTTAGAAATGTAAAGAACCAACTTCACAAAGCTGTCTTGTGATCTTCATAGGAAGGCATGCATGCACACATACAAAACCCCCTTGTCAACCTCTTGTACGTGGGAATTGTATTTCAACATCTTGTTTAATGAAACACCACCCCAACTGCAGTAGCATAGGATCTGATCTGCTTGGAATACACTGCCTGTTGTAGTAAACCAGCGTCTGTTTGCCTAGACGGCTGTCATCTGCAGTGAAATGGCTCTACAGTTGAGGAGCACGCAAGATGCATGAAGGAAGAGAGCTGGAGCTGTGTCTCTGTAAGTCGAGGAAGAGCTGACAGGAAACTTTGCTGAGACCTGAGGTGGGGGCACTCTCAAAAGGGACTCGGAGGTTGAGGTAGGAGAAAGAGAGCCCATCATCTACTACTCAACCATAGATACAGCCTCGGAGCTTCCAGCTTGGCCTCAGGGTTGGCCAGCCTCTGGATGGCTGCATCCCTAGGTTGCTATTTGGTACCCAGCTCAGACGCAGAGCTTGCCTTTTAGCTCAGGATATTAAGGAGAGAATAACAGCATGGCTGCTGTTGGTACTACTCCTAACATCTATCTACAGGAGCTCTGGCGGAGGCACACTAACTGAGCGCCAGGCACCAGGAGCTGAACTCACAGCACATGTACAAACAGACACGTGCTACAGGGAAGGAGACTGAGAAATGAAGGCTAACAGGCTTGCTGCAGGCTGCACAGCCGTGGGTAATGGAGAAGGATGCCGAATGCCTTCCTGACCATTAACCATGGCTGCTCGATGCCTTTGCTCTCTTTAATTCTTACTGAGAAATGGGGACCCGTCTGTGCTTCTGGAGCGATGAACAGACTCCGTCTGAAGTGGCCGTCAGAAGCAGATCTATTGCTTTTCCTAATGCGGACTCTGAAATGTCATCTATCTGAACACTGGACTCAGGCAGTCGTTAGGGTTGGAGCTTTGAGCCGTGGAAATGCTGGGAATATGGGGGGAGGGGGCTCAACAGATAATAACAGGTCTTTTAGAGGCGGGGATAATGCTATATGTTTAAAAATATTCTTACTGCCACTTCTTGGGCTAGGATTGAGTTGAAAATACTCACATTTGATATTAGAAACACTGAATTTGACCCACACATTCTTTTACTGGCTAAAATTGTCCTGCAGAGTGATGCGCGGATTTGGTACTACGTCTTGCCCTACTCTACAGGCGGTTAGCGCTAGAGAACAGATGTGGCCATACTGGAATCCATTTGCTTCTAATTTAGACTATTGGAGAAAAATAGAAATATGATTAAGATCAGCAATGCAAAGTCATTTGGTCAAGAAAAGCTTTGCAAGCATGGTGCTTAAACCATGCAGGTTGATTTGGGTCCATTAAACCATCACTTTTTGTAACAAAATATAAATAGGAAATCTGTATGTTAATATTTTCTGAACAAATAAATTATTCTGTTGTTTTTCAACTCTTTCTAAGGCACTGGTTCCAATCTGGAGCTGTTGTTATGGCCTTCACTACGGGGGGGGGGGGAGGTGTGAACTGGGTGTTGTAACATTTTTACTTCTGAAGTGGCTACACTTGCTTCACCCAGGCACTAGATGAGCCCCTGGGTACCACATGAGCTCCTCCGGAACAGAGAGGCAGTCCTCAGGGTGGGGCCAGGCACTTAAGGATGGAGCTACTGCCCAGCGGATGCTTCCTAGGAGTTGGTACTTGGCTGTGGGCATCATGGATGTTACCTTGCAATCCTCACGTTAGCTCTGAGAACTGTGGTGCTGCTCCCCCCACCCACTGGTTAGAGAACCAAAGCTTAAATCAATGAAGAAATTTGCCAGGACCACTAAGCTAGTAATGAGAATGGAGCAAAGGACCCTATAACCCAGAGCCCACAGCCAAACCCTTCTACTCTAATCTTCCCAAACAGCAAAAACAGTTCAGGAAGAGATACTGGCTTCCAATGCTGCTTCAACTGCAAAAGTAAGCAAACCAACCCACCACTACCACCAATAACAACAAAGAAATGGAACCCTAGTCGCCTGGTGGAGCGGCTTATGTCACTTAGGGCTTGGGAGGCTGAGGCAGAAAGACTGCAGTTTGAATACAGTTCTTCACCAGCATAGAGTACAAAGAAAGACCCTGTCTTAAAAAAGTCTCTGAGGTGGTAGAAAAGCCAGGGGGACCGTTGGCTAACAGACCATCTCCTAAGCACTCACTGGCAGCTGGGCCCCGGAGAAGGCAGGTGAAGCCCGGGTCAGACCCGCTGGAGCTGGGAGTTGGTTGGGAAAGTGGCCATATGTCAGGGAAGGTAGAGAGGGAGTTAAGTCAGCAACTGTGGAGAGTGTGAACTTGGAAGCCTTGCTTCTGGCTCCAGTACTGCCTCCTGGTGTGAACTTGGCAAGCCACCTAACTATTCTCAGCCTCCGTTTCTCCGGGCAACATGAACTGAAACCTATTTTACTTCCCTCCCAGATTGTGAGGATCAAATGGAGTGAGGCCTATGGACCGTAAGGCTCACACGCACGTGATGCTCCCACGCACATGGACCGTGTATATGCTCACACGCAAATGGACCATGAGGCTCACAGACACATGGACAGTGACGCTCACACGCACGTGATGCTCACATGCACATGGACTGTGATGCTCACGCACACATGGACTGTGATGCTCACATGCAGATGGACCGTGTGTATGCTCACACGCAGATGGACCATAAAGCTCACAGACACACGGACCATGAGGCTCACGCGCACATGATGCTCACACGCACATGGACTTGCTATCAGATTGATAGTTCAAACCTAGTTTTTTAAAGTGAGGAAAAGGTAAGAATTGACCCCTTACCAAGATGATATATGGGTAGTAGATGAGCACATGAAAATGGCCAGTGCCATTCAGTTGGGACTTTAAGGAGAGGTGCTTGTGTCCCAACCTTATGGCTAGAACTAAGCAACAGTACTGGTAACTGAGACCACGGCTGCTCACCCTTTCTGTGCTGTGTATGAAAATGAATAGCTACTTAAGAAAGCAGTTTGTTGGTTTCCTGAAAAGTTAAACACTTGTTTGTCATCCCACGGACTTGTCTCTGTATGCTAAGAACTTATATTCGCATAAATGCCTTTGTGTGGGTTTTTATGGAGACTTATATTTTTATGGTGAGTTTTTACCACCAGTGAAACAGCCCAGATGTCCATCAAGTGGGAATGGATAAACACGGTGGGCTGCTACTCAGCTATGAAACGAAGCACATTAGCCATATACCCCAAACACAAGCGGATCTCAGATGCTTTATGTTCAACGAAAAAGAGCGCCTGATTCAGAAGGTGACAGAGTATATAACTGACGTTTATTTGACATTCTCAAACCGGCAAACTCAGTGACAGTTCCCTGGAGCTTAGCTATGGGGCCAGGGTGACGTTAGGGTCTGTGGGACTGGTCTGTATCTGGATCAGTGATAATGGTTATTTTGTTGCTTTAACATTAGTACTAACTGTTACGTCTTTGACTGTTTCATACAGGTCTATAGTACAGAACAGTTACCTTTCCTCCCCACCCTTTCCTCCCCTTCTCACTTCCATCAACCCCTCCTCCCATCCCGCCCCACCCTCACTTATGATGTTTGGTTCTCTCTGATGACCTGTTCAATCTAAACAGGAGGACCTGTGTGATCACTGCCTGCGGACTAGCCCTTAGAGTCCAGTGGGATCACCGGTGGATACAACGTGAAGTCAGTGACTTCCCTTTCCCCGAATCTGTCAGTAGGAAATACCTCTGCAGTTGGGCAGGGCTCCCTAGTCCTCCCCTACCCAAGCCTGACACTGTTGGTGGGTCCATTCTTTGCAGACTCGGTACAGTCATCCATGGTAGCTGAGTGTTCACAACTGCAATGGCTGTTTATTGCTTACTGTTGTTTCTGAGGTAAGTCTCAGATAACTCAGTGTGTCTTTGAACTTGCCCATAACTCAGGAAGACACTGACTTCCTGATCCTTCTGCCTCTGCCTCCTAAGTGCTGGGGTTACAGTTGTGATATATATATATATATATATATATATATATATATAAAAGTGTGTGTGTGTGTGTGTGTGTGTGTGTGTGTGTGTGTGTGTGTGTGTGTGTAATTTTAAAATAATAGTGTTATGGCACTTAAGGAAATGCTCAACATCCTTAGTCATCAGAGAAATGCAATTCAAAACAACTCTGAATTACCATCTTATAACTGTCAGAATGGCCAAGATCAAAATCTCTGATAACAATTTATTCTGGAGAAGATGTGGAGTAAGGGGAAGTAAGGTGACCATCCCTTCATTGCTGGTGGGAGTACAAACTTACTGTATAGTCATTTTGGAAATCAGTATGGCGGTTCTCAGAAAATTGGGAATCAAGCTACCTCAAGACCCAGCAATACCATTCTTGGGCATATATCCAAAGGAGGCACACTCCTACCACAAGGACGTTTGCTCAACTATATTCATAGCAGCATTATTGTAATAGCCAGAACATGGAAACAACCTAGACACCCCTCGGCCGAAGAATGGATAAGGTAAATGTGGTACATTTACACAATGGAGTACTACTCAGCAGAAAAAAATGGCATCTTGAAATTTGCAGGCAAAAGGATAGAACTAGAAAAAGCCATACTGAGTGAGGTAACCCAGACCCAGAAAGACAAACATGGTATGTACTCACTTATAAGAGCATATTAGACATAAAGAGAAGAATAACCAGCCTACAGGCCAAAACCCCAGAGAACATAAGAGAGACAGACATACATGGATCCACCTAAGAAGGGGGAAAAAGACAAGATCTCCTGAGTAAATTGGAAACATGGGAGACAAAGGAAGGGTGAAAGGGGGAAGGGGAGGAGAAAGGGAAGTGGGGAAGATGTATAGCACATTCCTATCCAAACAATTAAAATGAGGATTTTATTTATTTATTTTTGTTTTTTTTAGGTATCTAT
>NC_022025.1:12776557-12789964 GCF_000317375.1 Microtus ochrogaster | reverse complement strand
TGTGTGTGTGTGTGTGTGTGTGTGTAATTTTGAAAAAATGCCTTACAGATAGGCATGAAAATAGTCAATTTTTTTATATGTGGATTGCACCTCAATTTTTTAAAAATGAGAAAAACAACAGCACCGAAAACCTGTATGAAGTCAGGCAAAGGACTCAGGTCACCCTAGCCAAAGTTTCTCCCGCTATTTGGCTTAGTAACTTCCTTCCGAGTTGTTCACCACAGACCAAGGTAAGTTTCAGCCCACTGAAACTGATGATAAATTCTGAGTTTGCAGAGTTAGAAGACTCTGAATTAAAGAGGTTTTACTTCAGTCTCTGAAAGGTACTCAAAACCTTTCAAGTATCATGTTCTCTACCACAGAAATATAGTCCCATCTGAAGTGACAGAGAGCTGAAAATTATTAGCTACAGGTGCCTGGCTTGCCTGGCTTTGGGGTACAAGGACTGATGGTAACCAATCATTGCTGCGTCTTGCCAAAGAAGGGAGTGGAAGCGAGTCACTCACAAAACATCCACCCACCTCTGACTAAATTTACACCCACACCTTCAGGGTTCCTCAAATACTCCGCCTTACGAGGCTTTCGGCTCCTCAGTGAATGGCTCACGGATAGAATTCAGGAGCAGGACTAAGTAACTTCTAGGGGCAGCGGGTGATTCTCTGTCAGTATGACTACAGAAGCCCAAGAGCGTGCCCCTCTTTTTAAATATCGTTGGCATGTTTAAAGCGGAAGACAGGCAGCGGAAGCCAAGCCTTCCGTCTAGAGCCGGATTGTGAAACCGCAGTACCGTATCTTAGCACGGTTGTCCTGAAACAATGTGTGTTTCTATAGCCAACCTTGTTACTTATCCGCTTCCCCCTTTCCTTTTCTTTTTCTGTGGATGCATGTTTTACCTGCACGTGTGTTTCTGTAATGTGTACATGTAGTGCCTAAGGAAGCCTGAAGGGGGCAACTGGTTACCCGGAACCAGATTGACAGGCAGTTGCACACCTCCACGGAAATGCCAGGAATGGAACCCGGGCTTTCTGGACAAGCAGCCAGTGATCTTCAGGGCAGCACTGTCTCTCCAGCCCTGCCAGCGTTCCTTTCGAAAAGTCTTTCTTTTCTTCCCCACCCCTTGACCCAATTCCCAGCTTCTCTTTCACTTCGCTTTTTAAATTCGACAAATTCAGCCTCTACCTTCTGTGTTCCGTAGCTCTGTACGCTGAAAATGGACTCCTGAAATGGTGGCATTTCTATCTTCACGGGCCCTCCCACCACAGTGCAAAAGGTAGAAAATTAATATGCAAGTAGGGACTGATAGGAGTCTGATATGAATTGGGACAAAGAAAAAGAATAAAGTTTAAGCAGTGGAGTGTGGGTGCCCATCTAGATGGGGGTAGAGGTGGGGAAGGTGGCAACAAGCAGGTACTTGAATACAGACATGAAAGTAGTAAGTATGACCATAGAGCATAAAGTGGTCTAAAGAAGGGGAAGTGGGAGACAAGACTGAGTAATGGGGGAAGAAAGACAAATTTTGTATTTTTTCTCTTATGCAGAATCAATCGATCGATCGATCAATCAGTCTATCTATCATATATCTGTCTAATCTATTTATGTGTTTTACAGAAAAGCAAAAGAGAGACTATTTGGGAAGAGGAAGGGCACAGGTTTGGAGTTCAAGGGAGGACGGTGGATGGAAGCAAATATGATCAAGCTACAACGCTATCCATGCTTGTATAAGATAGCCTAATGAAAGCCACTGTGTTGCACACCTGCCGAAAACAAAACGAGGGGGCCAATGTGGCTGCTGCATGCAGAATAGATTGCCCACGGAATTGGATCTCATCAGGAAGTGGCTGTGGAGTGAGTTCCAGAACAGCCAGGTCTACACAGAGAAACCCTGTCTCGAGAAACCAAAGCAAACAAATATACAAACAGACAGACCAAAAATACCACCAACGTCAACGAAAAATGAGAAAGTTGAGGCTTCTCTTGCTAAGTTTTATTTCTAAGCCCCAAAGAGAGCATGTTGTTTACTTAGGGGGCTTCTAAACTCAACGTAACTCCTGCTCTGTGGTCAGCAGAACAAAGAAGATCACTCAGATGGTGCATTCCGCTTAAACATACAGTGTGCCACACCCACACCTCCGCCCACACACAAAACAACTGACCAAAGAGTTAAAACAACAACCCTCGCCCCCAACCACCAACGTCAGGTCCTAAATTGCAGATGTTATTAGTAATGGGAAAAGTAAGTAGTTGTATCTCTCAAGCATGATTCAGTTCAAAAACCATTTATCCAGCCCCTAAAGTGCCCTGTGGGGGCTCAGTGCGGGACAGAAGTTGAAAACGCCGACTCCCGCCTTCTGCGCTTTCACGGAGCCGTGACAAATGGCTTCCCGAGTTTGTGAAAGCCAGGAGTTCCCTCTCTTTAATCACACTGCTGTGTTCTAGGTCAGCTGAAGGACCAGCCACAATAAAAGAATTCTGTTCTTTGTCAACTGGAAAATTAAACCTCCTTCTCTAGCTGTCCTTAGCCGCTGACCCTCCGCAGCTGGGATGATCTTTCCCTTCCTCCCAGCGGTCGCTGTTATTCTGAGGGCCCCCTACCCCCACCCCAGAGCAGAAAGGAAAAGCGTTTTCAAGGCGTGTCTTCTGTCGAAGGTACCCCTGCACTGCACGTTGGTGCTGAACAGGCAATAAATCATAATAAATGGAAGTGGTAGCCCATGGCACGATCTGATTGAGTCATTTAAGGGAGCACTTTGAGTTGACAACAGGTGCGGTGATTGAGCCGGAGGCGTTCAGAGGCGCAGAAAACAAAGGAGCCAGAGAAACAGCTTGACCAAAGTGGCCGCTTCCCAAGGGCAACAACGCCTCTGTTCCTGGCTGCTCAGCCTCAAGGCCTGCAGGACCCAGTGGGTGAGTAACCCAGGCACTGCGAATTCTCCCACCTCCTCTGTACAGGGCTCTCGGCTTGGCTGCCACTTCAGACTTGCCTTCTAAGTCTGTGGTTTTGAGGGCCAAGGCTCTAAGTGACCTGCGGATACTATGCCAGGCACTGACAGACTAATCCTCACATTAGTCAACTCAAAGTGTCTGGGTGGAGTCGTTCAGAGGGAAGCTTCCAGCCCTTCTGCTGCTCTGATCTAGACTTGACCAGGGAAGTCATTATCAGTAATAATAATGAATGCAGTAATGATAATAATATCAAATGTCTGGAGACATATTGTGACACCCCACTGCAGCTGGCTGATGGGGACTGTTTTTGTATACATTTTCCAAAAGACCTCGATGGGAGGACGTGTGACTTACTGCTGGGTCACGTTTGTAAGTAAGCAGGAATGATCTAGAAAGTGGCTGAGTGACCCCCAGAGACTTCCAATCACACAGCTGTCCTTCACTTTGCCTGGGTCGGCTAGGTCACCTCACTGGGTTGTCTTGGTGGGCCCAGATTAGCAAAAGACCCCCAGCCTGCATCATGCTTATATAAAAGAGGCCAACTGGAGGAGGAGGAGTTGGAGATCTTTTGCTAATTGTCTGTGCAGGGGTATGAGGTAATTTCCAAGGCCGGAATAAGCTGTCGCCACTCTGCACATAGAAGGTGGACCACCCGCAGTTTGCAGAAGGCTCACTGTGCTCCTTGTCCTTACGCCACAGATGGGTCCGTTGGCTGCAGGGATGAGTGCTGGGAGCCATGAAGGGGGAGGAGAGAGAGGTGACTCAGAGACCACGTGCTTCTCGTCTGCAGCCCTGTGCACTGAAGAAAGCTCGGATGGAAAGACAAACTGCCAAGATTGCTGCCACAGGGACTCGCTGGACAGGCAGCAGAGCCAAAGAGGCTGCTTCTGCCTGACTTGTGGTAAGCTTGTTCATTGTGGTCCTTATCAAACCAGGAGGCTAGCCCTTTGAGAGGCAGCTGGTGGGCTGAGATCAGAGCCTACAGCCCCCATCGCCTGCTGGTCCTTGGGAGAGCTCCTTTAATAAATTTTCTGTAAGTAAACGTTCCTGTCTCTCCTTCAGCTTCTGCTCAGAGAGCTACCTGGGGGCAAAGCAGGGTCAGGTATAGAGAAAACAACAGCTGTGAGATTCAAGATTCCTATAGGCCAGGGTCTCTAAGATATTGGGGACCAGAGAAAAATGAAGGCATAGCGAAGCTGATCTTCTTACTAGGGGCATCTCCTTCTCTTTCTAAAACATGGCCCCACAAACCCCAGGCTGGCCTTGTACTTGCTATGCAACCAAAGGTGATCCTGAACTCTTGATCTTCATGCCTCTACCTCCAAAGTGCTGGGGTCACAGGCGTGCATCGCCTTCCCCAGTTCATGAGTGGGCTATTTCCAAAGGCCAAAGATGATTCAGTGAAAACACCTGTGAGTGTTGGAGACACGGGCTCTAAAGTTCTCCTTCTGACCTCTGAGAGTGTAATGCGCTTTCTTTATTCTTTCTTCCTCTCTCAGAGGAAGGTTGACCTTGAACAGTAAGCATCAGAAGGGCTTGTCTTTGGTTTCAGGTGGTTGGGGACTCTGCTGTTTGTCTCTACTCCCAGGTCTGATGAATTATCCAGAGGAACAATGCGATCATTTTAAAGAGCCAAGATGACATCTCTTTTCAGACATGTCTTACCTTGGAGGCAGGCCCAGAGCCAAGGCAAGTTCGTTATTGCTCTGCAAGTCAACATTCTCTGGAGTGGTCCATAGCGTGCTTGACTTCTGTACCCTTGCTAAAAAGGCCTGGGCTGACTGTGGTTGTGCAGGGTTTAAATGTTTGGACTGTGAATCCACAAGGCACAGACTGTGCTCCCTGATCATCTTCCCCAACAGGGCATGTCACCAAAACTTCCAGGCCTTTCTCAGCAAGGGGAAAGGCAGATAATTGCCACCCCTTTGAATCCTGGGAGATCTTAATGAACTCAGCAAGTGATGGTGTCATGTGGAGCGCCTGGCCCACATTCACGAAGCCAGTGCACAGTTAAGTCAAGGCCCTTGTCGCTGGTGTCTGTCTGCAAAAGGACCAGCTCCCTGGAGGCCTCAGCTGGACTAAACCTCATGGAATTACCCACATGAGTCAGCTCCGTACTGATGCAAAGTACAGAGACTGGAAATATCTGTTAGTGCACAGGGGAGCTGTCTGACAAAGTGGCCAGAATCTGAGAGCCAGGGCTTCAGCAACACCTCAGCAGAGGCACCACGCTGGGACACCAGCATCCCCTGAAGCCAACCCAGGAAAGCTTTGGCATCAGGCCAGCAGGACACAACGAGGTGGAAAAAACAGCATCCTTGGAGGCCAGAAGTTGGGTTCGGATACATTGTCTCTTGCTTACTTCCTGGGAGACCTTGTATCGAAGCATTCCTCTCTCTGGGCTTTCGTTTCCTAACTGCTAAATGTTAGCCAGTTCACTCCCTCCCTTGTAAAACTGTCCTGTAGGGAACGCTCAGAGAAAGCTTTACCCAAACACAGAGGGAGGACTTTCTCCAGCTCTATCACTTGCTGAGAAAAGGCTCACTTTTTTAAAACGATCACTTTGGTGATGTTTCAAAACTGAAATTGCTATAAAGGCTGGAGACTATCTCAGTGCTCAGTGGTCTGTTCTGTGTGGAATTCCGCCTGGGAAGTCAGAGGCACAATGCGGTGAGCTCTTTGGAACTGCATCCTGACCTCAGTGGGGAAGAGAAGGTTCCACGGGATTGTTTTAAGTTTAGAAGTACAGCTGGCCTCTTGCTCTCTGGGGGTGGAAATGTTGAACACTGTTTTTGTTTATATCGGCTTGAAATGAATGACAAAGCTGGAAGCTGGGTCCAGGCTGCCTCGGAGGATGGGCTGTCAGTGCCTTCCTCCTTTTCAGCATTTAAGCTCGAATGACTCCATCAAGTCAGAAGGTTTTTAACGGCCGCGTGGCCAATGTCTTCACGGTCAAGCGTTTCTCATTGTTGTCCGCTCAGGACGAGTGAAGACCAATCCATCTTTTATTTTTGGCAACATCTTTCCCCGGGACACGGGAAATGTGTCCGTAGCATGTCAAGAGGAAATAGTTATGAACGTTAGGAGGGGCAAGTCTGAGCCTCAAAAAGTTACGAGAATGCACTTTTGATGTATTTACTCAGCTTATTCTTAACTGAAAGCAAACGCAGAAACCAGTGACTACAGCAGGCCAGTTACTTGTATGGAAGTCTTAGCCCGTTCAAGTTCAAGTTCATTCTTCTAATTCTTTCATTTTGCCAGGGTGGCTTGTTGAAGGTAAATGGGAGAAGGTATGGTTTTTAATAGAATGCATCTCTCTTCGAGGATCTCTATTCAATTATTTTATGGGAAACTTCCATCAAAATAATGTGATTTTCTTGCCCCCACCCCCACTTTACAATTCTATTATCTCTAAATGGAAACATTGCTGCTCTTAGTAGTGTGTGTGAGTACAGAGGTGTGTGTGTGTGTGTGTGTGTGTGTGTGTGTGTGTGCGTGCTTGCGTGTGTGTGAAGCAGATTGCAGACAGGAACTCCTCCTGAAATAACCACTGAATCACACTGGCAATGTCCAGGTGACTAGACAAAGGACCTTAGTGTCATTTGATACAGGTGGGAATTCAGGCCAAATGTGAATGGAAAAGACTCAGTTATTTCATGTGGAAGATGAATCTCAACTGAAAAGCCAAAGGTATGTAAGAGGGAAACATCCTTATAATGACTGGTGGCCCCTGTTTTATTTATTTATTCCCCCTTTATCCAAACAATGATAATTATTCCCATCCTCGAGGCAGGGTGATGTGCCGGCCACCGGGAACAGAAAAGGAATTAGAACCTTCTCTCTCTCTCTCTCTCTCTCTCTCTCTCTCTCTCTCTCTCTAGACAGGGTTTCTCTGTAGCTTTGGGGCCTTTCCTGGAACTCACTCTGTAGACCAGGCTGGCCTCAAAATCGCAGAGATCCACCTGCCTCTGCCTCCCGAGTGCTGGGATTAAAGGCGTGCGCCACCACCGCCCGGCTGAACCTTCTTTTTTTGACCTTGTAGAGTTGGCGTTCTAGGGAAAGAGGACATCTAAAGAAATAGATACGGCGCATTTTGTTAGGCTCTTTAGTAGACTTACACACTGAGTGATAGATATAAAGATACAGGAGAATTTCTTAGGAATATATTTTTGTGCTAATGTATCTGAGTAATGTTGCTGTTCTCCAGAGCCTGCTGTGTCCCTGTCACCAAGTCTGTGTCTGTGCACACACACGGGATCGGCCCTCTTTGCCTCCCTCTGAGACCTGAAGATTCAGCTACCCAGAGCTGAACTTGTATTTCATTTACAACCGTGCAGTTCCCCTGACAAAGAGCGAGGAAGCAAATCAAAGTGCCTTAGCCTTTAATTTGATAAGCATCAGGTGAATAAACTCCTCAAGATGCCTCGACCTTCCTGTTGGTCATTTCTTTGACTGTCTTAAGGCACGGATGGTACTGAAAAGAAAAGAGCCTGGTATTGATGTCCATACTCATCTGAAACTCGCTTCCTGCTGTTCTTAACATATCAGGCAGCAGGAGGGGGAAATCCTCCGGGGCTCCCTCGTGGGATCAACAGCTTCTGTGACCGGAACCGGAGCTAGGTTAAGTACACTTTGTCTATACTTGGACTTCACCATGAAATACGCTGGCTTTTCCTGTCATCAAAGGTGTTTAGTGACTATGGCGACAGGCTGATTAGCTCCCAAGGTCTGGGAGTGTTCTGTTCATCTGCTGGTGAGCTGGTGAGGGGGTACTGAGCGGACTCATTCCACATGAACAACCAGTTGGGAGGCAATGACATTCATCTCCTCTGCCCTGTGTCCCCAAGCCTCACGATGCTCACACAATTGGACACTCGGCAGCTCTGCATCTTTCCTATCAATGCCAAGGTCAAGAAGCAGATGGTGTCTGGTGCTCCAGACCTGGCAGACTGGAAGCTATAGAAACTGAAAATGAACCCATAGTTGAGCAATGGTGCAGCTAGGAACGTAATGTCAAAGCTGGGCAGTTCCAGAAAGAACCAGAGATAATCACGTGCCCAGTGTCAGGCTCGGGAGACCAGCAGAGGTCTCCTGGGACACAGCAGAGGAGGATGCTTGGCTATCTAGTTTAAGGTGTCTTCAATAGGCATTATCGAGGCTAAACACTGTGATCAGGAGACAGGATTAGCAAAATGGCTTCATTTGGGGCTAAATATTGTCACTGATTTCTGATAGGATTAACTTGGGCCAAATCATGGGGCCGCATGGGGAGTTCTGGGGAGGTTATTTTTAATCAGCCTTTCCCACCAGGTACTTCATAAAAGTGTTAATAATAATAAAGAACAATATTAGCTTTGGACCAGTGGTATAATGGCGCCGGCCATTTTCCGGCTTGGAGAGCAGGAGCAATCTAAATCAAAATCTGTAATTAAAAAGGATAATGACTTCTAAATTAGTTTTTATTAATAGAATTAAGCCCAGATTAGGTCTTAGATGATATCATAAATTTGACATTAGAATGTTCACCCTTAATGAAAACATATAAGGACTGAATGATTTAAAGGTCTGATACTGTGTGTTGATCTATAACATAACATTAAATATGTTATATCATCAATACGACACCGCTTAAAGACCCTGTGTCACTAGCAAAGGGTTTAGGTGGTTGCTTGCAGATCTAGGTCACACACAGAGGAAAGCCAGAGTCACAGGCTGCCCTCCACGGCTGTGTGTTCTGTGTGTCTCATCGTACGTAATAAAGGGCTGATCAGTCGGGATGTTGAGTTGTCCCACAAATAGCCAAGGGAGGCTATAAGAATAGGACATGGGACCCCCTTCCCTGGATATGTGTGTCTGGCTTTGCTGTCTTGGCGAGCTGGGCAGGGAGCTGCCAGAGAGGAAATGAGCAGGAACGCCTCTCAGTGGATGGCAGCAGCTTTGGCAAGGCTGCAGGCTGCCTGTCCAAGGCTACTGGACTTTCCTGAATTGTCTACTGATGGCCTCGCCATCTGCCCTGCTGTTTGCACCTCGGCTCCCTGGTTCCTCTGCTAGTCAATCAGTCACCAGGGAAGTCAAGGGCGGGGTCTCTCTCTGGTTTTCCTTTTACAGGTTTTGGGGAGATCCTGTCTCTGCTGGCCTTTCTAATCCTCCCTAGGGGACTTCTGGTATTTCTCACTACTCAGAAAAGACACGATTTTGGTGTCTTCTAGTTCCCTGTACTAATGCATTGGGCTCGTACACAGAAAAGACACGATTTTGGTGTCTTCTAGTTCCCTGTACTAATGCATTGGGCTCGTACACAGAAAAGACACGATTTTGGTGTCTTCTAGTTCCCTGTACTAATGCATTGGGCTCGTACACAGAAAAGACACGATTTTGGTGTCTTCTAGTTCCCTGTACTAATGCATTGGGCTCGTACAGCCCAGGGGTAGTAGGCTTCGCTGAATTTGGTGTAGATGAACGGTGTGTCTCAGTCTCCATCCATTTAAGGACGAAGCCTGAAAATAAATGTCTGTCCTTGGTCTTAAATCATTCCAGGGGCGTTTCCTATAAACACTGGAAACTCTGGGGTGCTAATACCAAATGAAAGAACTAGCAACGGCTTCAAGGTTTTACGTCCAAGACCTGTAATGTGCCTCTTGTATTTAAAGGACGTGCCAGGACACACACAGAAAGACCCGTGAGGTAAAAAAGATAAAAGAAGTCACCTCGCAATGACCCCTGAATTCCTAACTTGATCAACACCGAGCTTCTCCTGGGGAGGGACCATTGCAAATGAGAGACAGGTGCGGAGACAAGACCCCGAGAGCAGGTTCAGTCCATTCTGGCTCAGAGCACGAAGGGCCGAGGCCTCTCTGCTTCTGCTGCCTGCTCACTGCTCCGACCTGGCTAGCTCTGGCTCTTCTTGCCCGAATCCCTCTCTGATAGGGTCTTCCACTGCAAATCCATGCTTGTTCTCCCTGCCACAAATGGTTGCAGAGAGAACTGCAGTTCCACGATGTTGCGGTGGTCGCGGGGCAGCACCAATGATCTTTAAAACCATTTCTCCACCCCTGTTTGTGGGTGGGGTGGGGACACCTATTTGAACTCGACTAAGGACACGCACCGGTTCGAAGGATGCTGTATGTCTTGCTTGTACCAGATGACATCCCCTAAGAAGAGACCCAGAAGAGCAAAACCATCCCTGCGCTACTTCTTCTCATGCATTACAAGGATGTCTCAATGTTTTCTTATTTAGTTCTGAAGGGGAAAATGAGACCTCCAAGTAGCCAGGATCTCACTGAACACCGCCGCACTTCAGAATTTATACCTGTAATTTTCCACACACTCGTGCTCCTGGCAATGAGATGCTCACACTAAGATCGTATGGCCCTTTGGGCTATGAAATACGCCACTATTTCTCTTTTCAAATACCGTTTCCTACTTTGGGACTGATAATGAAAGCTGTATGATACTCAAGCAAAAGGTCAATAAATCTTTCACAACAGAGCAATTCACCAGGTAGAAGATGTCCGCATTTTCCAGTTTTCCTATTTAAAGACATTTGCCCAACCCACACTGCTAGCACTTACGTATTTATTAAGTGTCACAACTGTGTTTGTAGAACACATTTTCATACTCGATTTTGCCCCTGAATAGATTACCCTTAGCTATAAAGCTATCTGAGCCTTAAGGACGCCCTATTCAAATTGCCTTGCTTTAGACCAATGTTTTTAAACTGGCATTCCAATTCATTTAGGTAGTCTTTATTTTCCACATGAAAGATTCTTCAAATTAAGTCAGTGTTTAAAAAAAAAAATGGGAAGAAGAAAGAAATGGCTCCTGAAAGAACGGGTTGAATATGAAGGAATCTTCTCAGCTTGGCCAAGGTGGTCGTGAAGACCAGGTACAGCTGAGTCTGTTCCAACTTTAAACACAAGGGATCTCCCAGAGGCGGCTGCCGCCTGGTGGGCAGAATCGTGGCACAGTTAGGCAGAGACAAAGACTCACAAGGTTTGTTCCTCCCCCACTTTTCAGGAGAGAGAGTCAGAAATTCCTTTTGTGTCTTCCATTTTTCAACTACACACAGCCACCCTCCTCCTGGGGACTGTGGTGTCTTTGGTGGGTTTGAAGGGTTCCTGGAGTCCTTGCTTGGCTGGGCTGCTAACAGGAGGAGGGCTAACTCATCAGCAAGATTCACTCATTTCCTTGAATGGAAACACTACAGGAGTCTGCTCTGCAAACCCAGGCTTCTGAAGCCAGTCTCTGGGTGCTGGGGACTCCTTCCTGAACATCAGCCTGCTCTGGTTTTAGGAATGAGCCACTGTTTGTGTCCATTCTGCCATGGGCAAACGAAACCCTCTGGCCTTGTTCTCAGTGGTGTCTGAAACTCTCCTAAGGCCCATAGGATTTTGGAAGAGCCGCTTAACCCCAGAAGTGGCTTGGGTTTCTTCGAGACTAATTGTGCTTCCCCCAAATAAATAAAACACACAGATGTAACTGGGTCCTGAGTTACCGGAAGGCTTAGGAGTTTTAAAACTGCCAAAGAAGAGTGCTATGGGATTGTACGGTCCGCTGTTTCTTTGAGAAATAGCATTAGTGCAGCTTAAAAACAAACCGAGAGACACGGAAGGAGGCATAGAACAAAGCGAATTGTACACAGACATAATGTGTTGCCGCTATTGGTCCACACGCTCTTCTCCAGTTCTGAAGGTGGTCCTGTGTCAGTGAGGCTTAGACACGGAGATGCAACCATCTCTCTGTGTTAAATGCATCTGAGCCCAGGAGCTCTGTGAGATTGGGGCAACTACAGTGGTCACTGTCAGCATTCAGAACTGTTCATTATGACATACAGCATCTGCCGGAGTTTGGTTAATGGAAAGGTACTTAATGAAAAATATTCTCCATCACCAAAGAGTGGCACCACATTACAACAGGATGTGATTGCCTGACTTCCCCTGTCTTCACCAAGAATATACTTATTCTTTATCTGAAGGTCTTATTTTTCAGTTATCTTAAATAGAAATCAAGGTTATACAGGGATATATGACCTCAATGGATTTTGTCTTGTGAAATTTAGATATAATAGAAAAATAAGCAAACAAAAGTTTAGTTCAATAGACAGTATTTATAAAATAAAATACTAAGCAGTCATTAAAAATGGTCTATAGCTGGGCAGTGGTAGCACAAGCCCTTAATCCCTGTACTTAGAAGGCAAAGGCAGGGGGATATCTGAGTTTGACGCCAGTCTGGTCTACCAGGGTGAGTTCCAGGGCAGCCAGAGCTAAATAGAGAAATCCTGTCTAGAAAAACCAAAAAGAAAGAAAGAAAAAAATCTATAGAAGTATATTTAACATCATGGAATAATAATATAAACACCAGAGAAGAATTCAAAAACCAAAATGGTTATATTTTTAAAAGAAAATTCATTTTTGAATTTTGCTTATCTTTAGTTTTGAAATAGTCTATAATTAATATGTAGTATGTTGTTAAAATAAGTAAAGGTTATCAAAAAGGAGTGCTGTGTATTTTTTTCCAAAAGCAATCTATTGACCAGGAATTACAGAAAATGGCCAAGCTCCCCTGGATTTTCTCCTCTGGAGCCCCTAGCCATCTTCCTCCATCCTAGACTTCCTACCCGGGGCGGGTCCTTACCTTGCTGCCTGCTAGATGCTGATTTTCTGTTTTGGGTAGACCAAAGTAAAGATGAGAGACTACAAAAAGCTTAACGAGGCAAAATGTGTCAACTGAAGATCATTAGCATTGCTCAGATTCGGAGGTGGAAGCTGCCAGGTCCAAAGAAAAGTCCCGACTCCAGAAAGCCGCCAGATATCCAGAAATGGACTCAACCTGGACTTACTTACAGGAGGGTTTCTGGCAGTTAGATAAAAGCCTTCATTCTTCAGGAAGTTGGGAACCCAGGTTCCCTCGGCCAAAAGAAGTCTTTTCCCTTACCTCTGGCAGAAGGGACGTCTGATTACCTGTGGTGCCTATTAGCATATCAAAGCACCTGCTGGCGACCAGGCTTCCTCAGGCACGAGTACCTGTTACACGGTCCCCTCCCCCCATAAGCCTCCCAGCCTTCTCACCTCCTCCCCAGCTCAAAGTCCCCTCAGCTCATTCTCCTTACACCGCCACTGTTTGAGGTGTTCTCTGTGTCTCCTCCTCCTTCTCCCCGACACACCACCTGGCCAGGTGCAAGCTGTTAGCCATGTTCAGCCTGCTTTCTCTCTCTGCTGCCAGACGCCCTTCTAACAGCCCCTGCTGTTGCTCTTCCAGACCCCATGAAGCCTTACCGTCTCTATATACAGATGAGAGGTCAGGAGTGGCCACTGGAGTTCTAACCCAGCAGGCTGGGCCTTCGATTCAGGCTGTTGTGTTTTTATTCAAACAGCTGGACCTCATCATCTGTGGGTGGCAACCATGCCTGCCTGAGAGCCCTGGCAGCCGCAGCTGAACTCACTTGGGAGGCTGGGAGGCTCTCAA
>NC_022025.1:12773696-12774297 GCF_000317375.1 Microtus ochrogaster | reverse complement strand
CCACCACCGCCCAGCTTCCTGTCACTTCTTATACAAACAGTCTGGAATGTAATCCCAGCCCATCAAACCTTGACCCCTCCCCAGGGAAGGTCAAGACCACAGGCTCCTTAAACTGGTCCCTAGAAAATAATCATGTGCTCTTCCCTCTTCCTATTCTGTGGTTGCGTTGGTGACTTTCTGTCCCCCACCCCTTGGGCCACCTGAGAGCACAGGTATCTAATTAAACCTGAGTATCTTTTAATTTGATTTGATTTGGTCTGATTGGGATTATTTGCGTCAGCGGAGATGCTCGGTTAGGAGACAGTCCTAACACACAGCTGCTGAACAACTGGGTGACTAGCTGGGGCTCTGGGCACAGTTCTGCTTGCTAACTGACCCAGCAGCTGAAGAAGGAGAAACAGTAAACATTTTCACAAACATATGTCACAGCCCAGAAAGACATTAAGAAGGCTACGATTTCCATTTCGCATTTTGCAATAATGTGTTTATATTTATGTGGCCAGCCTCTGTGGAGTCACCTCTGAGGCTCCCAGTGAAGTTGAATCTACATCAGTGTACTTTGCAAGCTCCTGGTTCCTCTGAATACAGGCGCTGCCTAGAA
>NC_022025.1:12771393-12773596 GCF_000317375.1 Microtus ochrogaster | reverse complement strand
CTCTCTCTCTCTCTCTCTCTCTCTCTCTCTCTCTCTCTCTCCTTTGGCCTTCACGGAGTCCAGACTTTTCATTTACTGTTTCTAGAAAATCCTCACATTACTTTGGCCTTCTTGCTCCCTCCCCCTCTGGTACCTCCTCTCACTCTGGCCCAGAGGCTGTAGAGGCTTTAACCTCACCTCCACAGGGTTTTCTAGACCAGCCACTTGCAGATCCCCCACTCACCCTGTTTGCTGATGGAAGTTCCCTTAGAGATGAATCAGGCAACCACCAGGCATCTTATGCAGTGGTCACTTCCACTGACATAGTCGAAGCGACCCGCCTGCCAATGGGAACCTCCTCACAAAAGGCTGAATTAATTGCCTTGACCAGGCCACTCCAAATAGCCAAGGGCCAACAGGCTAATATCTGCACCGACTCTAAACATGCCTTCTTGATAGGCCACATTCATTCTGCACTCTGGAAAGAAAGGGGCTTCCTCACTACCAAGGGCACCCCCATACTTAACAGATGCCTTATAGCCAACCTCTTGGAGGCCCTCCAGCTCCCTGCAGAAGTAGCCATTATTCACTGTGGGGGACACCAGTCCTCCAAGGACCCCAGTGGTCTTAGGCAATGCCAAAGATGACTCAGTGACCCGGGGGCCTTGCCTCCAGCTCCTCAGATTCCACAGAACGTAACTCCCTCCTGTCAGCCCTGTTATCAACCAAAAGAGAGGGATGAGCTCATAAAAAGGGGGGGCACAAAAACAAAGAATGGATGGTTCTATTTAAATAACCATGTCATCCTTCCTCATAACCAGGCATTGTCAATCATTTCAGACATCCACCAGACCTTACACGTAGGCCCCAAAGCTTTGTTCCGCTTCCTGGAGCCCCTCTTTGACCCCACCCAGATCTGAGATTGTATTTCACAGGTTCACTCCTCCTGCCAGACATATGCCCAGGCCAACCCACAGGGGGCTGTCCGCATACGTCAGTTATCTACATCAGCTTCGTGGACACCGACCCGGTGAAGATTGGCAGGTTGATTTCACCCATATGCCTACTCATAAAAAACTCTGTTATCTCTTAACACTTGTGGACACTTTTACAGGACGGATAGAAGCGATTCTGGCCTCCAGGGAAATGGCAGATGTGGTGGATCAGGTTTGGCGTCCCACGGACCATCCAGATGGACAATAGGTCAGCTTTTACTTCCAGGGTCATGGACCTTGTGTCTGAAGCTCTCAACATCTCCTGGAAATTCCACATCCCCTATCATCCACGATCCTGGTGAAAGGTGGAGAGGGCCAATGGGCTCATCAAACAACAGCTAATTAAGCTCTCCATTGAACTCAGGTTATCTTGGCCCTCCCTTCTCCCCATTGCCCTGACTCGTCTCAGGGCCACCCCATGTTCCCCTATGGGCCTGAGCCCCTTTGAGCTGCTTTATGGCAGGCCCTTTCTCCTTAACCATCACCTCCTAGTCCAAACTCCTCCACTGGCGGGGTACCTACCCTACCTCTCCCTCCTAAGGTCCCTTCTCTGTTCACACGCTGACAGTTGTCTTCCTGCCACCACACCAGTGGACCCTAATGCCCCCAAGCCTGCCTTGTTCTCCCCAGGGGACAGAATACTCCTCAAACAGTTAACTCCTAGGTCTTTCCAACCTCGATGGACAGGACCTCACACGGTAATGCTCACCACCCCCTCGGCTGCCAAGCTCTTGGGACACCTATGCTGGTACCATCTCTCCAGGCTCACGTGGGCACCTGCTCAGGACACTTGGTCTGTTAAGCAGAGAGGACCTTCCACCCTCCGGTTTTCCAAGATGCCACAATGAAGGGCCTACCTGCTCCTCGTCTTGGGTGATAACAATATTTTTTCTCCTAGTCACTGCCTAGTCATCTCCCTCAAGAAACAGATGCCTGGTGTCTCTGGGATGACAGAGAACAGGATGCCTCTCCAGCCACACCTTTCTCTGAGCGTGAACCCACCAACACCCAGCTTTCTCTTCCCCAAGGTTGCTCCATGCCTGCAGGATGTAGCCAGACTTGAGTTGATGCCCCCTTTTCCAAAGAGAGCCTAAAATGTTGGTCATATGTATCACCTCAGCTTCCTGTCACTTCTTTTTTTTTTTTTTTTTTTTCTTTTTGGTTTTTCGAGACAGGGTTTCTCTGTGGCTTTGGAGCCTGTCCTGGAACTAGCTCTGTAGACCAGGCTG
>NC_022025.1:12750919-12770695 GCF_000317375.1 Microtus ochrogaster | reverse complement strand
TCTCTCTCTCTCTCTCTCTCTCTCTCTCTCTCTCTCTCTCTCTCTCTCTCTCTCGTGAGAGCAGGCTGATCAGATGGAGCCGAGAGATAAGCAAGGCACCGGAACCTAGCAGGTTCAGCCAGGCGCTTCCACACTTACTGGCCCATGGAGTCCTCATTCCAAACTCGGTCAAAGTCAAAGGCAAGAACCAAAACAGCAGTAGAAGCAAAACAGACTGCTAACCAAGTGGGAAGTGAAGCCGCCATCTCTAATGGCTCCTACTGATGGCTCCTTTGAGAACCTCATTGCCTCTCATATGAAGAAGGCCTCAGGGCTGCCTGGTACCAGCACAGCTGATGGACTCCCTGGGCTCACCTCTGCTAAAGGCTCAGAAGTACTTGTTCTCATTAGTGTCCCATGCATTTATTTGTAAAATATTGTGGTAACAATTCACACAGGTTTTCATCTAACCCACTGTCAGCATTACAGGCATTCAGGTTAAATGCACCAGATTCCTGGTTCTCTTGCAAAATTGAAACTAATCTACCTCCCCACCCCCCGCCCCTGCTTGGCCCCATCCTCACAACCATGAGGCATCTTCTCTGAGTTTGGATACTTCAGATGTAAGCGAAGCTATGGAGATTCATCTTTTTGCACACAGCTCATTTCCTTTAACAAGAGTTAGCATCAACTGTGTTGCCGTGATTTGCCGTGACTTCCTCCTAGAGTGGACCAGTTTCTCTTGTAACTGTGACAAGAAGCAGTTAGGGGAGAAAAGTTTTGCTCTGGCTTAGAGTTCTCAGTGGGGAAGGCAGGAGGTAGAGCTTGACAACTGCTCCCAGAAACAGAGGACAAACAGGAAGTGGACTGGCCTATCAGCCTGTAAGGCCCACCCCCAGTGACTTACTTCTTCCGGCAAGGCCCTGCTTCCTATGGGTTCTGCAGCACCATCGGCTGGGGACCAAGTGGGCAAACATAGGAACCCATGTGGGGGGATATTTCACATCCAAACCTGTGGCATTTGAAAGAAAATGGCCCCCAAAGGGAGTGGCACTATGAGGAGGTGTGGCCTTGTTGGATGAAGCCACTGTGGGGGTGGGCATTGAGGTCTCTCTGCTCAAGCTTCCCTCAGTGTGATAGACAGGTGACTTCCTGTTGTCTCTCAGTGATGACATCACCATGTCTGCCAGCATGCTGCCATGACGACAATAGACAAAACCTCTGAAACTGTAAGCCAGCCACCCCAATTAAGTGTTTCTTTAGAAGAGTTGCCTTCACAGCAGTAGAAACCCTAACTAAGACAAAACCACAGCAAGGCTGAAGGAATTCTGGGGCACAAAGTGCCCATTTTCTTAATGCATTCTCTGAATGTGGACATGTAGGGTGCTTCAGTATCTTGGCTGTTCTGGAAAGTATGGCCACAAGCATGGGTGTGCAATTATTTTTTTAATCATTATTTAAGGGCTTTTCTTTTTTTCTTTTTGATTTTTTTAAGACAGGGTTTCTCTGTGGAATAGCCCTAGCCTGTCCTGGAACTAGCTCTGTAGACTAGGCTGGTCTCAAACCCACAGAGATCCGCCTGATCCGCCTGCCTCTGCCTCCCGAGTGCTGGGATTAAAGGCGTGCTCCACCACGGACCAGCTGAAGTCTTTCTGATAAACCCCACAAGTGTAATTGTTAGATCCTGTGATGATTTCGTTTTTAATCTTTTGCTGATTCCAATTTTAATCTATCATGTTATTTCCATGGCATATGAACTTATAGTGGCTTTAAGAATTATATGCTACCTTGTTGTAGTGATATATTATGTGTGTTTTAATAACTAAAGTTTGCCTGGAGATCAGAGGGCAAAGCAGCCACACTAGTCAACCATACAGGCTAGGGAGTGGTGGCATATACCGTGAGTTCAAGGTCACCGTGGGCTACACAAAATTGAATCTGTCTAAGAGAGAAACAGAACTCACACAAAGGTAATCCCAGAATTTGGGCTCACACACCTTTAATCCCAGCACTGGGGAGGTGGAGACAGGAGCGATGTGGCTGGGCAGAGAGAGGAATATAAAGGGGAAGAGACAGGAACTCAGGGGAGTGTGGGGTCTGAGGATTCCTGGAGACAGGATCTTGTCCTTTGGTCTGAAGATTTGATAGAGGTAAAAGGTCTCTCTAGTGGTTGGCTGCTTTGATTTCCTGATCTTCAGCTTGAACCCCAATGTCTGTCTCTGGGTTTTTACTGTTTGTGCTACTTAACAACCAAAGCTCAATCAAGGCCATCTCTGTTTAGAACACTGAGTTGCCTTGGGACTTTGGATATACTGGAACATCGTTTCTCCCCTCCAGCATTTTATGTGAAAGAAAAGAGGAAACAGTTTGAAAAGGAAGGCAGGCATGAAGGGTTCCTTCTATTGGCTTTTTCTTCTCAGGTGAGTTTTTATAGTAAATGACAAAGAACCCCAGGCCATTGTTTTTGAAGATACTGTGTTCACTTCAACAGGAGACAATGTTTCAAACCGGCCCAGGAGGCAGGGTATTTTGTCTGCGGTTAGGCTGTCTGTAGCTATCTCTCCACAGAAATGCCAACCAGAACAGTGACCTAACCACCAAACTACTCCAAGAGCTAAGGTCAGGTGAGAGGCCACTGTACCTGTTTCTAGAGTAACAGAACCAAAAGACACACTGAATGAGCCAGGGAGGAAGAGTCTGACTATGTCGGACTATGTCATCTGATGTCCCTGTAACTTCAGCAGTACATGCATGTGGCGCGCGCGCACACACACACACACACACACACACACACACACACACACACAAACACACAGAGGAGGGGAGAAAGGGAGGGAGGGAGAGAGAGATTGAGAGAACCTCTTACTCTGGACAGGGAAAGAGGACTAAGTTCAGGCCTTGCACTTCAAACCCACTACCAGGCCAACCGTGGTGAAACTCCCCGCCATGGACTGGGTCAATAGCACAGGTTAGGGAGGAGTTGATGGCTTTGCCACAAAGACACTTCTCTCTAGGGAGCAAGGCAAGGAAGTGAATGAGGCCCCGAGCAGTGCTGAATTCACAGACGGAGAGAGCACCTAGCGCAGGCCCAGCATCAGGCAGAGGCTTGCGTTATGTCCAGGCCCAGGGTACTGCTGGGGCACCACCCATCTCCCACCACTGACCATGTCCTCGTAGCTCGAGACCTATGCATCCCAGGGTTGCATCAGCCTTGGACCCTGTACCCCGGTGCCACAGACTAAAGTTCCAGCCCATATTGGCACCAACATGGCATAGGCCTTGATGTTCCTCGAATGCAAACTGGTGGCTTCTAGTGGCAATCCTGAGGAGGTTTCTATTTCCATCTGAATCCTCACGCATACATCTGAGCCTCATCGTCCACGTTCCCCCCCTCCCCCCCCTCCCCCAGCAGTCTTTGTCTTCTGGGCCCTTACCAGAATCACACAGTTAGCTCCGCTTACAGAGTTGAGGCCTTTGGAGCCTAATTCTCCAAGATTTTCCCAATTCCTTTTACAAATTAGTCTGAAAGACTAGCCACGTGGTTAGCTATGGTCCATAGACACAGCCATGACCTCATTTTCAGTACACACTTTCTGTTTTCATAGCCTGTGATCACAACAGACCCCGAGACAATGAACTCATCCTCTGTGTGTGACTTTCTCCCACCAATCCTGGCTTAAATGGCCCGGGCATGAGCCTCCACGGCTACGCTTCAGTATAAAGTCTCCCAAGGGAGAGTAAAGGGCGTCGAGTATTAAAGGTTCCCCAAACATTTGCCACCGCCCCCAAATCTCTTCCTTGGCCGTATCGATATGATGCTCCAGGTTTCCAGCGGTTGCCCTTTGCCAGCCTCCCGATTCCTCCCAGCTCCCTGAGCTTTCTGAAGGATGCTGTGGTCTTGGCACCCACTCCTTAGCTCCACCCTCTCCCCGTGCAGCATTCTTTGTTGGCTCGGGCTGTAGATTTCTGGGCCCTCCTGTGCGCGCATTCCAGAACCGATGGTTTCTGGAGGCAGCTCAGGACTGTGTTCTGAGGAACCCCGCCCCGCTATTCCGCCCATTGTTTCCTCTCTAGTCTCAAACACCCCTGCTTCTCATTTGTATTGTCCTGTTCCAGTAAGTGTTTCTCGTCCTCTCTTTATAGTTATTCTCAGCCTTCAGAGTTCTGCACTAAGAACCTAGGCTACAAGCAACGACAACCATGCAACGCCCTTGTCCTCAAGAGATCTGATCCCCCTAAACTGCAAGGGCTATGATCATGGGGAGGAACAGGGAGAGCTAGGCGGGCAGAGGCTAAATGGAGCTTCCGACACTGATCGCTTCTCCTTGGTAGACTTGGAGAAACGATTCACGGACGGGCAGCCTTCAGCTTGGGTCTTGACTTGGGAAGGAAGAGGAAAACCTTTATGGAAAGGGTTTTCAGAGCTGAGAGGTCAGCATATTCTAACCATGGGCTGGGAGATGGAGGACACTAAGGTCTTCTGCACAGCTGAGACACAGGTTTGTCATAGGGGATTGCAGAGGAAGAGAGACAGTAAGGCTGAAGAGAATGAGGCCAGGTTAGGGGAGGACAAAACTGAAGGGGTGTGTGTGTGTGTGTGTGTCCGTGTGAGCGCGCACAAGTGTGTGTGTATCCGTGTGCGTGTGTGTGTGTCCGTGTGCGCGCGCGCGTGTGTGTGTCCGTGTCCATGTGCGTGTGTGTGTCCATGTGCGTGTGTCCGTGTGTGTGTGTGTCCGTGTGCCTGTGTGTGTCCGTGTGTGTGTGTGTCCGTGTGCGAGCGCGCGCGCGTGTGTGTGTGTCTGTGTCCATGTGCGTGTGTGTGTGTGTGTGTCCGTGTGCGTGTGTGTGTGTGAAGTAAAAGGCTTCCTAGCCAACAGCCTTTTAGGATTTTTACTGTGGCCACAATGATCAGGAAGACAGACGGACTTCAAGAGTAAAAGAGATGGACATCTATTGGATCTCAGAGAGTGGGCCTGCGCTAAGGCAGAATGGCAGCTGGAATGGAAGACAGGGTGGATGATACGGGGTGGGGGGGCAAGCGGTGCTCAAGTCTTGGCTCATACACATCTGAGCAGGAAAGCCAAGAAAGACGAACGGGCAACGGGGAGGACCAGTGCTGCCCAGGCTCCCACAAGCAACAGATGGTTCCAATACGGTATTTAGGAGGCAAGGTCGCACAGACAATTTTGAACACAACCAACTATCCAGTAGGCACTAGGAAGTCTCGTGATAGGGTTTTGGTGTGAAAGCCAGTGGTACAGTCACTTGCACAGTCCACAGAAGAGGATTGTGCGTGCATGTGTGCGTGTGTGTGTGTGTGCGCGCGCGCGCGCGCGCGCGCGCGCGCATGTGTTAAAAATGCGAAGGCAGCTGGAGAGCCTGCAGGAGCAGTCAGAGGTTCTCCTCCACAGACCTGTAATGTTAACAGAGAGGCCCAGGGGCTGAAGATCGGAATCAGTTACCATGGCAAGCTCGGTGGTCTTCGAGGCAACTCTCTCACTCTTAAACTGTTTGGCTGGAATTTGTATTTTGAAATAGTTTACCATCAGGAGAGAGAGGCTATAGAGCGTTCACTCCTTTTCCGAGCACCGAGCAGAGAAGTGATGCACTGTGCAGTTTCAGTGGGGTGTCATTCCGTGTTCTTCCTATGTATTCCTCGAAGATAGCATTTCTTTATGAGAAATGAGATGTTTCCCTCACCTCTGCACTCTGACAAACAAGGCAGAAAAGCAGGACCTTCTTCTCATGACTAGAACGGCAAAAGCCCGGTTACTAAAGGTGCGAGTCATACCAACAGGCTCCCCACTGGCTCAGGATGTAGAGATGGCCTTTGGTGAGGTTCATGGAGTGAGTGCGGGGCCAGGCGTCACAGTGACACAATTATTTTGAGTTATGTGCTTGGCTCTCACCAAGCCCAGGCAGAAATGTGGGATTCTAATGCCTGAATCGGCCCAATCCACATTCTCTAGTCCTCTGTCCAGCCTATGTCGTGATGGAACAGCTGGGCAATGGTGGTACACACCTATAATCCCAGCACTAGGGAGGCAGAGGCAGGTGGATCTCTGTGAGTTTGAGGCCAGCCTGGTCTACAGAGTGAGTTCCAGGACTAACTAGAGCTACATAGTTACATAGAGAAACCCTGCCTCAAAACGCCCCCCCCCCAAAAAAAAATTCAATTTATTACCCTCATTGTAATGCTGCTTGTTTGTTTGTTTGTTTTTTGGTTGTTTGAGACAGGGTTTCTCTGTGTGGCCCTGGCTGTATTGTAGCTTGCTCTGTAGACCAGGCTGGCCTTGAACTCACAAAAATCTGCCTGCCTCTGCTTCCCCAGTGCCAGGATTAAAGGCGTGCGCCACCACTGCCCAGCAACACTGCCGTGTTTTTAAGGACACAAATTTAATAGTAACATTTCTTCAGTAGAGAGTTCTACTTAAATTTCCTTTTTTATTTTTAATTAGT
The DNA here is from genome assembly GCF_000317375.1 of Microtus ochrogaster. Lineage (NCBI taxonomy): Eukaryota > Metazoa > Chordata > Mammalia > Rodentia > Cricetidae > Microtus > Microtus ochrogaster. The sequence continues at coordinate 12,764,257 of NC_022025.1, read as the reverse complement.
TCAGTGTAGTTTGATCATATTCCCCCCAGTGCTGCCCCTTAGCTACTCCCGTGTCTGCCCTCATGCCTATACCTCCAGCTCATCTCCTCTCCCCTTTTACACATTTAATAGCCCATCAAGTCTGATTTGTGCTGTCTGCATAGGTGCAGGAGAATCTATTGCAGTGTGACCAACCCAGCAGGAGTCACAACTTTAAAGAAAACTGCCCCCTACTCCCCAGAAGCCATCAGCTGTCCATAGCTCCTCAGGCGGGGGGCGGGGTGCTCACAAGTCCCTGCTCCCTGTTCTGTGATGGTCCCTGCATTGGGGCGGCTGTGATGTTGATGTCCCATGTGGCAGTTACTCCTTAGTCTCTTGTTCTCTGTACTCTGAGAACGACTGGATTTTCATCTAGAATCTTGTAGGCAATTCTCTCAGCAGCCCCTAAGAACCCTGCCTTGCCCTGACTTCAATATCACTCTCCTGTCTCTTAGACTGCCGGAAGCAAGGGGGAAGGACACCGACCCCTTCACTGCCTTAGCTGCTGCCCTTATGTGACTTTAAAGATTCCTTCACATTCTGGAGCTCACACAACTGAGTCCTCACTAGCCTTTTTTCCCATCACAGAGCCTCACAAATACTAGGCATGGGCTTTACCACTAAGCTACACCCTCAGCCCTTTTACTTTTTGAGATAGGCTCTCCCTATGCTTCCTAGGCTGGACTTGAACTCACTCTGTATATAATAGCCCAGGCAAGCCTTGAACTTGTGATTATCCTACCTTAGCCTTCATAGCTGGGGCTAAAGGTCTGCTTGGACTTTCATAATAACGATCAGCTATGTTAGTTTTCAGCATTTGAGGCCAGTTTGGTGAAATCCACCAACTCCTCACTGCGGTCTAGTGTGAGGTGACCACTTGGCATTACAAGTTTGAAGATTCTTAGACCACGCTATTGCCGTCATTCTGCAGATGTGTATCACACGAAGAGTCATGAAGATGAATCATACATGTATAGACCATGTCGCCTCTGATCACCTTTCTTACTTATCCTATAAATGACCCCAAACCCTATCTTGGGGAAGCACAGATGAGATTTGGCTGCCTTCCTCCACTCTTGACCGGCTTGGAAATAAACCTTGCTTTAACTACTTATCTGTGCAATGTGCGCACTGCCTTGTGGGCCGAACTGGCCCTGCTCAACGCCACCCCCTTCCTCCAATCATTACCGACTTCCTGCCATTGCTACGCCATGTAGACCCTACGTCCATGACGCTGTCTCTGGGGGGGGGGCATTCCTGGGCCTCTCTTTTCTTCCCAGAACTCCCTATTTCCAGGTCTTACTCCCCGAGGGCTGGACTCGGCACCTTGTTTCTGGACTGCCTCCTGTAAGTGTTTATCAGACACCCGAAACACGAGTCCCAGACAGACCAGTCAGCTGCCCTCTGACCCTCTCCCTCATGTCTGTAGCTCATCTGTTTTTACCGTTTGCCTCAGTGAACTATCAAGGCGTCTACCAACTCCAGTCTCAGCATGCAGCTCCCATACCGCTAGATCCCCACGTCAGGACCTCCCCTAACCTTTGCCTCTGCCGCGGCTGTTGCTGTAACATTTTAGCTGCTTCCATTTCCTATATAAAATCCACCTTAAATAGTGCCTAGCTACCTTTGTCTTTCCAGATAAGCTTTGAATCCTTTGTATACACGTTTCTTTTTGAATTGGTAATTGAACCATGGCCTTGTTCAGAGTGGGCACACACTTCTATCAGCGCCACTGCCCAGCCCTGGAAGGCCTTTTAATTAGAACCAATCCTTCACTGTCTCCAACCTGCTTTGCCATTTAGCCCATGAGGCCCTATGAACACATTTTCCTGACTTTGTATTAGCTCTTTCTTATCCCCTTCATACTGTCTGACATCTTTTCCACTCAGGCGGAACTGCGCTTATTGCTAAAGGCCCAAGTAAGATGTCCCACCCCAGGAAGAATGCCCTGGAACTCTTCTACCCTACCCACTTGGATTTCCCATCATCCTCTGCTGAGAATATGTTTGCCTTAGTCCCCATCTTCCCTTGCTCTCCCCTACCACGTTGGGACCGCACATTCCCTTGGTTATCTCCACATCCCTAGCCACGAGTGTGATGCCTGGGACGTAGGAGGTACTTCACAGAGCTGTGGATACAAACTGAGACCACAGAGAGCTCCCGCTCCCCAGTCGGGCCTTGAACCCATGGCAAACATTCAGCCTCTCTGTGGCCCCAACCCTCCTCCTTTCTAGGTCCCTCATTTCCGTGGGTTATACTGAGTAGCTCACGTGGAAGGATGGCTTTCTTTTGTCCCAACAGAGACTCAGCCTCCGTCACTGGGTTAGGTGTCCCCATGATAGCTACATGGTCCTATCACATTGCATTTCCCTGCTTTATGCCCTGCCTTTGATTTCCCCCCCCCCCCGGTGAATAAGTGATTCAGGCAAGACAGACACTTCACAGACGTGATGATACATTGAAAACTTTTCTTCCTGGCAGACATCTCCAAGGAATGACCCGTGGCAGGGCACGTGTGTGTAGAGCTAGTTCTATCCGTACAAATCACTAGTAGGTCAATTGCATAATCAGTGACTATCCTCATCTTCCGTGTTAAGTCTGAGTCATTCCTGGATGACAATCAGATCGTTAAGAACTGGGAATTCTGTTTCAGAAAAAAAATAGAGGACCAGCTTCAAAGAATGTGCTGGTGAGATGCTTAGCCGGGCCTGCAGCAGTGTGAACGGGGCCGAGGCAAACCATGGCTGAGACATGGTCCCGCGTGGGTCATACTTCTACGGCCAGCAGTGCAGAGCAAGCATACCGACGCTTTAAAGTCCCAGTCCAGTTAGCGTGAGGTGGCAGTCTCAGCCCTGTAGGACTTGCCAAGGGGAACATGGACGGGTCTAGGCAAGGATTTATTGCCTGGCCCACCGTTACGAGGCTGCCACCGACATCTCCCTTATTTCTGTGGAGCACACTTTTTCTGTCCCTAAGAGCGTTCCCCAAATGGTAGCCCTGAGGATATTCATTTAGAAACTGGAGTGCTGTCTGAATGCGATCTCACGACTGTCTCATAAATAACCACAAGGAGGTGTTTTAAGACAAGTGTTTCCCATTAAACACGGCACATCACAGAGTAGGAAGAAAGGAAGATCAGAAGAAGATCTGGATAGTCCTAACTGCCACAAAGCAGGCTTGGGGATACCTATGACTCCAGGTGGAGTCCTTAGGGCCAGAGGGTAACAGTGGCTCTTTCTGTCTAATACAGAATTAGGATTAATTTGCATGTGGCTTAAGAAGAGCGAAATAGATAACCAGGAGGCAGAAATCAGCTAGCACAGACTCTTTGGGTGCTCCTGCATGCATTTCTTCCTATGAGGGGCACGCTAGACTGGGCCCCCTAGAATGTAATGCATCTTAGAGTCTCGTGAACCCTTGAACTGTAGCCTTGTTATTTCCAAGGTCTCAATTACAAATGCCCTCCAGAGTTCTAGCAGCGATTAGACAGGCTACTAGGGAAGAATGCATTATACATCAGTTAAAAAAAAAACAACATATGCAAACCAAGGATCATTAGAAAAAGATAATAGTCATGCAGATTTTACAAACCGTGTCTTTAGGGTGGCCCAATAAGTAGAAATATGGGGACCCATGCTTGTCACTTTTCATGCACATGGAGAGGCTGGAAGGTACCATTCCTAAAGGAAGGGGAGGAACAGCCTGGGACCAATCATTAGAATTAACAGACCAGTGACAAAGACATTACTGTTAGAGTCAAGATTGCTTAGTATGTTTAGAACAGCTGAATAAAAATTATCTAGGCAGCAAGAATAAAAACTTTAGGTACAGCTAATCCTATCAGGCATGCAGCAAGTGAAATTAGTGAAAAACTGAGCCATATGTATATTTCAAAAGTAGACTTTTTTTTTTTTTAAATCAAAATATTGAGAGCATCCTGAGGTGCTTTTAGGGAGGCACAGATATGAATAAAGATTTGAACTGGCAATGCCAGAAATCTTAGAATTTTTTTTTTCTCATAATCACGGATGTCTTAGTGATAGAAGCTGTCATTTGAGAATCAGTCATGGTCACAGTTTCTAAACTTTAAGAAATTCGAAGCTACAGACATGGAGTCTTCGTGTTCACATTTTTATTTTCTCTGGTGTTCTCATAAATTCGCGTAGTTCTCGCCTATAACATTCTGCCTAGGAATATTCAGAGATCACAAGTTGACTTGCTGGATATAAAAAAAAAAAAAGTAAAGCAGGAAAAAACCCAAAAAACCAAAAACGCAGCAGCACTTTGCCCATTCCACCCGGCTGTCCGCCTGCCTGCCGGCCCGCTATGGCTACTTCCCGGCCTTGCCCGTTTTCTGCCCGCTGCCTGCCCGCTATGGCCTTTTTCCCCAGCCTTGCCCATTCCGCCTGCTGCCCACCCACTACGGCTGCTGCCAGTCAGTCTTGAGGATCAGTAGACTCAACCTTCAGCCTTGGTCTACGCCCACCTACAGGCGAGGGGCTGCAGTTCTCTACCTACACAATCACGGGCACTGAAAGTTCTGTAATCTTCAGGTCAATAATCCCCAAGGTACAAGTGGCCAGGGGAGGCCCTGCCCTGCCTGCTGCTGTGTCTGTGCTGAGACGGTGTGAGAGATGGCTACGGGCTCACTGTGGGTTAATCACGGAACGCAGACCCGTTCTTCTCCTCTTTGCCAGAGTGCACTGACAACATCCCCTGCTCACGCTCGGCTTGCTCCGGACACGGGATCCAGCTTGTCTGCACAGAAGGAAGCAGGATCCCACAGAGGTCTTAGGTGGTGTGATGCGGGTGTTTTGTCAAGCGTGTTGTGCTCAGGGAAGAAGAGAGAGCGCAGCAGGAGACTTCCTTAACACAGGGGTCCCGTGCAGAGAAGACTCTCCCTGTGGTCAGGAAGTCAGAGCTCGACGATGAACGCCGCAGCGGAAATTAAATTTCAGGATTTACTGATTGAGTTTACCATTTAGGCCTGCCAAGAAACGAGCAATTTCGTGTGGAAACCATCAAGCTGCTTCAGTGTCACACACAGAGAGAAGGTTCTCCCCGGGTTTCAAACGCGGCGTTTACTCGGCTTGCAGACCTATGTGGAGACTAGAAAACTGCAGGCCCGGACGGTGAGACAAAAGGTCCACGCATGCGTGGAAACCACTGTGAAGGGGCGGGGGCGGGAGGAAACCCAGTGAGAGCCGAGCAGAGCTGCACGCGCTGGGCTAGGAATCTTACCGCGTGCTCAGAATGGGGTGTGCCCAGCTCTAAAACCTACCGCCCTGATGAGCCCAGTGTCACCATGAGTGACAGGGTGTGCCCCCTCCGCCGAAAGGCTGGGGAGTTTTCTAGAAACATGAAAGCAGCTAAGCAAGGCCTGCACCATGAAACAGTTACAAGCTGTGGTCCGGTGTTGAGACTGTGTGTTTGTCCTGTTGATTTCTTTGAGTCTAAGAGGCACATTGAAAAATACGTGACTCTCAGAGTTTAGAAATTTTCTTACAGTTAGACCGTGTGATTTAAGCCCAGAGTAAGGCCTTATGTGATTTTTATCTTTGATCCCCGCTGAAGGAGTTCAGTTCAAAAGAAACATTAGGAAGTTTTTATCAGGACAAGACACTGGAGCAAGGGTGAAGGCAGAGGGTGTGGCTAACAAAAACCTAGCCCTTGGTGACCATGAGAAGGCAGTGCCCAGAGAGGTCGATCCCGGGGGTCAGAAGAGGGGCGTGGATGCTGCGGTGGGGGCCAGATACCATCATGCATCTGTTCCATCGCTGAGAAATCACAGCACTCAGGGTGAACTCTAAAGCCAACAGTGAGCTTTGGGGGGTGGTGTGTAGGTTCAGAGCTTGCAAAAGAGCCACTGTGACAGGCCATGTTGATGGGGGGGGGGGCGGATGCCTGGGCGGGGTCGGGACATATGTGGGAAGTATGTGTACCTTCCTTTTAAACTGTCTGTGTGCTTAAATGAACCTGAAACATAATTTAAGGTCAGGGGGGCAGCTCAGCTGGTGGAGTTATCTAGCATCCGTAAAGTGGGGTTGACCCCCAAAACTACAAAAGAAGGGTGTGGTGGTACACACTTGAAAACTCCGCCTTTGGGAGGCGAAGGCAGAAAGATTAGAAGTTCAAGGTCCCCCTCACCTCCTCACCTCCTCATGTAGTGGGTGAGTTAAGGGCAGTCTGGGACAAATGAGACCCTGAATCAAGAACAAAAACATCACAAGATTGAGTCTAGGGGCTGGAGAGGGATGCCAGCGGTAACAGCATTCGCTTCGCAGGCTTGGAGACCTGAGCTTGGACCAGGCAGAAAACTGGGTGTGGCTCTGTGGCACCTGCAACCCCAGCACTGTGTGGGGCAGAGGCAGGAGGATTTTCGGGGCTTGCTGGCAGCCAGCCTGGAGTGAAGTAGAGGAGAAACCTGTCTCAAAAGAGAGGTGGATCAGGATGCTGGATGTTCTTTTCTGCACACGTGTACACACACACACACACACACGTGCTTAGCTCTCTCACACCCATGTGTGTTTAACACACACACACACACACACACACACACACACGGGCTGGGACTCACAGTCTTCTGGTTTAAGAGTGGCCTCTGGCAGGTCTCTGGCGTGGGGAAGCTAGTACGCATGCCTTTGAAGCGCTGCGGAGATGCTGGGTTGCTGGCTGTGCAGCTGCTAGACCTACCATGAAGGTGTCATGGGCACCGACTTCGCTTTGAGCACAGGAAAGCAGCGCTTTGTTGGCAGATCCTCTATAAAGAGCAAAACCCTTTCTCCGGTATCTCAACATCTCCGGTATTTCTGGACCATGGAAAACCAGAGAGCAATCAAAAGAGCTTTGGCATGTGGATCCAACTTCTTGCCCTGTGGAGCTCAGGGGCTGGCAACTCATTTGAACTCAACTGCCAGGCTACCCAGCCACTATGCCAGAGTTCACGAGCAGAGTGGAGACCATGCTCAGACTGACGAGAAGGCAGGAGACAGAAAACACAGAGAGTCCCTTTGCACGTCTGTTTCCACACCAGATCTAAGAATGGGGAGGGGCCTCGATGGAACAGAGTGTGATGTCTGCAGGCTCCTCCTTCACAGTGGAGCTGGAAAACAGACACCCAGCAATCTCCAGGACGCGAAGACCTCTTATATGCTGGGACACACTTAACAATACAGTGTGTGGGCTTGTAAAATTGCTCCCTGGGTAGAGGGACTTTTTGCCAAGCCTGGTAAGCCGAGCCCTATCCCCACAGCCACAAGTTGTCTGCCAACCTCTACGCTTGCATTGAGACACACAAACATGTACGCGTACACAGAGGTAATAAATACTGAAACAAATCAGAGCCAATGGACTCCTTCAGAATCTCCAGAGGGTTTATGAGGCATGGAAGGGAGAGAAGAGGCACTGTGGATTTCAAGGCCGAGCCAGTGTGTGTGTGTGTGTGTGTGTGCGCGCGCGCGCATGCGCATGCACGTGTGTGCGTGTGTGTATGTGTGTGTGCGTGTGTGTGTGCATGATGCGGGGGGGGTGAACCCAAGACCTCACACATACCATGCAGGTGCCGTTCTACAGCACTACAACCACAACCTTAGACGTTTCTCCCCACTTTTCATACTGAGACAGGGTCTCCCCGAATCTCTCACGCTGGCCTTGTGCTTGCTTGAGAGCCTACTGGGCCTTGAACTTGTGATTCTGTTGTCTCAGCCTCCAGAGTAGCTAGGATTATAGGATTACAGGCCAGTACCACCAGGCCCACGATTACTCTTGCTATCTTTCCCTCTTATCAACAAGCATTGAGTTTCCTAGACCTCCATCTTCCTACCTCCAATTTCCCTTCCATGTAGGAAACACTGTCTAGATCTGGGGACTTCCCTGAGGTCCAGCTGCTTCTCCCAGTATCTAGGAGTGTTTCCCCTGACTTAGTTGTCTTTGCTCTTGGACTTCTGCGGTCAGGCTCAGCTTTGTGTAATGGGCTGGATGCTGGACAGGAGGAATTTTTAGCTTTACTTAGGCACCGGAGGGGATTCTTCTCCATGCGGCTTGAGAAAGATACCTCATTGGCTCACTGACCTTTCAAAACGGATGGATTTGGGTCTGGCTTAAGGGAGGATGGACCTTTGCTTGTTTGTTTGTTGTTGTTTGCAGTGTATGGAGTCTAACAGGTGGGGATTTGCGGTGGTGTTGGCATGTGTCAGTGTCAGTATATACCAGGGTCACCTCAAGGTGCAGCGTGGTGGCCCTCAGGTGCTTCATCATGTCCTGTACTCAGCACAGGTGTTCCTGAGTGATCTGTGGAGGTGCCCGTGGACATGATAGATGCGCTCAGCCGTGGATGCCAGAAGATGAGATTAGATTTCAGAATTTATTACTGAGGCAAACCACCCTTTGCCCTATCGAAAAGGCAGACAAATATTGCCAGGGCAATGGAGCCACTCCTGGCTCCTGGGAGCATCGTCTTGGGTTGGGAGGGAAAGCGGCAGCATCTCCCCTTTTGCCTTTCATCAGGGGCAGACAAGCAAGTTGAGCCTTAGCACTTGGTGACCTCAGCACTTGGTGACAGTTCTGTGGGCTCCTGACCGGGCTGACAGCCACACAGCCATGAATAGTAAATGTGTCAGAGCTACTCTGGCTTGCTAGTCTGAAATCCGGAATTCAGATCAGGTTTTGGAGGAGGCTCACCCAGACTCAGCAAGGCCTTCCTTCAGAGAAAGTACAAGTTATTAGCAGGACCGTTACAAAGGAAACGCTTAACAGACCAAAGAGGCCAAGTACTCTTGGAGAATTGCTAATGCTCTAGAAGTGCTTATTAAATTCTATGAATAATTAATGAGCCTACTCTAATTTTTTTCTTGACAGCAGATTCTTGAGGGCCTCTTCTTCAGTGGTCACACTGTTAGAAACCGCCCTTACTTGTGGTCCTCATGGCTTGACTGTCAGCTCCCTGAGGGAAGTCCCGAGTATCACCTTCAGTGCTGTGCACATAGTAGGTCCTCAGTGAATCTTGAATTAGTTGAGGAGTGATTAATTAATGGTCAATCAATGACATCAGTTCCAGGATCTGTCCCATTTACAGTATTTGGTAAAGACGCATTTCCTGGAGCTTGTCTTTGGTTAGGGAGTGAAATGAACCCTGGGCAAATGATTACCGACAAGAATATGAAGGTTTGTTCATGATTACTGAGGAGAATACCAAGGTTTGCTCTTGATATTCATCAGTGCGTGTCCTGGAGAAGAATGAGCAGAGGAGCAGCCGAAGGAGGACCGGTTCTGCCCACAGGGTGTTCTGATATGATTGTCTTAGGACATTATAATTATTGTGTAGAGGGAGACTTTAACTTCACAATTATTTAGTCCATTCTTTCCTCCAGGGGCAGCTACTGACCCAAGAGGCATCTACCGTTTCCTTAGAACAGTTTCATCTCACCTATAAAACGACACAATTTCATCTCCCAAAGGCCTGTAATAGAGTCAAAACCTTCAGAGACACAGTCCACTTGGAAAGCGTAGGTAGGAGCGTAATTCAGATACTTGGCTGTCTTTCCCTCTGCGTGGACATCTGTGCTGCTGGCTGCTGGGTGCTCATGGCGGAGAGCTATGCTTCATCCTTTCTTGCGTGGCCTCCTCAGATCACCGGGTCCCCCACTGGCATCTGGATGCACGTTAGACTTCTCCACATAAAGAGCTAAAGAGATGCCCCATTGTTCTCTGGGAGAGCGAGCGCGACAGAGTGCCACAAATTCTGTGAAGTGTGTTTGCTTCATTGGGAACAGCAAATAGACCCGAGGGACTTGGGTGTGAAAGTCTGGGATTCTCTCTCTCTCTCTCTTCTCTCCCTTCCTCCCTTCCTCCCTCCCTTCCTGCTCCTCCTCCTCCTCCTCCTCCTCCTCCTTTTCCTCCTCCTCTCCTTCTCCGTCTCCTTCTTCTTGTAAATCCAAGGACACTTACAGGGACCTGGACTCTGGCTGGATGGTTTAGTTTGCCAATCAAGCATGTGTCCATTTTGCGCACGGGCCTTGACTGCTAATGACGGACACCTGCACTTCAAAGCAGGGAGCTAATTTGGATAATTTATTCCTGGGCAGTTTTACCGCCAGGATGCTACTTCCCCTGGCCCTAACCTCTTTAGGATTAGTTTGAACAGCAGCTACCTGTGCCGCGAGCACACGCCTGGGGAGCTCACCTCTCCGCTCTCAGCGGGGTGGAGGAAGCGTCTTTATTCCCGCCAGTGGCTGGGAGGCACGTCGGGGGCTGGAGCACTCACACTTGCCGCTCAGTTGATAATCAACAAATTCTCATCCCGAGGGCTACGCTTGAAGTGCCTGTCTCCCGAGTTCCTCTTTCAAGGGCTTGACTGTAAAAGCCGCTCTTCAAAGTCCTTATTTTCCAACACCCTCCGCAGCCGCTCCACCGCTGGTGCTGAGCCGAGACCTGTGCGGCGGCACTTGCGGTTTCTGCCTCCGAGTTGGCTGCCGCGACACCTGGCGGTCAGCCGTATTAATTACCTACGGCTGGCTTATTGGCAGCGTGTTTATTCCCGTCCTCAGCTCACTTGGAGTCACACCGATTTTGGTAATCAATGATCTGACAGATTGCTTTTGCTGATTTTTTTTTTCTTTTCAGTTGTATCTGTGTTTATCTCTCTGTCACAGATCAGCCTAAGCATCTGAGCTCTGCTCCATACTTATCTTGCCGGGGATCAGCTTTCTTTGACAAGGTCCCCAAGTCCAGATAAGGGTTCCATTTCAAAACTGCTCTGAATCCCGAGTTCCATAAGTAGCGGAGGGAACACGGGCGGAATGGCTTAAAACCTGGCATCCACAGTTCCCCAGTCTCCCCATCCTCCGTTAGTCTTTCCTAGGCCAGCTTAAGCCCCGAGGGTCTCTGGGAGGTTAAACATGCCTCCTTTGGACCCTGATAACTCCTTTCAATGCTCTCTTAAGGAGTGGGCCAAGGTTAGGAGCTTGAAAGGCAAACAAAGGAAACACACAGGCTTAAAGCAACACTTGACAAGAAAAATGTCATTTTCCCGTGATTAGGCTGTTGCTCGACCAAGTAGATTATATTCTTGATTTTTCTCTTGGTCAATGCGAGTGTTTTCTCGTGTTGTTATTTACAGCCGCTATCCTGTTCTTGGGAGCATTTTATTAAAATGCATCCTGGTTTATCTGGTTTCATGATGTGGTTTATTCCATACTGATGCTGGAGGACCTCTTTCTTGGCCGTGGACACTGTGTATACTGAGATCGTTTCCGCAGCCACGAATGTAGTCTCGTCTTTGGTCTGCTCCTGATGCAGAGCAGGGTTAACACAGCAGGCTAGGGACCACTCTGCTCGGAAATGCCGGCTCATGACGGTGGCTCTGTGCTGGGAACACGGCTGTCAATCCGCTATGCTGCTAAGGAGCCTTGTGCTGAATGCTGAGCGCGGACGCTGAGCGCGCCTCACTTCCATAACCGTAACCGGCAGATACAAATGATGCGATTGTACTCCACATCTGCTTTCCTCCCGGGGGTCTAGAGTTTTGGAATGTGCTAGGCAGGGGATGCCTGCATGACCAACCCTGGTGAAAATCGTGTGCACTGTGTTGCTAATGGACTCCCTGTTTCTAGTGCTCTATTTTTGCTGCTTGGAGCGAGGTACCATCTGGGTTCCTTAGCGGGAGAGCCAGTGTGAGCACAAGAGGAAGTCTGTACGACTGACCCGATCTCGCGGGAGCTCATGGACTCTGAACCGATAGCTAGGGAGCCTGCGTGGGACCGACCTAGGCCCTCTGCATGTGTGACAGTTGTATGGCTTGGTCTGTTTGTGAGGTTCCTTGCGGTGAGATCAGGACCTGTTTCTGGCACTTAGCAGGCTTTTGGTAACCTGTGCGTGCTGGATTACCTGGCCCCGCCCCATAAGGGGAGGAGCTCGGTCCTGCCTCAACTTGACGTGTCCTCCTGCTTAAACCCAAGGGAGTCTTGTTTCTTTCTGAATGGAGATGGAGGAGGAGTGGATGGGGAGAGGGTAGATAGGAGGTGGGAAGGGGAACGGGAGGAGAGGATGGAGGGGAAACCGTGGTCAGTATGTAAAATAAATGAAAAAAAGTTAACAAATAAAAGAAAAAGAGGAAGCCTGTATGTTGATGCCTCCAGAGATTGCCTGAATTTTCTCTCTGTCCCACACGACTCTGTTATGATTCTGTATAGCTATAGCCTATGCCCCAGAAGCTCTTTTGGTAAATCTCTGGGCGAAGGAGTCACCCGGGAACTTTTGAGCCCTGCCATTAGTTATGAAATTCCAGCAAACCATTTGATGGCGTTATCATCCAAGACGTGGAACCAACCCTGGATCTTTGTCACGGCTTACACATCACTGCCCACTGTTGAGCTTAAGTGTCCCGAAGAGCTGAGGGTCTGCTTAGTTTGTGTCTGCTCTCTCACTTCCCTAACGGGCACGACTCCACTCTCATTTCCTTCTCTTGTTTCATCACCTCTAAGTTAATTTTACAAAGTCCACACCTTAGAAGGGCAGCTGGGAAGTGCCAAGATCATCGGCAAGCGTAACTGGGTGTGTAAGAAAAGCATACATTCAAGGTGAGATCTGTAATATCACAGTAGCTAATCATATCGGTACGGACATCCTCGAAATTGTGCCCGTGCATTTAAAAGACTCTCCGTGTGGTTAATTTGAGAATCTAACTGAACCGGCTGATTTGGATGATGTGAAGGATGAAGCGATGCTGGCAGGGTCTTGGGTTTTGTCTTGTTCCAAAGCTATGTGCTCATGTTTTCCTCAAGTAGACAGGGTATGAGGCATGGGCCTGAAGCAGGCTGTTTCACCCTCTCATGGTAGACAAGCAGCTGGTGCCACAGATGTGGAAAGTATGGAGGAGGGATTCCAAAAGGAACAGGAAGCCGAGAGCAGTGAAGCTGAATGAGCAACTTTGTAGCGATTCACTTGTTAGTTATTAAGGGCGGTAGTAACTTTGTAGTGATTCACTTGTTAGAGTATTAAGGGTGGTAGTAACTTTGAAATCCCTCACTAGATAATAGCTATGTCTCAGCATGGAGTGAAACACACCTTCAAAATGAGGTGTGTTCAGAAGTGGCAGAATTTCCCAGGTCTCTTTGGTGTTGTCGATGCTTTCAGATATACAAAGTCATTCTAGTCTAGCAGTTCAAATTCTTCACAAAGGGATTAGTGTTGGTGTCATTTATCAAGCCTATGCTTATTGCTGCTGTCAATATTTAAAAATAGTTTATTAGAGCCAAGCATTGTGTGTGTGAACATGGAATAAAGTATTTACCTTATTATATTATATTATATTATATTATATTA
>NC_022025.1:12748619-12750819 GCF_000317375.1 Microtus ochrogaster | reverse complement strand
TTATTATATTCTAAAACTTCTCAGGACAGCTCGGGTTGTGAAGCTCTTTGTATGAGGATCGCTCAGTTGTGCCAGCTCTACCGTCTACACTGTGAGTGATGCCTGCGACAGGTTTCTAGGAACTAACAACTTTAAAGACTACTGGAATCAAACAATAGTTTAGAATGTACTTTAAAGCCTTTGCCCACCCACAGCTGAGGATGTAGCCCTCAGATACTGCTCCAGGGCCATGCTCCCATGCCCTTGCTATGCCACCCTCGCCATGATGATAACGGACTAGCTCTTTGAAACTGTAAGCAAGCCCCCAACTAAATACTTTGTTTTATTTTATTGTTTTTAAAAATAAAAAACCTTCCGCAAAAGCATATGAAAACCACGGAATGAATTTTTTGAACAACCCCTAAATGCCAGGCAAATGCAGCCGTGGAATGAGCTGAAGTTAGCATTTCAAATATCACACCCTGAAGATTGGCTCTGGCTCATCCCTGGCCCAATTTAGTAATCCCATAGGATTGTCTCAAGCGTGCGATGTTTTAGAGAGAAACTGGGAAATGACTGCAGACTCAAATGAGCAGAGAACTATCGGTCTCATTAGAAAGGCTCCCACGCACACGTGGTGCCGGCTCTCCCTGCACACTCAGACGTGCCCTGTGAGCTCACACATTCGCTACGTTACACATTTCCTAGCTTCACGAGCTAAAGAAGGGGTTCGTACACAAACATCTGGGGCTTAAGTCGACACGTGTGCTTATCCGTCTACCGACAGTAAATACCTATTCGGGCCGCAGTAGAGGACAGATGTGGTTTTATATTAAAAAAACCCGAACGTCTGCATGTTTGCAACACACAGGAAGAGCAGAACACAGGGGAGGGGAAGTGCGGGACGCACCGTACTCTGGGACTTGTCCGGTTCCCCGCTTCAGCAACAGCCTCGCCCGTCTTCCTCCGGATTTGATCAGCTCTATCGCTCTGGCGTGCGTCATGTCCCTTGTGCTTTCCCCATTGATCTCAATGATCTGATCTCCTACCTGCCAATCAAAGAGAAACAAAGTCAGGCAAAGATGGTGTGCTTTCACAGCTGTCCAAGTATCGCCCCCTTCCTAAAGAGCACCTGTGCCCACCCCTGGCAGCACCCCAGATCTGAGTAACTGTATTGAGACTGGGTCACCCATGATTCGTTAGGACGGCAGGGGCCTCAGTTATAAAATACTGGGCATTAAAAATTAGAGAATAGGTCTGATATGACAATTCAAAATATCTTGGCAGCTTGTTTGACTTGAGAAATACATTCTACAGCTTTTCTATTGAACACATTACCAGCCTTCGGCTTTGTACTGCATCTGTTTAGCACGTTGGGAGGAATGACCAGTTTTTGTGCTTCTCGGAGAATATTTGCCATGCATCATTTTGCATCATTTAAGCTTCTCTGGTTGCGATTGCGACACTGCCTTCACGGCAAGCGGCAGTTAGTGGGTATCCCAGTTTGGTGATGAGTTCTCTAACACTGCCCCTGGAATTAGAGTTCGGGCCCCCTATTCTCTACACGTGACGGAGGCTCTAGTGAAAGCTTTGCCATGCTCACACCAGGTTGCCAGAAGCTGTGTGGTAAAAAGTCACTCCCTCCAGAAATGTTAAAGATGCCTGTGCCCCATGAGCAGTTCCCATTTAGCTTTGGCTAGTAGATACCAGAGCACGAAGAGCTTCAACTGTGAATGGATTATGTAACTCTCAGAGGACCACTGTTGTGGCGGCCTCTGAATTAAAATGTATTGAATTTCAGGGCACGCTACTTAAAGACAAATAAGTCTTTAAGGGGAAAACACAACGAGTTGCTCTCTAAAAACTTATTGCTGATGGTTTTGTAAACAAAGAAGAGCTCATCGCAATTAATATCTATAAAGTAGAGAGAACCAAGAAACTATAGTCAAGTTGATTGGGCAGATAGAGGAACAGGTAGTTGCTATCACCATGGAAACAGGGCACTGTAGCTGTCTAAAGAGGATTGGTCCAGAGGCCCAGACCCTTTCCAACACAAGGGCAATAAGGATTTCCCTGCATGTGTTTGGTAGCCTAGAGAAGCATGGGTTTGGGGCAGTGGAAGAGAAAAGTATTATTTCTGTGGCATTCATTTTACACAGGATGACTCAGAAGACAGACTAAAAGTTAATGTCACTGTCCTGGCTAGTTTTATGTCAGCTTG
>NC_022025.1:12743029-12748335 GCF_000317375.1 Microtus ochrogaster | reverse complement strand
GCTGCTGATGGATGGGGGAGGATTGTGGGCGGGGCCATCCTGGGGCTGCTGGTCCTGAGTTGGATAAGAAAGCAGGCTGAGCAAGCCATGAGGAGCAAGCCTGTAAGTAGCACCCTCCATGGCCTCTACATCAGCTCCTGCTTCCAGGCTCCTGCCCTGTTTGAATTCCTGTCCTGACTTTCTTCGATGAATACTAACCCAAATAAACCCCTTTTTTCCCTAAGTTGCTTTGGTCATGGTGCTTCTTTACACTAATGGTAACTGTGAGACAGTCTTTTCATGTTTCCTAACTGTCACTGTTCCTACGGGGGAAGAGCTATGTCCTGGAGTCAAGAGGCTCATGAGGGCTGTTTGGGTGAAGGCTTCACTCCTTCATCCTTCAGCCCCTGGCATCCATATATCCAAAGAGTCTGGCATGTTTGGGTGAAGGCTTCACTCTAGCCTCTGGCATCCACATATCCAAAGAGTCTGGAATGTTCGGATGGAAGCTTCCCTTCCCTGGAGCTGCCTCAGTCCAGACTCCACCCTGGAGAAGGCCACCAAATGATGACTCTTCCCCCGAGATGCTCAATACCACTCCCACGGGGTATTTAAACTGCCCCCCTCCCCAGAAAAAACCAAGTGGTTTTCTGGTCTTTCTTTCCCGTCTCCTCTCTGGGGGGCCGAGAAGCCACCCAGGAGAGTTTGTATCCATTAAACCTGAGCTTTTTCTAATTTGGTTGGATTTGGTCTGATCTGGATTGCTGCATCAGGGGAGAGGCTTACTGGGCTGCAGTAAAGTGAGAACCTTTAATCCCACCTCAAGGAGTCTTCACCCACAATGGACACCTCAAGGTGTAGTATTAAATTATGGAAAATTAAGGGCTGAGTCACAAAAAGCATGTCTCCTGTTTCTCTCTCCCTCACTTCTCAACTCAAGTCCAGCTGGTTCCTGGATACCTTCACCTGGATGTCCACCAGAAATCTCAACAGCAGGTGGATGAGTCCACCAACTTCCCCCAGTGCAGATTCTGTCTTAGTTTCTAACTTTTAGGGATGAGGACTCCCCTGTCCTTAGGCAGGACAGGAAATTATGGGGACATAAGAAGAAAAATGGACTCTGGAGGTTTGGCTGAAGCCTTTTGCCAGCTGGAAAACAAGGATCCTAACACCGTTAAGTTTTGCGCAAGGCCCCCCTTTCCTCCCAGCTATGAACCTACACTTTCCTGGGAATCTCACCCGGAGGCCCCTTTACAGTAAAGCATACCCCCAAATGCCCTGTGCCGCTCTGGGGGCTCCTGGTTTTACCTTATCAGATTGTAGCCCCCTCCAGTGCACACCAGAAGTCACTTGTCAAAAGAGAAAAGAAGAAAGGACGTTTCTTGGAAGTCCTTTGAGATGTATGCACGAGAGTCACCAAAATGGTGCATTTCAACTGCCCAGACACGTGAGTGAGACTCTCCCTCGAGAACAGCATAGCCAGGCTTTAGTTCATCTTTTCCTCCAGCGTCTTCCTCTCAATCCCCTTGCTTAAAATCTATGCCCAAAATGCCTTTTAATAACTGGCCATTCTTCTCGAGAAGTGTACCCACACTCTCTGGTGTGCTTCATGCGTCCCCTGTCTGGTTTTAAACCCCAACTCTGTTTCATAGTGGCTCCTTCTGAAATTCTTTCCTGAAGCCAAGAACCCTGGGCTGGCTCGAGTCAAGGTTCTTAAAGAGTTGGGCGGGAACTGGCAGCGGCAGTGACGAGCTACACTTCTGCCTTTGCCACCATCGTTCATGCAAGCCACGAGCATGGGGTCACGCTGCACTCCTTAAAGGTAAAGGTTCATTACTATTTATTTTGGATATATGTGCGTGCCACGTGTCTGTGGGAGCCAGAAGAAAGCAACGGATTCTCTGGACCTACAGGATGTTGTGAGAGCCCGGCATGGGTACTGAAGTATGGTCTTCTGCTAAGGCTCTTAGCCAGCCTTCTGACCTAGCTGGCCTTTTACATTGAATGACAGTTTTTATGATAGACTTTCGTTAGATGTTCTGTTACTGTTGTCATTCCGAAGTCCTAGAAGCGCAGAGCCCAGGGCCTGGTGCATTCTAGCGACCTGAGCTCTGAGCTGCATCTCCAGCCCTGTTGGTAACCATTTGCAGCGAGCATGTTTTCCCAGGGTTCCTCCCCTCATCAGAGTGTGATCGAATTAGACAGGACCCGGCAGCCCAACACATAGCTTGGCTCTTGTTCCGTGCCGGGACAGGAGCCCATCCAGTCGGCGCGGTCCTCCACGGAGAAAACTCGGAACCCAGCAGGAAACGGAAATGAATACTTGCGAGGGTTCACGCTGTGAATTTTATTTGCTTCGAATTCATTTCCATGTTGAAAATTCAGTTTCTTTCTGTCCTTGCATTATGCCCCTGGTAGAGTAGCCATTTAAAAGAGAAACTTTCCAATATTTCTCAAGAAAATTCATCCCACGAGAAATGTGAACTGACCCTGCAGATATGCGGGGCCCTTGATCAAGGCTAAGCCTGAGCGCGCACCAGCCTAGGAGGACACGGGAGTGAGGACGGCAAGTGACTTGAAGGAGCTACAGGCCGCTGCGTGATTCTGAGAGCTGCTATGAGCTGAGGGTGGCGTAACATCTTCTGTGCTTTTACTATGTTTAAAAAGACTGTTTAAGAGACGTCGGTCTTTGACTGGAGCGCACTGATCCTCAGTGAAACTTTGCCCGGGCAGACTGCCCTTGGCAGCGACTCCAGGAGCGGTCTCTGCTCAGAAGCCTCCACTCCTCATTCAAGTTTTAAAAAGCCTCTAAATTTAAACGTGGAAAAATTGCGAAATTCGCAGATCATTCAGTATCCCGACTGTAGAAGCAGCCAGCCTTTAAATGACTACTTGGTCTTTGCCATCAAAGCTTGCGTTTTCTCAGGGCAAACGCTGCGGACTCCAAACGGTGCACAGAGCCAGTTTGGAAACTCTCCATAGCCCCCCAGAACTCTCTCTTGTGGTTGCTGCCTCCTTCTGAAGCACCCTTTCTGGCTTTGTGCGTGTTCTTGGGTCACCTCTTCCCGGCACTCTGAGGATCCGAGCGGGCTTCTCTCCTCCGTCCCTTCTGAAGATGTGGTTTCATTGGCCTGCCTGGATGTTCTCCTCCTTCATTTCAAACAGGTGCATCTTACTCATCCCTTAAGGCCCACGTCAGCCACCAGATCATCCAAGAGGAGCCTGGGATCCCCGCAGCCTTGGGATGTCCTTTCCTGTGCATATCTTCAGAAGAATTTCCTTTTCCTGTCTAATACTGTAAGCTTCCCAGCAGTGGGAGCCCGGCCACAGGGAAATGTCTGTGTGTATTGTTCAACAGAAGCGTGCATGAGCAACTGAAGGAAGGACCTTTTTTTTTAGATATTTCATTTGGTTCTGTGCTCCCTTCTTGCTTGGTTAAGGTTTATAATAAGAATTTACCTTGGTTTCATAGTATATCTTACCTGTTTTGACCCAGATTGAATAACACACAACATACACACATACCTTATGACCTATAAAGCAATCTGTAAATACAAGCTATTGCTAATTATAGGAATCACTTGCTTCTTCATCACCATCATGACAGAAGAGAGGAAAGGAACACAGGAGGAAGCCTTGTACAATGAACCTAGGAGAGAGGCAGCTGACTGATTGAGAGGGAAGTGGGCAAATATTGCTCCTGTGGAAATTACGCAGAGAGGGAGAAGACTCTCCTTGAGTTGTTAAGTACAGCCTTGCAGGCATTCTTACAGGACAGCGTTGCTGTTTTGATTTTGTGATTCAAGATGAAATCTTCAGGAAGAGACTCTCATTGAATTCTTGGCAGGTAATTTAAACTCCAGCTAATACAAAGAAATCACCACGAGTGTGGCAGCAGCAGACATGAATGCTAAGACAGAGTTTAAAATAAAGGCAAGCTTGCTGAAGCAGAAATAGTTCCTACAAAGGAGGAAAACACAAGCAGCCCTGTTACGTTTTCAGACGCTGTTTAGCTGCTCAGGCAAGAAGAGCCTGGGTAATATCTCAAAATCATTTGCCCGAGCAGGAATGGAGGCTCCCATCGGCAGCCCAGCTGAGCTTCTGCTGCTGCTCAGAAATCACTTACGTTAGGTCATAAAGTCTGTCTGCCTAGTTGATAGAAAAATAAACAGGAAGAAAACCAGGGGAACTTCAACCGCAGGCGGTGTGTAGGCTATCTTCTCCCTTCCCTGCATGCAGCTGAAGGCAAAGAAGAGCATTGCTCTGCACACTTGCCTAACCAGACATACCTGTTCCCTAGAAGTGATCCCCAACTGGATTCTGAGCAATGCTGCTCTTTTGTCCAGGATAGTAATTCCTGCTTTGCTGAAGCTGACTACTGTCTTACGGCATTTCCATGCGGACTCTCTGTGAGTGTGCGGACTCTGGACCTGATGTGGGGGCCATACAGGTTAAAATGTGAATGCTTTATCAAGATGCGTGGCAGCCATGTGTAGCGGCCAGGTACAATCTTGAGAGCAATGTAACGAAGGCATTATTTTACAGCTGTGGGCGGGGAGAAAAGGAAATGGGCTGTGGAGTCACCAGCGTGTAAACAGAGCGGCGTTGTTGCCACCTCTAGCCTGAAAGACCCGAGGAAGGAAAGAGAGGTTACTGGGATCAAGAAAGAGAAGCATGCAAGAGAGGCTGCCTGCTTGGAGTTAGAGCTACAGAGAGAAAGAGTTCTGCTAGGCCCGGAGCACAGCTTCAGGGAGGAGCAACACAAGAAAAACAGTCATCGCAGTGCAGAGAGAACACTGAATCATGGCACTTCCTGCCCCATAGACTACTATCTATCTATCTATCTATCTATCTATCTATCTATCTATCTATCTATCTATGTACCTTACCTATTATCTATCCATCTATCTACCATCCATCTATTATCTATCATCTATCTATCAATCAATCTATCTATCAATCTATCTATCTATCTATCTATCTATCTATCTATCTATCATCTATCATCTATCTATCTTACCTATTATCTATCTATCATCTATCTATCTATCATCTATTATCTATCTACCTTACCTATTATCTATCCATCTATCTACCATCCATCTATTATCTATCATCTATCAATCTATCTATCTATCTATCAATCTATCTATCTATCTATCTATCTTACCTATTATCTATCATCTATCTATCTATCTATCTATCTATCTATCTATCAGCTATCTATCTATCTATTATCTATCTTACCTATTATCTATCTATCATCTATCTATCTATCATCTATCTATCTATCATCTATCTATCATCTATCTATCATCTATCTATCT
>NC_022025.1:12723910-12741934 GCF_000317375.1 Microtus ochrogaster | reverse complement strand
TAGGGCTAGGGATGAGATGTGAGGCCTTGTGCTCTACCCCACTTTTTTCTGTCGCAGGGACTGAACACAATGCGTCACACATATCAGAAGAGAGCTCTTCCTCTGAGCTACCTGAACTTCACCCCAACCCAACATTAAGGTTCATGAGATGAGCTATCCCGGAGTATCTGGCTGGGTTCAATGAAGTCCCAAGAGCCAAAATCTAAGGGAGATGAAAGGAAAGAAGCAGAGGTCAGGGACTGCTGGCTCTGAGGACCGAGGCCTGGGCTAGAAGCCAAGGCAGGCAGATGGCTCAGGACACTGGAGAAGGTCACATTTTTCTCTGGACGCCTGTTGCAGAAGCCAGTGCTGCCAACTTGATGCCTCCCTTTCCACCCAGTGAAACAACTTGGACTTTTGACCTCTAGGATTGTGAGATAGTCAGTGTGCATTGTTCCAGCCATGAAATCCATGGGCATTTATTATGGCATGAATACAACACTAACGTATATAGTCTCTTTCTGTTGATATTTCTCAGTGGCCAAATCTAACAGACACCGGAGGCCAGGAGCATTTCAGCGATCCAAACACATTACCCCAAGGACGCCGCATGGGGCAGGGGCGGAACGGGACAGACTTGGACGAGAAGGTGGGCTATGACATTGGTTGAATGCAGGGAAGGACGGACATACCGAGTGCTGTGACAGACGTGGGGGGTTAAGAGCGATTCACGAGCGAGACGTCCAAGGTGAATGCTGTTTGCTTTGCTCAGTTCACGGTGGCAAGGTGGTCTTGGGAACCCGGCTGTGCTGTACTATTTAGTTTCAACCACGGACATCCCTTTAAGCCCCTTTGTAGGAAAGTCAGCAGGATCAGTGGTGCTCAGAGATACCCTTAGCCATTTGCCGTTCCCTCCGCGAGAGCGAGAGTGACTCCCTCCTTCCCTCCAGCCTCTGCTCCACTTCCACGGCCCCCTTCTTCCCCTCCTCTCTCGGTACTGTGACCACTGCTGGGAGTCCTCCCAAGAAGTCACTACTGTCACGTTCTGCAGCCCAGCCTCTCCTCTCCCAGCACCTGCCCTAATCCTCACGGTCTCCGTGCCATGTGGCTCCTTATGAATCTCTAATACTGTAGTATGTTTCTACCCTCTCCTGCATTCAGCCTGGCCCATTTTGTACCCAGGTCCTGGGGTTCCTGTTTTGTTTTGTTTTCCCCCCTGGCCCTTGAACCTCATCTATGGCCGCTGAAAGGTTCTACTCAGATTCTCCATGCAGCCATCATTGGCCATTGCAGGGACAATTCCTCTTCCTTTCTCTCTGGTCCCAATACACTACAGCTTGCCTCTCGTATGGCGCTCAGGGCATCAAAGATATATACACTTTATTCCTCCTACCTTTCAATTAACAAAATTATCAACTCTTGGGAAGTGGAACTATGTCTTTGCAATACTTCCTGGTGGTAGTACTGTATTGCTTAGGAATAATAAAGAGTAGAATCTCCTTATAAAAGGGGTGAAGATTAGGCCCATTTCTGCTGGTGGAAAAGGGAGACGCTGAAGAGAGATGGGGTGGGCAGGAGGGAGGAGACTATGCGTCTCTGGGCTCTCATGCTTAGAGCCACGAAGTAGGATGTGCCTTTGTGTTTTGCCGCTGCTGATAAAGATGCTTGGAACGAGACAAAACTTCATGAGTAGTTCGTAAAAAAAAAAAAAAAAAAAAAAATCACATACTTACTTGACTTTGGGCTAAGCTAAAGTTCGATTTCTGTGGAAACAAGGCCTTGGATATTTTTAATACTTACAATATTAAGAAGGTAGAAAAAGTTATACAAGGGAAGCCCTCCCTGTCTTCTTCAGCTTTCAGAGAGAGGTAACCCTGTAATGCTTTGCCGACAAGTCCCGGAATGGGATAGCCACAGGCAGAAGCAACCCTTTGCTGTTTGCGTTGCTAGGTCAACTCACATAACTGGCTAAAAGCAGACAACGATTGTTCCCATGAGAAGCCCTGGGAAATAAACTCCTATGGAACTTCTAATTATACCCCAGAGAATAGCTGGCGAGCAAAGAGCATGCTATGTTTTTATAGTGTTGCTTGTAGCATTTAGTGTGTGCGTGTCTGTGTGTCTGTGTGCGTGTAAATGCAGGCAAGTGAGCAACGTGGCTTTTTAATAAATACGGGGGGGAGGGATAAACGAGGAGAGGGGATAGCTGACTATAATCATTAGTCTCTACTGGCTACTATGGTCTGGGATGAGTTCCCCAAATTGGAGTGAGGGAAACCTGGTTCCTTGCACATCAGTGTTGGGGCAGGGCCTTTGGGGAGGTGTTCCGGTCTTGAGCGCTCCTTCCTGAGGAGTGGATGGATAAAGAGTGCCATGGGAGTGGGTTGGCCTTTCTGTGCTTTTGCCTCCTGCCCTGCCAACACAGAAAAGGGCCCATGCTGGATCCTGGCACCTTCATCTTGAACTTTTGGGACCACAAAACGGAAGCAAACACAAGGCTGGTCTTCATAAGCGGTTCTCAGACACTCTGCTGTAGCCATGGGAAGACACCCACAGATTTCACACAGCAGTGGAGGGCAAGGAGTCCACGCGTTTCCTCTGGGTTTTATTTCCCTCACTTTAAGTGGGTACTCTGAGCTTTAGAGAAAAGTGGGGAGCTATGGAAGACACACAGTTTGTGGGGGTTCAAGGCCAACTCTAGGTTCTCTGACTCTATGACTGAGGATACTTTAGCACCCCAGGAAGGGAGAGAGACACAGGGGTACTCATTTCTCGAATGAGATAGGATAGAGGAGCTTACGATTCTTTGCCTTTGGGGTTGTACTAGCCGCTTGTGTGTCTGCTTGACAGAAACTAGGATCGTCAAAGAGGAAGGAGCCTCATTTGAGGAAAAGTCTCTGTGATCTCCAGCTGAGAGGCATTTGGGCTGGTGGTGCCGGGTTCTATAAGAAAACAGACTGAACAAGCCATGGGAAGCAAGCCGGTAGGCAACTCCCATGGCCTCTACATCCGCTCCTGCCTCCAGATCTTGCCCTGTGTGAGCTCCTGTCCTGACTTCCTGCAATGATGAGCATGGTATGGAAGTGTGAGCCACATAAACCTTTCCTCCCCAAGTTTCTTTGGTCACGGTGTTCATCACAGCAGCAGCAGCAGCTCCAAGACAGGAGCATTGCTTACGAATAACAAGGCGTGATGAGGGTGAACACACTCAGAGTATGTGTT
Source organism: Microtus ochrogaster (assembly GCF_000317375.1). Lineage (NCBI taxonomy): Eukaryota > Metazoa > Chordata > Mammalia > Rodentia > Cricetidae > Microtus > Microtus ochrogaster. The sequence goes on along the minus strand of NC_022025.1, from coordinate 12,738,733 downwards.
TGGAAACATCCTAACGAAACCCATTATTCTGTAAGCTCAAAATAGGCACCATCACATGTTCCAAGCCGCTCTAACAGCCAGGCCACGCCACGGGGGGAGAATTCGGCAGATGCGTCAACAGCTGGAACCATGAATAAGCCTCCCCAGCATGAATGGCTCTGAACGTCCCTGACCAACTTAACCTTTCTCTTCAGATAACTGCGCAAACTCCATGGTGTCTCAGCCCAGCAGCACCACGCATGTCCTCGTGCAGCCTTGGAAGTGTAGGCAAAGTGTAACATAGGCAGGGACAATCACGGTGACAGCAGGCACTGGGGTCTACTACCGTGGCCGTAATGGACCTGCGGGCTTCCATTAAGAGTTTAATTTTAAGGCAGCTCCCCAGAGAGCCTTTACTCATCACTATGGTATTTGGTGTTAGCAGCAATGGGTGCTGATTATAATAATTTTTCTAGTGAAGTACTAACGCTAAATAAATAGCCAGAGGAGCATCGTGGCACCGTCATTATGGCACACAAAATAAACATTATCCATTTATCTTCCTTTACTATTTAAAGTCACATATTAATTACTTGAATTTTGCGATAGGGATGTAGCCGAGTGTCTGAAAATCTTGTTTCTGTTCGAGTTCATTCAGATTGTCCATCCATGCGTGAGAACAGCTGAGCTATGAAATTGGGCAACATGTTTTCTGGCAATAATGAGCTGATAATATTCCTTAGGAGTATTCAAGGGACAGCACTATCAATAGGCTAATTGGAAATAAAAAGGCAAAGGTTTCGTAAATCACGAGACTAAAAAGCCCCTGGACTAGGGTGGCTTTGCAGTGTGTGTCTGGAGCTCTCCCAGTTTGCTGTCTAGGATAAGAACTCTCTGATGAACGCAACGGTGACGCTTCAGGATGCCCAGGCATCCAAAGGGGGCTTTCCCACACGTAGCTAGGCTCAAGTGTGTTCTCTCTCTTCAGTTTTTGAAGACTGACTCCTGCGTCTAATGAAATGCATAGGATGTTGGGTGGAGAGAAGAAACACAGTCTGATGTAGGGATACGAGAGCTCGCCCTAGTTGGAATGTTCAGAGCCCAGAGTACCGCTTGCTTGTATGTAACAGTTAGGAGGTGAGAGGCAGTTAAGACGATAATACTCTATCACGCATAACAGCGAATAACTCAGGTTCCAGTAATTCTAGGTTCTCTACGTGAACATCTGTTCTTACACCACCAGAGTTTTGTCTCCACGTAAAATCCTCGGTCAACTAAGAGGTTTTATGCGGTGTGAGCCTCCCCGATGAGAAACACTGGCCCTTTACAATGCGTTCCATGTACCCAGCACAGTTTTGGTCCAGATTCTGTTAGAAACATGATCACATTTAATTCTGAAATGAACAGAGGCGAATCTTCCCTGGGAGAGAACAGACAGAGAATTTAGAATCAGATCTGGAAAGGAAACTTTGCTGCTGCTCCATAGGGAGCTGATCAACGAATAACACAGGAAGCGGACTGGTATGGAGATATCAAGTTAATTTTCTGTGTCATTATTTAATTTGAACCACCCATGGTGTGGGAAGTCCTTCTGTATAAGTGTTGCTTTTATTGGTTAATGAATAAAGAAACTCCTTTGGCCTGTGATAGGGCAGAGTAGAGCCAGGCGGGGAAAACTAAACTGAATGCTGGGAGAAAGAAGGCGGAGTCAAGGAGAAGCAACGACAGATGCTGAATGCAACAACACACCCATGCTACTTTTGTTTACATTTCTCTCTTTCTCTTTGTAATATTTTTTTTTTATACATCTTGACTTAGTCTAACCTCCTTAGCACTTTGCGAGCATTTGAGGATCATTTTGATCCCCTTCATGAATCCTTCCCCTTTCTTTTTGGGACTTCAGGTTTTCATCTTGGATTATTGCTCCAATTATCACTTCCATTGTCTCTTGAGCTTTTGTGTAACCATTGGGGATGGCTCCTCAGACTTGTCTGAGTTCACCACTGGTCCCTGCATCATCAGCACAGTCCTGTGTTACCAGTGATGTCTGTGATCCTGCAGGGACATCTTGGAAAGTGGTCTCTTCATTACCAAGAGGGCGGAAGACACATATGTAAACAGAAATCACAAGCTCCGTTGCTGTTCCTAGAAAAACAATCCTGTAGGCTCTTCTGATGGAGAATCCTTATTTTCTAACCACCTTTGTTTTCCAAGAGCAGCACCCTGTTAGTGTAAGTGGTTTGATTGAACTGTCTCTGGCCACTGAGGCATAAATACAAAATTGATTAATTTGTCCGATAACCGCTAGCAGCTGTGCCCTGTCGGTCCCGTCCCTCCCCTGCTGGGTAGCCGTTCAATTCCACTGTTTTTCAACATTTTAAGCCATTAAAATGTATAATGCAGCATCACACGGGAACCTTCCCCCACCTCCCCCTTCCGATGCAGACTAGATGGAAGGGTTGAGTTACTTAAATGATGAAAGGTTTTATTCTCCCATATCCTGCTCCCTCTCCCCCTCTCTCTCATTTCCTCAGTCTTCCGAGAGTCTCTGTGGAAGGCTTCACTCCCACGAGCCATCCAGCCTTGCTGGTGGCAAGCGGCCGGCCTTCTTCTCTGTAACCGATGTCTGCCTCTCTTTTTCATGTCCTTAGGCACACATGGCATGTGTGTACCATGAAGCGATGCTGGGGTGTTTTATATAAGCAGTATCACCCCACATGGATGATTCTGTAACTTCCTTTTCAAAGCCAATATTATGTTGTTGAAATGCATCTAAGTAGGAAATATACTTCCCCCATTTACACTACTATATAATACTGTATTATATACATGGCTTGCTATTTATTTTTCCAGTCTATTGATATCCATCTGGGACTCTCCCCTACACTCAGTACTTACAGTGAAAACTCACGTTACAGTAAATATTGCTCTCTGGTGAATATGAGCAAAACCACCGTATAAACACCACAGTGGAGTTGCTGACTTGCAGGTAAATGTGTATATCCAATTTGTTGGGTGTTGCCAATTTTTTTCTCCAGAGACAGAAATTCACGCTCTCATCACTGACAAACAAGAGCGCCTCATCCCTCATGTTATTCCCATTTTTTAGAAACGCCAGTTTCTTATTTTTAGCTTTTTAGCTCACTACTTTGGTTCTTTAATTTGTATTTTCTTGATGATGAGCATCTTTTCAGATTTTTAAAGTCATTTGGGTTTCTCTTTTTAAAAATAAAACTTACCCTTCTGTGTTTTTCTCAGTGTTTCCTTTTGGGTTGTAATTCTTGTAATTCATAGAAGTTTTTTATTATTTATATGTCCTGAATAGCATTCATTATCCCCATTTCAAATGCAAATTCATTTTCAAATATGAGTGGTTTTCAAAATCTTTAGGTTGTACCAGTAAAAAATGATCAGAATCCAGGCTCAGGAACAATGCCTTCACCTCTTTTTCCCCCGCACTTGTGAGGCATGCAGTAAGTAACAACTACTAACTCAGACATCTTAATTTCAGTTTACAGACAAAGGTTTTACTGGGAGCTATTCCACAGTTTTATAAGGAGCTCTTTAAAAAATAAAAATTTTATTTCAAAGGAATTAGTCATATAAATTAAACTGAGTTGCAAAGAAATGAGACTTTCACGTTACATTGTGTGTCTTGCAGCAGAGGCCCACGTCATATCCCACAGATTGTCCAGAAGTGGGTTTTACCCAGGAATAAACATCAGAATTATGTGGGGACCATTTAAAAGCCACCCATCTTCTTTTAAATTAAGATCTTCTTAACACACACATGAGAGCATCATACACCATGGGAGAGGTAGGGGCTTCGTCTCTCTAAGAAAACTCTGATGCCATTTATATGACAGAGATATGCATGAAATAAAAATGGCTTGCCCAGGCTCTTATTCAGAAAGGTCCCTTGAAGCACTAACAGGTAACTGCCTGTGTTGGCGCAGGAAGGCCTGGCAGGCTCTCTGCCCAACTGCTGCTATGCTCTCGTGGACATTTCCAACGCATTTCCATTTTCTAGTCTATCATTTCTTAGAGTAAGAGTCACTGTCACGTAGATATCTGGGAGATAAATGGAAAGTTTACAAGTGTTGATCATCTATATTCCCTTTACTTTTGCTAATATTTGACTTATTTAAGTACTCTGTTATCAAGTGCCTTTATATTCATAAGTGTTCTATCTTCTTGTTGAGCTGACCACGCTTCATCCATATCTCTTTTCACGATGACTTTGTCTCCTGTTGCAGTTTTGACTGGTTTCTTTTCTGGTACACATATAACTTGTATCAGATGCATATATCCTGACTCTCTTTCCACTTACGTGGGATATCTTTTTCCATCATTCCACGATCATTCTACTTCTGCCCTGAAATCTTCTCAGTGATGAAACACTGAAAAATTTCCCTCTGGATTAGGAGAAAAAGCAGGATGCTCGCTCTTTTTCTTTTACAGATAGGATCCCATGTAGCCCAGGCTGGCCTTGAATATACTATATAGCCGAGGATGGCCTTGAACTCTTGATCTTCCTGACTCCACTTTCAGAGTGCTGGTATCCATATCTGGGTTATGAAGTGCCAGGGATTAAACCCAAGGCTTCATGCATGGTAGCCAAGTGTGAACTGAGCCATATTGCCAATGTCTAGGAAGCCCACTCTTGTCACCCAGATCAATATAATGATAGAAGTCTTACACAGACCAAGCAAGAATATATAATAAAAGACATGGAAAATGGAAATGAAGAATTATGTGGCATGATTTTTAAGCAGCAAATATAGGATCTGCCAAAAAATCCGTAAGAACTAACAAAAGCATTTAGTATAGTTGCAAGGTAGACAACCCACATCTAGAAATAATTGTGATCCTGTACTTTAAAAGTTAGCTAGCAGAGAAAGAAATGAAGGAAAAACATCATTTACAATAGCTTCAAAAATATTAAGGAACCATTAAATCAATGAGTGAAAGATATAATATACCTAAAGGATTTGTGTTTCATAGTATTATTTTTCATAATGATTAATAAAAATAAATTGAAGACGAGGCATTTAGGTGAGAGGAAGAATGCGCACTGTTAAAATGTCTATACTATCCAAAGAGAGCTATAGAATCAATGTTATCGCTATGAAAATTTCAAAGACAACTTTCACAAAAATAGAAAAAAAAATCAGCTCTGGAATTTACCCAGGACCTCAGAAGATTCCAGATAGCTAAAGTAATCTTTAGAATGAGGATTATGACTGGAGACATTACACAGAGATTTAAAACCTAATTACAAAGCTAGTATAGCTAAAACACCACAGTACCATATAGAAATAGACTTACAGACATAATAAAACATATTATCAAGGTACGTTTTTGCAGATATAGATAACTAATCTTCACCAAGGTACAAAGACTATGCCATGAATGGAGTTAGAAAAACCAGGTATCTCCATGGATATGAAAACGATTGGACCTTTATACCATATAAAAGTATATAAAAAAACTAAATGAATTAAAGACTTAATGGAGGATTTGAAGCTGTGAAATGCCTGAAGGAAACCATGCAACAAGCTTCTTGACCATTGTTTTGCCACTATACTCTGTGTATGACACAAAAACCAAAGCTAACAAGGCAAATACAGAAAAGGTAGGACTACCTCAAGCAGAAGAGGTTCTGCAGGGCAAACAGCAGCCAAAGAAAGGAAAGCCAGCCTATGAGTGGAAAGGCACTCCTGGCAACCGTTTATCCAAGAAGATCTTAGTATCCAAAGTATGTCAGGGGATCATGCAACCCCACAGTAAATATTAATAACCCAACTGAAACGTGGAGAAGAGGAATTCAAAAGACATTGCCTCAAAGAAAATTTATGGATGGGCAAGGGGTACAGGAAACAATGTTCAGCTTCACGATTCACCGGGGGAGGAACTTAAAATACAATCAGTGTTTTTTTTCTTGGTGTTTTCCCTGCATGTATACCTGCGTGAGAGTGTCAGATCTTGGAGTTACAGAGCTGCCATGCCGGTGCTGGGAATTGAACCTGGGTCCTCTGGAAAGAGCAGTCAGTGCTCTTCACAGCTGAGCCATCTCTCCAGCCTTTTCTTCCTTCACCCCCATAAGATTTACTTCTTTTTATTTTATGTGTATGTATGTGTTTTGCCTGTCGGTCTATATGTGCACCACACAGGTGCAGTACCCGTGGAGGCCAGAAGGGGGCATCGCATTCCCTGGAACTAGAGTCACTGATGATTTTGATACGACAGTCAGTGCTGGGAACTGAATCTGGGTCCTCTACAAGAGCAGCAAGTGCTCTTAACCACTGAGCTATCCATCTCTCCAACCCGGTAAATCAGTGTTTCACTTTTATTAGGATGGCTACTGTTGAAAAGACAAGAGAAAAAGAATAGAAGCAAGAATGTGGTCTGCCGTGCATCCCCTCCCCCCCATCTGCGCTCTATGCGCTAGAATTCAGTTCGCGAGCTTCGGGCAAGGGGCTGGAGGTTGAGGAAAAACACACGCAGAGACAGACCGACACACGGACCTTCAATCGCTGGTACAAAAGCCCTTCTTTAATAGCACCGTAGAGGCTTAAATACCCTGCAGTCAATGGCCAACAGGTGAAAATCCCATCCTCTGATCCTCTAGGCTAGGCACAGCTTCTAGTAACTTTAATTAGAAGGCTCTAGACAGGGAAGAGCAGCTGAAGGCCGGGACTCAATTAGTCTCAACAGTGGAGAAGGGAAAGCCTTGTCTATAGTTGGCAGAAATATAAGTACCATGGCATGACTGTGGTGGGAAGCAGTATGGTGGTCCCTTAAAAATAAAAATTAATAGCCGGGTGGTGGTGGCGCACGCCTTAATCCCAGCACTGGGGAGGCAGATTTAGGCAGATCTCTGTGAGGCCAGCCTGGTCTACAAGAGCTAGTTCCAGGACAGGCTCCAAAGCTACAGAGAAACTCAGTCTCGAAAAACCAAATAACGAACTAACTAAATAAATAAAAATAAATTAACAGCAACGACAAAACCAAACCCAGAATCTTAGTAGACATGTCAGATACAGAAAAACCAACACTCTAAGGAATCCCTCTTCTGGGAACATCTGTAAATGTAAGACTCCAGAAACACAAGAAAACAAGATGAGCAGAACAGTGGTTGCTAAAGGCTAAGGAGAGAGGAGAAGGAGATATGGGCAAAGGGGCACAGAACATTGGTACAACACATATGTTCTAGAGACTAACACATACTTCTGTAACTACATGGATACATATATATATGTGTATATATATATACACAATATGGGCAAAGGGGCACAGAACATTGGTACAACACATATGTTCTAGAGACTAACACATACTTCTGTAACTACATGGATACATATATATATATATATATGTATATATATTCACATAGATATATATCAATTGCTAAGAGAATAGGTTTTACATGTAATCAACTTCCTCCATGTAACTTTGTTTTCTGATGGATATGCTAACTAGCTCATACAAATAAATGTATGTACTGTACTGATATGAAAAACAACATGGTGAAAATCTCAAGTATATGTAATACTTTGTCAGTCATACCTCAATAAAATTGGAAAAAATTTCAAGACTAGTATAAATGGAGCAAAAATTATCACAGGGTCAGAAGGAGATTGGGCAACCACCACCTTCGTAAACCAGCATCGTTCCCATTCTAAATATTTCTTCTTATGCCCACAGATAAGTGTAGTTTGTCAAACCTCATCAAAGAGACATCTCCTTTCAACAGACAGAGAGCATCACAGACAACCACAGTCAAACTGCTGACAACAAGAGACCATATTGTGCCCAGTTCCGGAGATAGATGTACAACACAATTCATGCACCCAAGGCTCGGCAATCATGGTGGGTATAGGAAGATACAAGAGCCAGAGGAACAGGAAGTTTTACCGCGAGAATGTGTCTCCTAGAAATGTCAGTGGTTACACCTATGAAGTCTCATCAGCATGGCTGGCTAAACAAGACCTGAACAGCGACACCACCAATGGCCGTGCCAACGTGGAAGGGGGAAGCTCCCGAGGACAATCAACCCTAGACAAGAACTTGGAGGATGCTGAGAGGGAAAGAAACGGTACTCTCTAGAAAGGGACCCCACGATTGGCTCTCAGAAACCCCGTGATCAGCCCCGAGACAATAGACGGACAGGTAATATTATCTAAACGGAGCAGGTTGCATTTATGTGACGAGAAATGGTGTGTGTGTGTGTGTGTGTGTGTGTGTGTGTGTATGTGTATGTATGTATGTGTATGTGTGCGTGCACGCTTAAGACAACAATGTAAGGAAAAGGGGCCATGGATTTGAGAGCGAGGGGCATTTATGGGAGAGGGTGGAATGAGCTGGGAAGTGATGCAATCATATTAAAACTCCAAACATATGGAAAAATTTACAAACTAGCTTGGCGAGGGCTAAATGGTGCTACAAGGGACGCTGTCCCAGAGAAAGACCACAGGAAAGACCTGAGAGCCGCACTTCTTTGAAGCAGTGACGTGGAGGTGTGGTGGCCCTCAGGTTATTGCTCCTTACCCCATTTTTTTTTAAATGAATTAACTAACTAAGTGGGCACGCACGTATGCCTGGTATGTGCACGTGCGTGTATCCATATGAGGGCGCGTGTGTCAGACAATGTGTGTAGGAGTCAGACGACACTGGCATTGCTTGCTTTCCTCCTTTTACCACGTACTCCTGGGGGCTGACCTCTGGTCATTAGAGTCCATGGCCACTCCTCGGGCCACTTCCCTGGCCTTCCGTCCTGTCACCCCACTTCCCAGGGAGTCTCTGGGGTGCTAGAACCTTTGGTTGGGATTCTCTGTGTCTTTTCCGTGTGAAGAGAAGGCGTCTGGCACATACCATCACATCTTGTGCTTGGCTGCTCCTGCCCCCCAGAGCTTTGTCTTCTCTCTCGTGTCCAGGGGTGAAGTTCCGCCAAGGCCCCACTTAAACCTCCCCCCCTATTGCAGAGGGAACATTTCTGACAGGGAGGATCTAGGAGCTTCTGCAGCCTAGGCAAGTGCTCTACCACTGATGCACACCCGGGCCTAGTGAATTCCCCCTTCTTATAGGAATATGACATAAACACACAGCTCTGTTGTTCTTATAACAAAATTGGCTTACCCCTGAGTCTCTTGGCCCCTTCTCCTCTTCTCCTCCAGTTCCAAACACTTGAGTCTTGTGAATGGCCAGCAATCTCTAGACTGGGTTCAGCTCTCTTACGTCCCTGAGTTCTCTTCCTGTGGTTTCAGCCTTTGTGGGGACCATAGGCTTAGTGTGCCCACCATAACCACTCTCTTTAGTGCTGTTTTCTTTGGGCGTACAGACAGTCCTTTCCCCTCGCGTACTGTGTCATTTTGTGGGGTCTGTGCTTGCCACATGTCTTAGGAATATTTACCTTATAGGATGCCATCTAGAGAGAAAGTATTTTTTTTTAATTTTTTTTAAAATTGATTTTATTGAGAGGAAGTCTAATTTTTGATAGTAGATCCAAATCCCCTCTTGAGCTTATTCAATTGCCAGGCTGTATTTCAATGACTGGTCTAAAAATAGCAATGACACTCACACCCCTCACCGCACTCAGCCTTGCTTGTGTGTTACCGCTCCCCGTAGATACACACCTCCAAGGCGCAGGGGCTGAGTTAGTTCAGCAGCCAGCCCTTGTTTCCCTCCCTTCCTCCTCATTACAAGCCATCATTATCTTTAACTGATTAATTGATTAATGGCTTAGAAGGCACAAGGCAGTGATTTAACATTATCGTCACCACATTTAATTAGCATAAAGACTCGGCAAGGCGCATGCGCTGTGATCCACCCTGGGGTGATGGACAGGTCGCGCTTACTCAGTTCTTAATCGCTAAGCAGCGGTCGTGACACTTAGGCTATTTTGTGATCCTCAGTGATTTGCAGTGTTTATCTGCATCTTTAGAAATGTTTACTCTGGTAAAAAAAAAATTGAGTAAATCCATGTTCAATCGCTTATTAAAAAGATTAAAAAGCATGAAAAAATCATGCACGGGTCTGTCTAGGCTACGAAGGGGAAGGTTTCTCTCTCACACCTGCATGATTCTGAAAAGAACCTTGTGCTTGCTGAATTTAGTGCTGCCTTAGCTCACACTGGGAGCTGGAAAGCAGAGAGAAGCCACTGGCAGTTTCATTTTATTGGCGGTCTGCGGGGAAGTGAACGGGCAGCTGAAGCCATGAGACGCATTTCTTAAAGATGCTTTTGTTCAGTGTTGGGGAGGGAAGCCAGGGCCCCGTGTGCAGTAGACAGGTGCTCTACCAAGGGAGCCACCTCCCTCCCCAGTTTCTGCTTCGTGGTCTTTGAGGTTGTGGTGGATGGAGGTGGGCACAAAAGAGACAGGGGACACTGTCATTGCATCTTCCAAAGCTGGCTTGTGGCTACACAGGTATGCTGTGGGATAATCTTTTTGTATACTATGAAGATGGGTCTCTGCCCAGGTACCTTCTGCTTGGCTTACTAAGGAGCTGAGCAGCTGGCAGCTAGGCAGGAGAGGATAGGCAGGACTTCTGGGCAGAGATAGGAACTCTGGGAAGAAGAAAGTTGGTCTTTGCCAGCCAGACATGGAAGTGGGACACGGACGGAGGAGCAGTAATGAGCCATGCGACAGTATACATAGATTAGTATAAGCGGGTTAATTTAAGTTTTAAGAGCAAGTTGGGAACAAGCTAAGCTAAGGCAGAGCTTTCATACTTAGTAAGAAAGCTCCATGTCATTATTTGGGGGCTAATAGCCCAAAGAAAGCCCAACTGCACAGGCTCTTGTCCTATTATTGTTGTTTAGACTGCTCAAATATCTTCTCTTTTCTACACTATTGCAGAACAATGGTGTAGCTAAACTGGTGCCACTGAGGGCCGCTGAGAACGTGGGAGAATTTCCTCCATGTGGAGGTGGAGATGCCAGGCAGGAACTTGTCCACAACATAGTTAGAACGGATCTTTTCAAAGACAAAAGGGTTGTAAGGAGAGAAACAGACAGAAAGCCGCCCTGGGGAAGAGCAGGAGGGAAGACATAACTGCGTGAAATGGCGCTGTGTGTCCCTGGACAAACATGACTGGAGTGTGAACAGGGACTAGGGTGGCAGAGAGGAGTGGGGATTTTGTTCAGGAAAATAGGGATGGCCTTCCTTCCCGTCCTTCCTTCCAAACTTGGGAACATACTTGGATCTCAACCTTCAGGTAGAGACAACTTGTTAGACTTCTGGGGAAACAAAAAACTCAGTACTCTGTGATTTAGAAATACAATTTTGGTAGTTGTCTGAAGCATGAATGGCAGAAATTAAAGGCAGATGGGGTCCGTCTGGCCACAGGAATAGTTCAGGGTTACAAAGATGAGGGTCTACTATGGTGGAGGAAAGGGGTAAGGCGTGGTTTGGGAGCTCACCTGGGTTCCCATACGTATGTCCATTTCCAGGAAGGCATCATCCCAAGGAAGACATCTCGGGTTCCTTCAGACCGGCTCCTGTTCAAAACTGAGCACACTCCTGAGCTTGACAGCTAGTTGTGGGGTTTGCTCAGAGGATTTTTCTCAGTCCGCTTTAACACAGTGTATGCCTCTCTGTTTTTTTTTACGGCCCCCTTTGGAACTAGGGAATCATGTTTGAAATGATCTCTCTCCAAAGTTTATTAATCCATTTTGCTTACTTATACCTGACCTTAGCTTCTCTCTCTCTCAGAGCTGTCATTTTCTCAAGGTCCTAGGCAGAATCAATGTCAACACGAACAAATCAAGGAGTATCTTCTCTTTCGCAAGGAGCCGAAGCTGCTGACAGTGGCCCAGAGACGAGTGGGGAATTCATCCTCTTGGCAGATAATTGCACAAAGATTCCAGACCCTGGCATGTACAGTAAGAGCTGGTGGTCTGTTTTGAATGGAAGATAAGTACCTCGAACACCCAACAGGCTGTCAGAACTTCAGGTTAGGCAGTTAGGAGGAGTATCAAATAGTCCTGCATCTCCCAGCTTCTAAGTGACTGTACTGTGAGATTCTGGATCAAAGAGAGGAGATGAATCCCAATATAAAGAAGAGCTCATTGGAAATCATGCATCCAAGTCGGATACAGGGGCGGCCTTTTCATCCTGGAGGTGCCACTCCAGTACGATAGGGCACAGGAGGATACAGTCACAGGATCAGAAGGGGGCTGAATCTGTGGGTGGTGGCTGCCAGCAAGAGCAGTGCACCTGGGGTACAGCAGCAGAGGAGAAAGGGGCCCGAGAGGAATCTGAGACTAGAGCATCCAGCTTCAACTGCTGGAGGACAGATGCCATTACTTCTGGAATCCACAAAAGTCACTTCCTGGAAGCGGAGGGTAGGAATGGCAGGAACCAGAAGCTGAGGGAGCGGGAGAAGGGGAGATGCTGCGGAGGGTACGGGAGTAGAAACAGATGACAGGAGGAAAACGTTCAAGAGGCTGCAGCTAACGACAACATTTTCTTTTAAAATATGCAAGAGGGAGGTGAGCATTCTCATAAAGCTGTCTGCCACGGAAGGTCATGCTGATTAGCTGTGTTGAATTACTATTCAATGTGTATATATCTAAAATATCATGCCGCCTACGATAAATGGGAGATTCAACGCCAGCCACCAAGTTGAGCTACAGGTTCAATAAACAGACCCTCAATGTCTTCTGAAGCGCTCTGCCGGACAGACTAAATTTCGTTTGGACTAGGACCAAGGGATGCTTAGCGTCCAGTTTCTGACTTGAAAAGCAGAGTAGGTGAGGCGGGCAAACCGAGAGGCCACCAGAAGAGCGCTGGGTGGGGAGAAGACCGAGAACTCCACGAGCAGATGGTTCACCTGCTCAAACGCTACCCTGGGGACAGGAACAGGGATGGTTCTCATGTTCTCATGTAGAGATGGTGGCTCGGTCTAAAAGAGGAAAGAGCACCCACAAGTCTCTTCTCACTGGAGAGGAAGCAAATGTGTCCCCAGATCGCAGCCTCGCCTGTAGGCATGCCCTCCCAACCCCAGGAATAATTAAACTCTCCCCACATCCAATTTATCCAATCACCTCTCTGTCTCTCCACAGCACAACGCCACCCTAGCGCTATCCCTTTGATTCCTTACCAAACCCTTAACTCGTCCCCCCTGGGAAGCTGCTGTTGAAATGGCTCAAGGTTGGGCACCCAGCAGAAGAAACAGAGCAGAGAGAGTGAGGATAACGAGGCCGAATGAGGAACAAGGTAGTCTAATGCCAACCCAGCTTGCCTCTACTCCCTGCTGCCAGTCTCTAATCAAGCTCCTCAAAGGAGCTCACGCAACTCATTTGGCACACAGGGTGTGCAGGTCGCACCCTGAACAGGGAAGGGGAGCAGATTCACCCAGAGGTTTTTCTTTCCTTCATAAAAGGCCGGAGCCGAGCCCAGAGGATCAAGGAGCCATCCCTCACTTGCAGACTACCTGGAGGATGATCCAGGAGGGAGCTGAGGGCCCAGCCGGGCATCGGGACGAGTGGGCCATGATGACAGGAAGAGGGCACATGCGTTGGAGATGACCTCGCTGGGCTTACTGAGTCCCAGCACCCACAGGTGATGAAACCCTGCATCCCACACCCCTTGCGTGCTGTGCCTCAGCCCGTTGCTTCCCTGGCTTCTGCAGTGAGGCTGCTTTACTCCCTTTGAAGTACCGGGTTCTCTCTCTGCGGAGGGCTTAGCACCATCAACCTCAGCTCGTTTATCTGGACTGACCTGGAGGGACTTAGCGCTGCAGAATCTTCGGCTAAGCTCTGGTCTTCCCATCAGACCCGCCGAGCGGCTCTCCTGGGCGTCTTTCCTAATGGCCCCGGCGTACCCTGCTATCGAATTTGTTCTGTCATGTTTCGCAAAGACCCCCTTTTGATGTTTTTTGTTATGTTGACCTTACTTTGTTTTCATTCTTCCTCTGTCATCCACACTTGGTGACAGACAGTTTACACGAGTAGAGAACAGGTCCTGAAATGTCTCAAAGCTGAAGATTAAAGAGATTTTGAAAACACACTAGAGTTTTACAACTTCTACTTCACAGACACTGTGTAACTTGTAATAAATAAGTGTATCCCCAAAGGCAACATGTTTACCTTAGGGCATATTATTTTAAAACAGTAAGAGGCGAGTGTGAGCTAGTTGGACGTTATCTTTGCTCATCACCGATGGAGACGGCCTCTGTCTGGCTTATTCGCCTCTGTGGCCTCCACTTAGAAGGCACAGCTCGTCAGCTTCCAGAGGAAAGGAACCTGAGTGCTCTGCCCTTCAAAGGCTCCTGTGTACACATGACTTGGTATGGATGAGCACCACCGTAAGTAGTGCGGGCACCGGGTTACAGGGCACACATCCAGAGCAGCGTGACTTCTGCTGTCCCGAGGCCCGCACGCTCGAGAGACTGCCTTCCTACACAATCACACAGGAAGTGTGAATGAGGACTGTGACAGATGCTACAGAGATGTGTCTGAAAGAGCCGTGAGCGCCAAGGCCAGTGGATGCGACCAGATTGGAAGTAGAGAGAAACCAGAAGTTAACATGTGAGGGGGAGGAGGCAGGGCATCGAATAGAAACACCACCCTAGAGCCCACTGGGGCTCCCCATGTCAGCAACGGCAGAGAGGTGACCGAGCCACGTGAAGCGTGGGAGGAGGGGCCGGGCAAGCTCGTCATCAGGACTGATCTTTACCCTGAAATAAGTGGGGTGCCCCTGAGGAGTTGTGAACAGTGGGCAGTGGTTCGGCGCAGTGCTGGAAAAGGGAGCCAATAAATCTAGGAGGTGCAGGAGATGGAAATCTCAGTTGCTTACATTTGAAAGCATAGAGCCTCTCGACACACCACACACACACACACAC
>NC_022025.1:12718743-12723459 GCF_000317375.1 Microtus ochrogaster | reverse complement strand
TCTCAAAACTGCCCGGAGGAAGGGCATGGGGTGAAGATTGTTGTAGCTGTGAGCTCTGTGTGCATGTGTATGCGTGTGTGTGTGTGTGTGTGTGTGTGTGTGTGTGTGTGTGTGTGTGTAGGTTGCAATTAGAACCCTACACAAGCTGGGCAGTGCTTTGCTGAGCTACGGCCTCAGTCTTTAGCTCACTGTTCCCACCCAGTTCTTTCCCACTGGACGATTCTATGTGTGTGACAGCCTCTTGTTGTCAGGGGCAGCCAGTCTTACCAATGAACCTAAAGGCATGTTACTCCAAGGTTGTGTGCTAGACCATTCAAGATGGTTTCTCTCCCAGTTTAGGCAAGGTCCCCAGCTAGGCAGACCTGCCTATCCGTGTTCCTGACATGCAACCTGGGTGCTGGAGAAGACCGAAGAGGATTCCTCTGAGTGATTGCTAGGAATCTGTTCGCTACTAAATGTCCCTTCTCTCAAAGCCAGTTCTTCTCAGACACCACAGGGCTTGACAAATACCAAGCAATTCAGACCACCAGGGCATCCTACACGTGAAAGCCACCATCTTTAAATTCCATACACGCCAGTGAGACATACGAGCCACATTTATACATATTTTTGTCAGTGGACATATTTGCCAAAGTCTTCCAGCTTTCCTGAGTTAGCGTATTGTTCTGAAGGT
This sequence comes from Microtus ochrogaster, assembly GCF_000317375.1. NCBI lineage: Eukaryota > Metazoa > Chordata > Mammalia > Rodentia > Cricetidae > Microtus > Microtus ochrogaster. Next base: position 12,722,786 of record NC_022025.1, on the reverse strand, counting down.
ATGGAAGACCCTAGGGCGGTGCCAGGGCCCACAGCGGGTTTCTGTAGAAGCCGCTTTACCCCCTTCCCACAGCTGCCCTCTGTTTCCCTGACATCTGTCTACAGGACAATGATGACTGCAATTCTCACGTGGCCTATAGACACTCCTTTTGTTTGACCTGCGTAGCTTTTCAAATGAAATATTTTCAAGTCTAGCGAACTCTTAAAAACAAAACAACACAGCTTTCAGCTTGCAAAAATCAAAGATTTAGGACAAAAAAGCCTGGTTCCTGCCCATCAACAGTTGGCCATGGTCTAAAGGCTCTCTTGGCCTCGCTCACATACACCCTGCAGGGCTGCTGCTGGCACCTGAGTGAATCAGAACCAGGGTCCCCAGTGCCGCTGTGGGGCAGAGGAGGAGAAAAGATGCAGACATTGCACTGGCAAAGACGCACTGGCAAAGGTGGCTCTGTGGGCAGGAGACGCACCCAGCTGCGGACTGGAGGGACAGAGGAATGAGGGGGAGCGTATTATGGAATGAGCATGGGACCCCATGAGGGCGGTCTGCAGGGCCTCTGGGTGGCATTCTAGAAGGGTGGAAGGGTTGTTACAGGTAAGAGCTGCTCTCAGTTTTGTTTCTAGCCACCTCATTATGCTGACCATCAGAGTCTGCTGATGCCAAGCCAAGCCAAAGACAGGACACTGGAGGCAAGCACACATACCTGGCCAGCTGTTGGCTTGGGGGGGATACTGGAGGCCAGCACACACACCTCATGCAGCTGTTGGCTTGGGGGATGCTGGAGGCCAGCACCCACACCTCATCCAGCTGTTGGCTTGGGGGACGCTGGCTTCCGTTCTCTGAGCTGCTGAGTTTCCAGAACAGATCCGAGCAAGCAGGAAACACCTGCTTTTGTCTATAACACACGAGGTTCCATTTTGATGACTTGGCAGCAATGATAGACATTATACATAGGGACAGAAGTGGGAAGTCTAATAGGAGACCTGAATGTGAACTGGGACCCCAGAGGCCTGTCCAAAGGAAGGCAATAAAGGAAAACGTCAAAGAATGTGATAGAGGCAGACCAATACAAAAGGAGAAAATGAAGTGGCGGGATTAAATAAACTGTATCAGCTCTCAAATTAGTGCACATTGACTAATGTGAGCTTGGGGAAATAGATTACTTAAAAATGAAAACTTAGACATTTGGACAAGCATATCAAATATAAAGAAACAGAAAAGCTGAACATATAAAAGAGATGATCTGAAAGACTAGCTTTCTTGTATGAGTCTGCATCTCTGTCTGCTTCCTGCCTGAGGCTGCCCGTGGCTTTAACTCCTGCTGTTACTCCCTGTGGTGACAGACTGTGCCCTTCATTGGTGGGGAACAGAAACCCTTCTCTTGTGGCAGCCGTGAGACGCTTGAGCAACACAAGAGCCCATGGTGGGACAGGTTTAACTCACCTGGAAAATGAAACGGACATCTTCCTATCAAACCGCACGGTGTCAACACACACAAGTAAAAGTCAACCGCCCCTCAAAGGAAACGTTGCAGGATAAATAGCCTGGCATGGAATAGGTGTGATAGGTGGAATCACAGTGTAGAATGGACGGATAGGGCAGCAGCGGGGCTTCACCCCGTGCACACGCCACGGCACTGCCTCATCCACTCCAGGTGCGCGCTACTCTTCACAACACATGGCTCCTACACAGAGATCTCAACACGTGAGGAGAAAGGGTGAGCTGCAACGAACTTGAGAGACTGAAATGATATGCAATATATTATCTGAAGACAATGGAATCGTGCTAAAAATCAAGAATATATAAGTTTAACCAGGACAATCCCATCCATAGAAAGGCTTCTACATGATGCATGAGTTAAAGTGGTCATCCCGGAAAGAGACACTCATACTGAAAATTGCAGTATATTCAGGTTGTGAAACAGTGATTATGCGTCACATCAGAACCGTAAGCTTTCAATTTAAACATTAGTGTTGGAAACGAAGCCCGAGAATTTGAGCATGAGTCAGAACATGTATCATGCCAGAAACCAGAATGCACCCCAGAGCACATGAAGGTAGAGAAACGCACACACTGTAGATAGCAAAGCATTCTCAGAGCAGAAAGCCTCAGTGTTACAGACATGAACACCCAAGTCCCGAGCAAGAACACCAAGTCCAGGACGAAGCCAAGGCAAAGGGATGGGATAAAAGGAAATATCAAACATGAAAGCAAACGAGGGAGGGGATGAATGTGAGCTAGTCCTTTAACAAGGCAACAGGGAGACTGGAAAACCTTGGCCATGGTTGCTAGAACTAGAAGGACTGAGAAAATAAACATAACAGTTGGAAGACAGACACAGATACGTGTTCTGCGTGAACCTGCACCCAACTATCATATTAGCTAACACACCAGAGAACGATCACGTGAGACCTTTTATGGAAATACAAGAAGTAGCTGAGGTCCAGCATCTCTTCCTAACAAGCCTTCCCGGCAAATTAGTAGCGGCGGCAGGAAGCGGTCCTGATGCTGCACAGATGAAGGTTATCGGTGAGAACCGGTTAAACACCATGCTTAACAGAGAGTCAAGAGCACTCGTGCCGAGATTAGGGGGAAACACAAGTGTCTGCTTCAAGGGCTTCTGTTCTGCTTCATGCAGGAAGCCAAAGAGATAAAGAAAAGGGAAAGGAGATAGAGGACTTAAAAGGAGTGATAAAAAACAAATAAACTTTGTTTTTAGGAAATGTGGTTATTACAGAGACAAATCTAAATGCTGTTTATAAGAATATTGAGAGAGTTTAGTGGTTTTTTTTTTTAAATGATGTAATTGATCACTGTATAAAAAATAATTGTCAGGCTAGAGAAGATACATAAAATTGCTAGCTGAGCAGGCCTAGATGACCGAAGTTCCAGCCACCAAAACCCATGTAACCCATGGCCTCTGTTGTCCCAGTACTCCTATGGTAAGATGGGCGGTGGGGGCAGGGGCGCTGGCCGGAAGCCCCAGGCTAGCCGCAGAGAAGAGCTGTTTCCAGGAGAGACACTCAGAGGACTGAGCCAGTGACCAGGAAAATTTGCTCCTGGGGAAAGGGAACAGGCTAGGGATGTCCAGAGGTGTGCTGGCTTAGGAGCAGACCTAGATAACGTAGCCAACCGACTTGATTATCGATTAATTGCAATACTGGGGGCCCAGCCTTGGGCCTTCTGCACTGAGCTACATGGCCAGCTCTCGGTTTTTGAGACAGGGCCTTGTTAAGCGGTACAGTCATAAAAATTTTGACTTCTGTCCAGTGTAACAAAGATGTAAACTTTCTACTTCTTTTTTTACACTAAGCACAAGATGCAAGATGGAGCTTTATTAATAAATAAATAATTAATAAAGATGTTTAGACATCTATTGAAATAGCACCTCTGCCTCATTTTCCTTTATTCCTTCTGTTTCTCTTTTTTAATATTATGTCTTATTAATTCTTTGAGAAACTTAAAAAGGAAACCCTGGAAAAGAACTTAAGAACACTCCCGAAAGTTGAGTTGTATGTTTGGGAAATTCAACACTTCTTGAAAGATAAATGTCCTGCCATGGTGCAGACAAACAGGCTGGCATAACTTAGCCTATTCTTTTATGCTTGCTTGAGAAATCATTTCTGAAGTCTTAAGAATTTTCTAGAGCTCCTAAGATATTATAAAAATACGCTGGCAATTGCAATACATATTTATTATAAAACATTTCCTATATATTATAGAGTTATCCTTACAGCTAGGGAGAAGGGGGATCATAGAACGACGCTGTGACCTGAGGTCATACATAAAGAAATACGGAAGGCGAATTCCCATCTCCTAGGACAGGTGCAGATCAGTGTGTTTCAGAGTTGGAGAGATGGCTCAGGGGGCCAGAGCTCTTACCGAGGACGCATGGATATAAATTCAGATTTTTAGCCCCACAAACATAAAAAGCCTCTCATAGTTGCACCTTCTGCACCCCTGGCACTGGTGGGGATGTGTGCAGAGGAGGAAGAGTTGCCGGGGCAGCTGGCTAGTCATAGCAGCCAAAAGAGTCCAGCCAGTTC
>NC_022025.1:12702483-12718478 GCF_000317375.1 Microtus ochrogaster | reverse complement strand
GAGAGAGAGAGAGAGAGAGAGAGAGAGAGAGAGAGAGAGAGAGAATATGTTGGGAAATGATTCAGTGAGATACTTAGCGTCCTTAGCTTTTGAGCTATGCTCAAAAGCGGAAGATTATGAATGAAAAGGTTAAGAAGCTACATTAATATCAAGAAAGTCTCTCTATCAAAAAGCTTCAGGAAGAAAGAGAAGAACAAAGCTGGAATAAGAGATTTGCACCACACTATCTAAGGACAAATATTTAACATTAAATGAAGAAGAGATACATTTTTGTCAAGAGGGGATGCCCAGATATAGCAAACGATAATGAACATCGTGTGGAATTAAGGCATACAAATTCCTCCACATTCGCTGGCCAGCAAGTCCCACTGAATCAGTACAGAGAATCTCTCAAAAGAAAAAAAATGAGGAGAGGACCCGTGAAATAGCTCAGAGGGCAGAGTGATTGCCACCATGCCTGATGCCTTGGGGTCAATCCTCAGAACACAAGGTGAAAGGAGAGAAGAGACTTCCATAGGCTGTCTTCTGACCCCCACACGTGCACTGTGTAAATGCTTATCTTAAAAAAGTAACTAAATGTGCTGAAAAATTTAAAACAAAAACAAAACCAGGTAGAGAGCAATAGAGGAAGACAAACAATGTCGACCTCAAGCCTCCTCCTGCACACTCATACAGGTGCACCTGTATGCTCACACAGGCGCACCTGCACACAATCACTCAGGTGTACCTGTGCCTGCACACTCACACAGGTATACTTGCACACTCACCCAGGTGCACCTGTGCCTATACACTCACCCAGGTGCACCTGTGCCTACACACTCACCCAGGTACACCTGTGCCTACACACTCACACAGGTGTACCTGTGCCTGCACACTCACACAGGTGTACTTGCACACTCACCCAGGTGCACCTGTGCCTATACACTCACCCAGGTGCACCTGTGCCTACACACTCACACAGGTGCACCTGCGCTGACACACACAGGTACACCTGCACACTCACTCAGGTAGACCTGCACACTCACACAGGTGCACCTGCACACTCACACAGGTGCACCTGCACACTCTCACACATGCACCTGCACACTCACTCAGGTACACCTGCACACTCACACAGGTGCACCTGCACACTCACACAGGTGCACATAGAGACATGCAAACTCATACCCAGATGATATGTCATTTCCACTTATGAGAGCGAGAATTTAGAAGAAGGAAACACAGATCTGAAAGTATGAACACTTATCAACATTATTGGTACATGTATAATACTACTTGGTAACCTCAGTTATAATCTTTGTGCTCTTAGCTAAGTAAACATGTATCTGTCTGGCAATACACTGGCCTAGAGACAGTCTTGCATGTATGGGACTGGAGAAACATCAAGGATTGTACTGGTTATAACCTAGGTCCGTTGACAAGGGAAATGTCAAATGCCACAGAACAGGGAAACACACAGCTACATAGACTAGAGGATATTGGCCCAAATGGAAGATTCACAACAGTCAAAATAAATCCATCAACTTGGATGAATCTCATGAAAATAATTTATAAAAAAGGAACCCCAGGAAGAAGATGTACATCGAGTCATTTAGATAACATTCACCAAGTGTGCAGAATGAAATCTGTAAACGTGGGGGCGGCAGCCAGAAGGGCAAGTACTTCTTTATTTGGGGTGGTGGCTCTTTTTGTCTAGGGTAGGAAGGTGGGAGGGAATGGAGACATGAGCGATTAGTAATGTCTCCCCTCCTTTTTTAAAGCTGGGATAAAAGCTCATGGGCATTTGAAGTATCGTTAGTATTTATTTCTGCCTCATGCATTAGAAACAGTTTTGCAAGTGGTTCTGTGTTCAACAGTAACAAAATATAAAATAGAGCAGACTTCATTTAAACACTCATTCTGTAGTTTCAAACTGGATGCATCGGGACTAGGAATAAAATTGACACATTCAAATGATATTTAAATCAGTTGATTATACTTTTCATTAAGAAAACAGGAAAGATGGGTAAGAGCCGTCTTTCTAGTCCACTGCTTGGCCAGCTAAGGTTTTGGGTCATTCTGAAGCCTACTGCAGGCAGACTCTAGAGTGAACCATTAGCCCAGGCGCTGTTAGTAGGCAAACGACACACAGCTACCGTTGATATTATAAATGACATTCTTTTTATCCTAAAAGAGCAATTTCACAGATATGCTCTTATGAGAGCAAAAAGCATTTTATCTTCTTCCTCTGGGGATGTAAGAGTGCCCTTCAGCACGGACCCCACTGTCCATGTGTGGGGACCTCAGCGTGCCCTTCAGTGCGGACCCCACGCTCCATGTGTGGGGACCTCAGCGTGCACCTCAGCGCAGACCCCACCCTACACGTGTGGGCACCTCAGCGTGCACCTCAGCGCCCTTCAGCACGGACCCCAAGCTCCATGTGTGGGCACCTCAGCGTGCCCTTCAGCGCGGACCCCACGCTCCATGTGTGGGCACCTCAGCGTGCCCTTCAGCACGGACCCCAAGCTCCATGTGTGGGCACCTCAGCGTGCCCTTCAGCGCGGACCCCACGCTCCATGTGTGGGCACCTCAGCGTGCCCTTCAGCGCGGACCCCACGCTCCATGTGTGGGGATCTCAGCGTGCCCTTCAGCGTGGACCACGCTAGTCCACCTCTCACAGAGCCATCTTGTTCTCCTTTTAGCTTCTCTCCCGTTTCGTCTGTGGGATTTTTATTCAGCATCCGGAACTACTATCCCCCCTCCAAATGCCTCACAATTTATCTCTAGATTTCCTCCGCTCTCCGCTTCACCGAGCGTCACCAGAAAGCTATTTTAGAGCGCAGCTTTCTTGGCCTGTGTTTTCCACTTAGTCTCAGTTCTTTAATGAGGTTATATTTCTAAGAGCTTTGTCCAAGAGACTTACTCATTAGTTATGAAGATTTTACCCCTCTTAACTTTGCTGGAGCTAATTTCTCTAATAGCCTAATTTGCTAAAGTTCTCTGCTAGGACAATCCTCACCGCTGCAGGCAGCCACAATGAACGGGTGAGGACTGTCCTCCGATTCTCTGTCTGCCTTTCCTCCCCTGTCCCAGGAGGGTCATTGTTGTCTGTCTTGGTAACCCTTGGATGCTAGAGACAACCTAAAAATAAAGAACGGGCATCCTAGAGTCCCAGCATCCTCAGTAGAACGATTCCCTTACTTTTGTGTTGGCACGTCCCTTGGGTTTCTCTGGGTCCCTACCTAAATTCTGTATCACTATTCTCCTACAACCAGACCAACCCAAATGAAGGAAAAGAAGCCTCAAATACGGCGGTTCAAATCCAGTGCAATACAAATGCCTAAAATCCATAATATCCGCATCCCAAACCTATGGAGACACAGCAACTAGCTCCTGTTCAGAATCACCCAGGTCCTTGGTCATGCTCTGGATTTGAACAATTTTACTGTGCCAAATCTAGGTCTCTAGTAGACCACTACATGGATTTTTTTTTATGTTCTTGATGGTGAAAATGACAAAAATACATGCTATCTACCAAATGAATTTGATCAAGTGTGTGTGTGTGTGTGAGTGTGTGCATAGAGAGGTCACACATGGAAACTGGAGGTGATGAAATCATGTTAGCAGGGGAGAAGTGTGTTACAGGAGGTCAGAGGCTGGAAAGAACTTCACACCAGCCCCTGAACAGTTTTCAGTTATCGTGATCATGAGTGTCTAGCTCACCTGGCTGTTGCAGGAGGCTTGAAAATTTACCAACCAGGTCCATCGTACACGTGAGGTTGACAAGACCTTGTAACACTTGACTGACACGGATTTTTTAAGCTCCATAGGCACCTGGACACGAACACCAAGGTGGAAACTTGTACTAAACGGAGAACAGCGTCCCTGAGTAACTTTATGACTGATTTTCCTAACCAGTAGCCTATGTGTTATCCGGTTAGCACATTAGCTACAAATAATCAAGCCATAAGTCATGCAGCTATTGATCGATCCTGGTCCTGGATGAAGCATTTTAAATGCACCTGTGAATTATGACGTAGGTGCTGTGAGCAAGCACAGCTCTGCCCTGTAGCTCCACCGATCCACAAGGCTGACAAATCCCGAGACTAGCTGCCACACCCTGCGCTGAAAACTGCCGCTAGGGTCGAGGTTCTGTGAAAATATTACCTTCGATTTGGGCTTCTGTGCCTTAGGTGTGCTGCAGATAGCCAGCAGTGAGCCACTTAGACTTGTTTAGAGATGTGGCAACCGCTAAAGTCGTGGGGCAGTAGCAGGGGCTGGGCCTCCTCATTACTTCACCATGCTCTGGAAAGTTCACACCTGCTCTCTCTACTATGCTGACTGTACCTGCATTGCATGGGTTTATTTTATTTTATTTTATTTAACCACTCATGAGCTGACGTGGCAATGCCATTCTGGACTAAGCAGGTGGCTCGGGGGTAAAGGTACTTACAGCCAATAATGCCTCACGCCACACATAGTGGAAGGAGAGAGCCCAACTCCACAGATTGTCCTTTGACCTCCCTCCATGAGCCTGCCTCCGCCATCAATAAATAAGCATAACTGTATAAAAAGAGTTCCATTCTAGTTTGGAGGGGAACTCTAGAGGCAAAAAGCCACATGGAGACGGCTCCGGCCGATTCCCCAGAGAGGGAGGCATAGGGTAGTACCGGATCAGGACAGTGACGGTCTATATCGGGTGCCACTCCTGTTTGGGGTAAGAGTTCCCCTCCACGATCTCCCGGTCATCAGAGGCTTGCAGAGGGTGGACGGAACGTGATCTGTGTTCTTCCCATTTTTGCACTTTTGATCACGCCTTGCTTTTGGAGAGAGAATGGTGGAAGATTGCGGTGGTGGTGAGAGTAACAGGTGTGTTTCCCCAAAACAATTGGTTGGCAAAGCTTAGCAGACCCCAGACCTCAGAACCCTCCAAGTCACAGCTTTTTTCCTTTCTATTTGAACTCAGAACACAGGGAAGGGGGCTGACTTCTAGATGTACAAGAAGAATTAAACCTAGTTAGATAGTGGCTGGTGCTGTCTGAGACAGGACAGGGCTGTGTCTACAGCTAAGTTATTGTTTAGTTTTGTACCTGTGATGCAGAATGGGTTAGTCCATCACTCATCTGGCTGAGTTTGACCGCTACTTTAAGAATCCCCCCTCCCTCGCACTCAGGCTGAAGCGCCTAAATTGCTCCAACTTTTAAGGACAACCTGTGTGCTGGAAGCCAAATCTCCTTTCTCCTATTGTGCCTGGCTGCCCAATATCAAACCCAAAGGCCAGCCAATAAGAAAAAAAAACATTTCCAGAGCGATATTAGGGCCATTTGATTAATATATGTGGAGGGGAGGAACATGAAAGGGAAAATAAATTTTGAAAGCTTCAACCTCAGTGGAAATGGAGTCACTGAACCACAGAAGAATAATGGAGTCTCTCTCCATTTCAAGCAATTTCTTAAATTTCCTTCCTTCGTCCTCTTTCTTTCATTCCCTGTGAGGAAAACACCAGTGTGCTGAGGTTTATCCATCTGTAGACATTTATAAATTATAAATGTAGTCTTTTATCTTTTTATTGTTTTTGAAAGTGTGAGTCACACTATACTGCCCAGGATGGCCTTCAAGTTACTGTGGCCTTAATTGAATCATCCTCCTGCCTCAACCTCCCCAGTGCTGGCATTACAGCCGTGCACCACCACACCTGGCTCGATGCTGTAAGTCTTTGTGTTTGACCAAGCCTTTAAGAACCAGGCTATGGAACAGAAAGGGTAAAACCTGCTGGTCTGAGAGCAAGCCTTGACCCCTTCCTAATGTCCCAGCGGGGCTCTCCTTAGGGCCAAGGAGCTCTGCCATCTGAGGCATCTTACCCTCATCCGGCCGTTCCGTATGGCTGGTCCGTCTTCTGCCAATCTCAACACGTACAGATCCATTTTGTATTCTCTTCCTCCACGGATGCTGAATCCAAATCCTTTGGCTCCTTTCTCCATATCCACAGTGAAATAATCAAAATCCTGTAGGAGTGGGGAAGGAATGGAAGATGGATATGTGTCGCGTTAGAGGGACTTCGACAGTCAATTTCCCTGATCCCCTCTCTCACAGTTAATGTCTTCAAAGGACATGGCGTTAGAAGACGCCACTTGACTTTACAAGTACTGAACATGCAAGACCTGGCTCCAAAGACTCAATTAGTTAACGCTGTTAAAGCAAACAGCACAGCTTAAGCTGGCTTTTCTTGATCAACTTGCACTTAACGCATGACATCATCTCTTCTAAATTCTCCCATTCATTGATGTTAGCACCATAAGTAAGTCTGTGCAGACCACTGGACATCAACTCAGAGGACACAAGGTCAGCGTGTCCCCTAAATGCAGCATGTCCCAGACTCCCTGGCCACCACCACTCTTAAACTCTGTGGGGGTAAAGCTGGTCCTTGATTTAATAATGGGACACAATGCAATTGGATAGAGCAGAAACTGTACTTAATTTCTATCTCGATATCTCATTCCTGGGTGATGAATATTTACTAGACATTGAGCTCTGGTCTTTCACAGAGGTTGACCATTTACCATGGCCTATTGGGAAGAGCCACCCTTGAGAAAATAGAAGCTCAGAGAGGCCAGGGAAGTCTCAGGAACGTCCAATGCCAACCAAGAATGGGACAGCCAGACCCTTAGCTGTATACACGGGGGCTTTTGGATGATTACGGTGGCTGCAGGGTGGGTTGTCAAGCCAAGCTTGGCTTTGCCATCTGCATAGAGGCTTGGCTATTTACCACAGAGTGGGAGGCAGGCGGTCATTTAGAAACAATGGCTCTGGAAGACCCCAGTGGCTGGAATATGTCAAATTTTCTACATTAGTAGTGTTCTGAAGGTCTAGCAGGAGCTTAAGAACAATGACCTGAAATGGGGGGATAGGAGGAGGCAGAAATTTTTAGTAAATAAATAAATTAATTAATTAAAAAAATAAAAAGAAAAAAGAACAATGGCTGTTGCTGAGGCTATGTTCTTGGAGTTAGCTTGTTAACTATCATCAAGATTAGTTCATCCATGACTACCACTGACTCCCGGTTGGTTGTGGATCTGTCCTGCTTCATCTAGAGCAGATTGATCTATGCACTGACGTTCTGGAGATGCAGGTGTTAGCCCTGATAGTGAGGCTAAGAACAGAGGCCTGGCTGTCTGCTCCCACAATGTCTGGATGTTCTGCCTCCCTTCTACAGCACTCGCTGCACCCCAGGATGTCTCTGTGGGGACCCTGTGTCCTCCAGCAGGGGTACCTGTGGCTGTCTGTAGTCGGACAGAGGGTACTGCCTGGTGTCTGGGGAGTGCTGCCTGTAGTCCAAGGGTGGGGGCTGCCTGTAGTCCAGCGGGGGCTGCCTGTAGTCGGTGAAGGGAGGTTGCCGGATGTCTGGTTTCACGTCTTGCCTCGCTTTCACTTCTGACCTGTAACTAGATACAGAGAAAGGGAGTTTGCTTTGGCATTGCAGCACTCGGAGATTAGAAAGACTCTAAGCATGGTCCAGCCACCACAGCTTGTGGAGACCCAAGTTGTGTCTTGTTACATATTTAGGATTTAAGAAGATTAAAGTAATGGTATTATTTAGAAATTGTTGACAAATGTATTATTGGGTACGTTCTTTTGCCTCCATAAGAAACTGACATAAACCGGGCAATGGTGGCGCACACCCTTAATCCCAACACTCAGGAGGCAGAAGCAGGTAGATCTCTATGAGTTTGAGGCCAGTCTGGTCTACATACCTAGTTCCTGGACACCAGAGTTACACAGAGAAATCTTGTCTCCAAAACCAACAAAACAAAACAAATCAAGAGCAAAACAAAACCCAACAAAACAAATTGACATAAAAGCGATAGATCCCCCAGAACTTTGTGGAAAAGGCGCCATGGATATTTCTCCCTCACTTTGGCCATTTCAAAGCTGCACAGTTAGGGCTTGGAGGGCTGGCTTAGTAGTTAGGAGTAGGCACTGCTCCTGTAGAGGACTTGAGTTCAGTTCCCAGGGCCCATGTCAGAGGGCTCTCAACATTGTAATCCTACCTCTAGGGAATTTGACTCTTTTGCACACCACAGGTATTTTGTTCACACACATAATTAAAAATAAATAAATCTTTAGAGAAAACCCAACTGCACGATCACTCTAAATCAAGGGAATGAAACATGCCATGCCTCTCTCCCGTCCTTCCTCTCTCTCCTCTCTCTCTCTCTCTCTCTCTCTCTCTCTCTCTCTCTGTCTCTTCTCTCTCACATATAAACACACTACTTGGCACATCATCATTAAGTTGTGTAAACACAATTGAAATGATCTCTAAGTAGTTGATAAACATGTTATTCATGGCTATCTTTAAAAGTTTTATCTAATTTTATTTTATGTGAATGAATTCACCTACGTGTACGTCTGAACGGCTGAGTGGTACCCTTAAGCAGCTAGGGAAGAGCATCAGATACCCTGGAACTGGTTACGAGGAACTGTTGCATGCTGGGAACTGAACCCCAGTCTCTGCAACAACAAGTGCTCTTAAACACGGAGCCATCTCCCCAGTCCCCAGGGTTATTTGAACTGCTGAGGTGCATCTTTGTGAGTAGTTTAGATGGTAAAGACGTGGTAGTAAGATGTGATCGTCAAGTATAATGCAGGCCCAGAGTCACCGGCTCACTGGGAACACTGGGGCTATGTGGCAGACATTTAAACATGAAAGCACAGCTTCTTGATTCCACTGTGGTCATGTGATAACAGGGAAGGCAGAATGACCCAGGGCAGCGTTCATTTGTGGCGTACTTTTAGCTCTTACTCATGAACAAACACAGAGAGCAGAAATAGCAGCTGCGTAATCTCCCAGGCATCCCCACCGCTCTGAACTGGGGGCGCTCACAAAGGGAGTTACAGCCACTCCCTGATACTGTGGGATCATGGGCATGCCGGTAAGACAAACCCAAAACTCAACACCATGGAACAGAGGCCCTTAAATGTTAAAGCTCACTGCCTGTTGCTGCGGTATGGCTGTGGTTAGATTAAAACAATATTCTGAAGAATTAGCAAAATACTTTCTTTTCTTTTTTTTAGATAAGGCCTAAACGCAACTCTGGCTGGTCTTGACTTTGGGATGTGCCTCTGTCAGCCTCCTGAGAACTAGGTTTGCTGATGTGTGCTATGGTGTCTGGGGGAATTAAGGAAACAGGAAATATTCAGCACACAAGAAGGCTCAAAGGGTGTAGGGTTTTCCACTTCAGACCAGATGGCTTCTTGACCAGCTCATGGTCTATCTGACACGGAGTCCCAACAAACACCAAACAAACAAAACAAACAAACAAAACCCCAAGTGAAGTGGACAGTTCGCACCACTATCACCCAGTATCTGGGGAGGACACATAGAAAGTGCAAAGTAGGGGATGTGTTTACATGGGCTTCTTGGGAGGTCAGTGGTTTTAGTCTCCCCTCAGAGTAGGTTGCATTTGTTATTAACCCCCCAGGAGAAGGGAGCCTTCTTTCTGTGTCTTGTATAGTTCCGGCTTTGTTGTGTTTCTCCCTAGTCCACCCACCTGTTGAGGTGCAAGCTGCGAACAGAGTTACTTAAAATACGATTTGAATAAGGTGCTTAACTATACAAAAGCATGCATTAAACCAGAGGAATCGAACCAGGTGACATTTGCCAGTGTGTGGTGGTTCCCTTCTAGAAATCTCTAGCTCGGTGGTTTGGGTGTCACGCTGTCTTAAGTTACAGCATAGCCACTTCGTTTTTATGCTCCGTGTGGTATTGGTTTGAAATGTCCATTTCCACCAGATGTGTCATGGGGTGGAGCCAAAGAGAATGAAATGTAAGAATCTCCCAGCGATTAGACAAATGACCAGAAGCAGGGGGAGAGAGTGAAGCCTGCTGCATCTTCCATCCTGGCCACCAGGCACTCAGTTGTCCCTCTATTCCACTGCCAGGTGTCAGCAATTTCAGGTAACTTCCTCCTGAAGGGTTCCTTAACAAGGAAAATGTACTTAATTTTTTTTCTGGCTGTTGCTAACTTTAAAGTGGGTGATACACTGGCTAGAGCAAAAATTAGGTTGGGCTGAATATGTGAACACTTCACTTTAGGGAAAACATAAAATCAGATGATTACAAATTTAAAACACAGGCTTCAGGCTGGGGAGATGGGTCAAGCTGGTAAGGCACTTGCTATACAAGCATGAGGATCTGAGTTTGAATCCCAGCCTCGGTTTAAAAGCCGGGTACAGCGATGAGTACCTGTAATCCAGCCCTTCAGGGTAAAAACAGGACGAGATCCGTGGACCTTGCTGACCACACCGTTTAACCGATCAGTGAGCTCCAGGTGTAGAACCAGTTAGGGAAGCTACCCAATGAACCTCTGCCCTCTGTATTTGGTCAGGCATGGCTACCTTACAAAGAAAATGCACTTGTGTACACACACGCACACACACGCACACTCGCACACACACGCACACACGCACACACACGCACACACACACATGCACACACGCACGTGCATGCACACTCTTAAAAGTTATTTTACATATAAAAAAGGTTACCTACGTAATTCTCCTATCTGTTAATTTCATCACTAACGATTCTTTAGAGAGATGATAAAGACAGATGGCAAATGGTAATTTCTAGCTTTTATGGTGTGGTAAAGACTAAGAAATGCTGCCCAGGAGATATTCCACAGCTTGAGAGCCTTTTATGAATCATTTCTAGGGATGAGAGCTCATAGGATCTCAAGAACTACAAGCAATTAACAGTGGCTGACAGAGGGAGAATTCTTCCTCAGAGATGAGTTTCCTGATTGGCTGTGCAGTGCTCAGTGGTCAGCCCCAGAAGCGCACGCATGCAAGTAACACTGAAGGGATTGTATTTATCTGTTGATTTGTTTAGATGTGTGCATAACAGAAATGGTTAAAGCTGGATATGGGAAAGGCAGGAAAGAGGAAAGGAAGAAACAACACATTTATATTTTAACTAAATTTTAAAAGGAATCATTTGAGACTGGAGAGACAGCTCAGCAGTTAAGAGCACTGGATGTTCTTCCAGAGGACCCTGGTTCAATTCCCAGTGCCCACATGACAGCTCTCAACAGTTGTAGTCCTGGGTGATCTGATACCCTCACACAGACACACATATAGGCCAAATACCAATGCATATAAAATTTAAAAAAAGAAGAAGGAAAAAGAAAAAAAGAATCCTGTTCAGCCTTAGTATCTATATAGGGTTCTGGTGTAGGAGGGTCTTCTGTCTATGTGTTCCTTTCATTGGTTAAATAAAGAGACTGGGGGCTGGAGAGATGGCTCTGTGGTTAAGAGCATCGCCTGCTCTTCCAAAGGTCCTGAGTTCAACTCCCAGCAACCACATGGTGGCTCACAACCATCTGTAATGATGCCCTCTTCTGGCCTGCAGGCATAAATAAAGAGACTGCCTTGGCCTTTTGATAGGGCAGAAAATTAGGTGGGCGGAGTAGACAGAACAGAATCCTGGGAGGAAGAAAGCAGAGCGAGAGAGAGAGTCATCATGAAGCCAGACGCCATGGCTCTCCTCTCTGAGACAGATGCTGGTTAGATAGACTCATGCTGGTCAGCCACAGTCAAGTGGCAATAGACATTAATGGAGATGGGTTAAACTAATATGGGAGAGTTAGCAAATAAGGGGTTGGAGATAATGGGCCAGGCAGTGTTAAAATGAATACAGTTTCTGTGTGATTATTTTGGGGTTAAGCTAGCCAGGTCGGGAACACCGCTGCTCCTTTTACAACAGAGTTCAAGGTGAATGAAAGGATTTACATCTTCCAATGCTCTCTCCCTTGTGACTTTAAATGGCAACCATCAATTGCCCTTGCTGGCGAACAGCCTGTTCTTTACACTTAGCTTTGGAATATATTCTGTAATAGTTCTCTTCTTTCTAAAGGGATCCTTCTTTATGAACTTATGAACACTTCAGAATTATTTTGTGATTCCTGAGCACCTAGGGTAGCACAGGAAGTTAATCTGGGAGTGAGTGAGGTAGCATACAGTATTGCTTATTCTAATTTGCAGAATAGAAATATTCAAGAAGATTGCTATTATAGCTTTCCCCATTCTTGCATGGGAAATGGCTCAGTCTGATATGTAGGAGGGCATGCCTTGTCTGGAAGAATGTGGTATATGAACTGGCTTGGCAGCATTTCTAGCATGATCTAGAAACAGGCAAAGACTTTTCCTTTGACTTCATGGTCATCTTTGGCGGATATCACAAAAATGTTTCTGATATCTGCGAAATCACTGAATTGTTTTGTTCATACATAAATGAATCACTGGTAACAATAAAAGTGTAAGCCAGGAAACCCAAGTACAGGCCTGTAAAAGGCCCTAAACCTGGAGAGGCCACTTCTCAGGTTGTTAATGTTACTGAAGCAAATATGTTGGTGATTTATAAAAATTTTAATCATGTAAATATGCTAATTTCACATTTAGGAAATACTTTATTTTGTGATCAGGGAAAATGTATCTGCAAAGACCGTTGCTCCCATGACAGGGAAAGGGTAAATCCCAGCTGTAAACGAGAAGGAGATGGGATCCTGCCACTGCCTTCTCAGGGGATTTAACACACTGTCATGGGATCCTGTAATGTCTACCGGAGGCAGCCGTCCTCCCAGGGCATTTAACACACTGTCATGGGATCCTGCAGTGTCTGCCCGAGGCAGCCCTCCTCCCAGGGGATTTAACACACTGTCATGGGATCCCGCAGTGCCCACCAGAGGCAGCTGTTCTCCCAAGGATTCTAATACACTGTCATGGTTTGCCCTTCAGAGTGGGGGAGCCTCTTTTGGAGAGACGATGGCCAGCTGATAGAGATGAGATTACCCCTCCCCCTCCCCAAGGCTAGAAGCAGGATCCCAAGTATAGGGCAGTGTGCTTGGAAGGAAGAAGAGTGGATCACCAGATTAACTACCACAGCAAAGTCGGGAGCAGGAGTCTGGCTGAGGGGAACACAGGTCCTGGGAATGCCAGTACAATCTGTCCAGATACCACGTGGTGTAAGCAAGCACAGCTGGGGCTTAGCACTGTGGCAACCAGAACTTACTCTTCCTGTGGGCTGTCACGTTCTTACCTCTCCAGCGTTTGCTCAATGGCACTTCTCTTCCCTAGCATGTATTAAAAACATAAGCAGGAACAACCTCCACAAGAACAGATACAAGGGAGCCACCATTGAGGGAGCAGGCCTGAGCCAGGGAACTCTGCAGGACCAGGCCCAAGGACCAAGCCAGAGATCTCCGGGGAAGCAGGCCCAAGCCAGGGACATCAACAGAAACAGACCTGAGCCAGTGACCTCCACCAGAGCAGGCCTGAATCAGTGAGTCTTGGATCCACTGGCACCTAGAAGATTGATCACTAGAGACACAGCCCTAAGTACACCAATCTGAGGAAAAGACGGATAGACAAGGTAAGAACACACTCAACAGCACAAAGAGCAACACAACACCAGTAAAAACTAGTGGCCCTACAACAGCCCTTGAACAACCAAATATAGATGAAGCAGAAGAAAATAACCTAAAAATAACTTTAGGGGAATGTTTGAGGCCCTCAAAGAGGAAATGAAAAATTCCCTCCAAGAAATGGAGGAAAAGACAAACAAAAATGGGAAGAAATCAACAAATCCCTTAAATAAAACCAAGAAAAAGCATCAAACAGGTAAAAGAAATGATTAAAGACTTGAAAACTGATATAGAGACGATACAGAAAACACAAACCGAAGGAATTATAGAAATGGAAAGTATGATAAAATGATCCGGAATCACAAATGCAAGCATAAACAGCAGAATACAAGAGATGGAGGAGAGAATCTCAAGCACTGAAGATACAACTGAGGCAATAGACTCATCAGTCAAAGAAAACATTAAATCTAGCAAAAGCATAACACAAAATATACAGGAAATATAGGACACCATGAAAAGACCAAACCTAAGAATAATAGGTATAGGAAAAAAAAAAAGAGAACTCCAGCTCAAAGGCACAGAAAATATATTCAACAAAATCATAGAAGAAAACTTTTCCAACCTAAAGAAAGATATGCCTATGGAGATACAAGAAGCTTACAGAACACTAAATAGAGTGGATCAAAAAAAAATAGAGTCTCCTCACCACATAATAATCAAAACACTAAACATACAGAATAAGAAAAATTATTAAGAGCTGCAAAGTAAAAAGGCCAAGTAGGTCCTGGTCAAGTGTTATACAGAATTTAAGAGACCATGGATGCCAGCCCAGACTACTATGCCCAGCAAAACTTTCAATCACCATAGATGGACAAAAGATATTTCACGACAGAACCAGATTTAATCAATACCTAGCCACAAACCCAGCCCTACACAAAGTACTAGAAGGAAAACTCTGACCCAAGGAAGTTGGCTACATCCATAAAAACACAGACAATAGATGATCTCACAGCAGCAAATCCCAAAAGAAGGTAAAAACACACACAATAACATCACCAACAATGAAAACTAAAATAACAGGAACTAGCAATTACTGGTAATTAATATTCCTTAATATAAATGGACTCAACTCACCTATAAAAAGGCACAGGCCAAGAGATTGGATATGAAAACAGAATCCATCCTTCTTCTGCATACAAGAAACACATCTCAACCTCAAAGACAGACATCGTCTCAGAGTAAAGAGTTGGGAAAAGATTTTCCAATAACATGGACCTAAGAAACAAGCTGGTGTAGCTATCCTAATATCTAACAACATAGACTTAAAACAAAAATCAATCAAAAGAGACCAAAAAGGATATTTCATATTAGTCACAGAAAAAAATCCATCAAGAGGAAATCTCAATACTGAACATCTATGCTCTAAATACAAGGCCACCCTCATATGTAAAAGAAACACTTCTAAGGCTTAAATCACACATTAAACCCCACACACTAATAGTTGGAGACTTCAACACTCTGCTCTCACCACTGGACAGGTCAGTCAGACAGAAAATTAATAGAGAAATAAGGGAACTAAAAGATGTTATGACTAAAATGGACTTAACAGACATCTATAGAACATTCCATCCAAACATAAAAGAATATACCTTCTTCTCAGCACCTCAGGGAAGCTTCTCAAAAATTGACCACATACTATGTAATAAAGCAAACCTCAACAGATACAAAAAAAAAATTTGGAATAACCCAATGTGTCTTATCAGATTACCATGGCTTAAAATTAGAATTCAACAGCAAGACTAATTCCAGAAAGCCCACAAACACATGGAAATTAAACAATTCTCACCTGAATCATCAATAGGTCAAGGAAGAAATAAAGAAATTAAAGACTTCCTAAAATTCAATGAAAATGACCATACAACATACCCAAATTTATGGGATACAATGAAAGCAGTGTTAAGAAGAAAGTTCATAGCACTAAATGCCTACATAAAGAAACTGGAAAAATACCACACTAGTGAGTTAACAAAGCACCTGAAAACTCTAGAAGCAAACTAACCCAGGAGGACTAGACTGCAGGAAATAATCAATTGAGAGCTGCAGGAAATAATCAATTGAGAGCTGAAATCAACAAATCAAAAATAAAGAAAATAATTCAAAGAATCAATCAGATAAAGAGTTGGTTCTTAGAGAAAATCAACAAAATAGACAAACCTTTATCCAAGTTAACCAAAAGGCAGAGAAAGAATATCCAAATTAACAAATTCAGAAATGAAAAGGGGGACATAACAACAGACACAGAGGAAACCTAGAGAATCATTAGGTCATATTTCAAAAACCTGTACTCCACCAAATTGGAAAACTTAAAGGAAATGGATAACTTTCTGGATAAATATCACTTACCAAAATTAAATCAAGACCAGATAAGCAAATTAAATAGACCAATGACTGCTAAACAATTAGAAACAGCCATCAAAAGTATCTCAACCAAAAAAAGCCCAGGGCCAGATGGTTTCAATGCATAATTCTACAAGATTTTCAAAGAAGAACTAATACCAATACTCCTCAAATTGTTCCACATAATAGAAACAGAAGGAA
>NC_022025.1:12697785-12702213 GCF_000317375.1 Microtus ochrogaster | reverse complement strand
TTCATGATAAAGGTCTTGGAGAGATTAGGGATACAAGGAACATACCTAAACATAATAAAGGCAATATACAGCAAACCAACAGCCAACTTCAAAATAAATGGAGAGAAACTCAAAGCAATCCCACTGAAATCAGAAAGAAGACAAGGTTGTTCACTCTTTCCATATTTATTCTATTGCACTTGATGTTCTAGCTAGAGCAATAAGACAACAAAAAAGGTCAAGGGGTACAAATCAGAGAAGAAGAAGTCAAACTCTCACTGATTGCTGATGATATGATAGTTTACATAAGCAACCCCAAAAATTTCTATTGAGGAACTTCTACAACTCATAAACACCTTCAGTAATGTAACAGGATACAAGATAAACTAAAAAAAAAAAAGCCAAAAAACAGTAGCTTTCCTTTATACAGATAATAAATGGGCTGAGAAAGAAATCAGGGAACATCACCACCATTCACAATAGCCCCAAATAGCATAAAATATCTCAGAGTAACTCTAACCAAACAAGTGGAAGACCTGTATGACAAGAACTTTAAACCTAAGAAGAAAGAAATTGAAGAAGGCACCAGAAAATGGAAAGATCTCCCATGCTCTTGAATAGATAGAATTAACACAGTAAAGATGGCAATCTTACTAGAAGCAATCTTCAAATTTATGCAATGCCCTTCAAAATCCCAATAAAATTCACAGATCTTGAAAGAATGGTACTCAAGTTCATATGGAAAAGCAAAAAATCCAGGATAGCCAATACAATCCTGTACAATAAAGGAACTTCTGGAGGCATCACAATCCCTGACTTCAAACTCTACTACAGAGCTACAGTACTGAAAACTGACTGGTAATGGCATAAATCAGACAGGAGGACCAATGGAATCAAATTGAAGACCAGATATCAATCCACACATCTACAAATACTTGATTTTTTACAAAGAAACAAAAAATATCAAATGCAAAAAGAAAGCATATTTAACAAATGATGCTTATATAACTGTGCATCAACATGTAGAAGAATGAAAATAGATCCATAACTATCACCATGCACAAAACTCAAGTTCAAATGGATCAAAGACTTCGACATAAATCCAACCACACTGAATCTTATAGAATATAAAGTGAGAAGTACACTTGAATGCATTGGCACAGGAGACCACTTCCTAAATATAACCCCAGCAGCACAGACACTGAGAGAAACAATAAAAGCGGGACCTCCTGAAACCTACAAGCTTCTGCAGAGGACATGATAAAACGGCAGCCTACAGAATAGAAAAAGATCTTCACCAACTCCACATCAGACAGAGGTCTGATCTCCAAAATATACAAAGAACTCAAGAAATTGGTCATCAGAAGAAGAAATAATCCAATAATAAAATTGGCTACAGACCTAAACAGAGAAGTCTTAACAGATGTATCTAAAATGGCTGAAAGACACTTAAGGAAATTCTCAACATCTTTAGCCATCAGAGAAATGCAAATCAAACCAACTCTGAGATTCCATCTTACACTTGTTAGAATGGCCAAGATCAAAAACACTCTTGACAACTTATGCTGGAGAGGATGTGGGGTAAAGGGAACACTCCTCCATTGTTGGTGGGAATGCAAACTGGTATAGCCCCTTTGGATGTCACTGTGGCGATTTCTCAGAAAATTAGGAAACAACCTTCCTCAAGACCCAGCAGTACCACTTTTGGGTATATATCCAAAGGATGCTCAATTGTATCACTAGGACATGTGCTCAACTATGTTCATAGCAGCATTGTTTGTCATAGCCAGAACCTGAAAACAACCTAAATGCCCCTCGACCAAAGAATGGATAAGAAAAATGTGGTACATTTACACAATGGAATACTACATGGCAGAAAGAAAACAATGATATCTTGAAATTTGTGGTCAAATGGATGGATCTAGAAAACATATTGAGTGAGGTAACCCAAACCTAGAAAGATAAATATATTATGTACTCACTCATAAGTGACTTTTAGACATAAAGCAACGAAAAAATAGCCTACAATTCACAATCCCAGAGAACCTAGACAACAATGAGGACCCTAAAAAAAATCCATGGATTTAATCTACATGGGAAGTAGAAAAAGATAAGATCTCCTTAGTAAATTGGGAATAGGAAGACCATGGGAGAGGGTAGAAGGGGAGAGGAGAGGATGGGAGGGAAGTGGAGAAAAATATATAGCTCAATAAAAACTATTAGAAAAAATAAAAAACCATAAGCAGCTAAGATGGTCACTTTTCCACGAAAGCACACGTGAAAATCATAACAGAGTGGGTCTTATGGAATGTGAGAGGGGGAAAAATCCTTGTTCTGAGATGGTCTGAGTGATGGAGTAAGGGGTCTGGAAATCAAAAGGAGTCTTACTCCACCCCCACTGACATGGGGTGGGCATGGGAAGCAGCTGTTCAGAAAATGCTGGAATCGTAAGGCTAACGAGGTATTTACATTCAGGTATGTTCTGTTTTTTTTCTCCCATCGGAAGGAAGGGAAACATGGGGACACACCCTTCCTCATTTGTTTAATGGCTCAACACAAGCTGGGCTCTCGGCTACGTGGGAGTCACTGTAAGACATTTTTATATGCTATTCCTGTCGTCTAGAGGTGCAAAGGACCTTATTCCCTCATGAGCTCAGGAGGCTCCCTGAATGGGATGGACGACTCGTTAGACTAGGGGGTCTCGCTCAATTGGTGGAGAGCGGACAGTCGCAACTGGTTCAGAGTCCATCTGCATCCCCTCCCCTTTGCCCTGCCGTCGTGCTTCAGGGTACCGTGTTTATGGCTCAGTGCTTTTCTGCAGCCATATTTCCACACTCAGTCACTTTTACCCTGCCAGCTATCAGCCAGCTCCGTGGAGGGACGAGTGAGAATTTCGGAGAAGAGGATCCAGAGATGTCACCTGCCAGCCTGAAACCAACAGAAGCTCCCCAAACACGAGGACTTTCAATACGCTTTGCCAGGGCCTTGGAGTTGGCTTGTCACCCTCTGTGGGCTCATCTCTAGCTCCCCCAAACCCTATTCCACAGCAACCCTGGCCTGGCTTCTGTCCTTCATGCTTAGGAGGTTCTCTCTCCTGCCAGAGGACCTTGGCCTGTGTTCTCATTCTAGAAGCTCCTTGATGCTCTCAGATAGTTAACCCCAACTCATCTGCCACGGCTCCAGCATTTCTGAAGAGAAGCTTCTCTACTCGCAGGGCCGATGTTGAATTAGAGCTACTAATGAAACAATCAACTCAACTCCCCTCTGAAACCACACAAAATCACACGCAGTAATTTCAGCTGTGGGAAAACCTCTCTCTGCCGAGTCCTGAACTGTCTCCCCGGCACGCTCTTTCTGCCTCTCAGAGTCAGAAAAGTCAGAGGAAACGTTACCTGTTTTCATGTCCTTGCAGCTGAAGAGGTTGAGGAGGAGCCGGCTGGGCAACAGGGCTGTTGGGGGTGGCTGGGCTCGGCTGGGCCAGAGGGCTGTGCTGTTGGGCCATGGGACTCTGCTTCTCTGAACTGGGTGCAGATACTGGACTGTTGAGCTCTGATGGGAACCAAGGCAACAGATGTGGTCAGGTTGGCATCTGATCAGGGGCAAGAAGTAAAGAGAGGTTGGGGCTCATTGCCTGCTTGAATGCTTGCAGGCCTCGGCCGTTTCAGTTTCTGCCCGGCTTTTTCCACTAGCAGGTTAGTCTTACAAAGGTCCACGGCTTTCCTGGAAGAAGGGTCTTCTTTTATTAACTACAGTCTTTGCCGAGTAAAGCTATGAACAGTCTTGTCATTTTGTGGGAGAAAAGCTCACCGAAACAAACAAACCAAAGTAGAAACAACGTACTAAAACTATGAAGACGCCACTCAAAGGGACAAGGTGAAATATTCAAATTATTGCTGAGAGACCATGTTCTAGCTAACACCTTCTGGCTGTTTAAGACATCTCTCTCTTTCCTTTAGACACAGGTTCACTCTGTAGCCCAGCTGATTCTAAAGAGGTGGCCTTTGCTCCACCTGCCAAGGAGCTGGGTTGTGGGGTGTGTGCCACCACACCCAGCCCAAGTCTACCAGGCTTCCAGCGTGTGGACAGGAAGCTGAAACACTGTTACCATCTCTTCTCTGGCCCCTCCGCAGGCTCACTAAGAGCCGTCTGTACTCAAGGATCTCCAGAAGGAAAAAAGAACTCCACACATAGGGAAATTCATGAGGCTATTCCAAAACTGCTTCTTGGTGCTTTCTTACCTCAACAACATAAAAAGTCAATGGATCCAACCTTCACACATTAGAGTAAAGGCAGGACCAACCCTCCAGACGGGAGGGCAGAGAAGCACGCCCCGTTCGTAGCAGAAGGTCCTGCTGACAGTTCATTCCCACTGACTGTCTTATACAGACTGGTGCCTTCAGACAACAGGCTAAAACTACTGCCCTTATCATCTGTCTGTCTGTCTGTCTG